>NW_017842057.1:2343129-2363090 GCF_001891065.2 Hippocampus comes | reverse complement strand
GGTATCTCTACCAATGCCCTTCTGTGCTTCGCTCATGTATTGATCCATGTGTCCACTTATCTTAGCCACAATGATGCCTGACATGAGCTTCCATATTGTGGAGGGACAGGTTATTGGCCGATAGTTGGATGGGACTGGAGCCTTTGAGGGATCCTTCATGATCAGGTTCGTTCGCCCTTCGGTTAGCCATCCTGGGTGAGTCCCATCCCTAAGCAAATGTGCTGCTAGGCGCTCATGGATTGCTGTGAGTTTCTTTACCCAGTAGGTGTGGACCATGTCTGGGCCTGGTGCTGTCCAATTTTTCATGTATGAGACTCTTTCCTGTATGTCTGACACTGTTATGATAACTGGATTCTGTTCAGGGAGGTTGCTGTGCTCCTCTGTTATGTGCTGTGCTCCTCTGTTATGTGCAACCTCCTTCTCCCATATGCCTTTCCAGTACCTTTCAGTTTCCATATCTATATATATATAGATATATATATATATATGTTAGTGCTGTCAAACGATTAAAATATTTAATCATGATTAAAAATGCAACTGTCATAATTAACTCACAATTAGCTCCTAATTAATAGTGATTACTCACATTTTTTATCGTTTCTAAATTTCCTTTCATTTTTTTTGTCCTATTTTTTCCCGTTTTAATGCTCTCATCAACATGGAATCATAGATCAGTTTTCTGTGTGGAAAATGCAAATATTTATTGAAACAACAATTTCGATTTTCAATTTTACATGAACATTTTTCGCTTGGAGCAGTTATTCACACATAATCTCTCACACAATATTACTGTCCATCAACAACAGTGAAAAAAATATTTTGTCACACAACAGCTTTAACAGGTCTTTTTAGGGAATCAAAACAGAGCAATAAAAAATTATAAAGTGCACAGGTAAGGTAAACTAGTACTCAGCCTATAGTGGATTTAAGCCATGGTTGCATACTTGGTTTTTCTCAAGTTTGCTTTGAACACAGCAGTCAGGCTATGTTGATTCTGTTAGTCCTTCTTGCGCGGAAGTCTCTCTATGGTATTGTGTCGACATCATTTCGGATGACTACACTTGGTTCAAGGCACAACACTGGAGACATTTTATTTTCAATATGGTCGCTACCACTGCACCGCTGAATTCTCGACGTGCCTCAGCGCCCGTCACTGTCAGACGAACACAGAGAAGCTTCACCCCCTTTATTTATATGGACACGGAAAACGGTAACCTTCCACACAAAATAGTTCCAAACAAGTAACAATCGTGTCAGTGGCATACATCGTACTCAACAGGCTACCTGCTCTTTATTCACCAGAGGCTCATCAACCGAGTCTCTTATTTCTCTCCCGAAACAGTGTCTTCTCCCGCTACGTCCAATTTCTGTACATAGCTTGTGATGGAGGCGCTCACTGGCAATCCGTAGTGGAGTCGTTTGATGCAATACGAATTATTTCAGCTTGAGTCTAGCTGTGGATAATGTTGACAGGCTTGCATGAAGTAGCCATACATTTAGCTATGGCTTCAGCAAATTATCCGTAGCTGTCTGTCTTAGACGAGGGGGCGGGGTACTCACATCAGCTGTGTGCTTGGCCATTCAGTGGTATTTCAGACTTGACTTGCTATGATGACACATCAGCTGACGACTTCAAAACATACAGGTAACTTTGGTCTTGTCAGTGGAACCATCTGGCAACTTTTTAAAAGTAAACTTTCCATTCATAAACTGTTTAAGTATCCGTTTTCGGTGTCTCGCGCTGCCATGGCTGGCAAAACAGACATGGGTGTGGACCTTTGCAGCGCGCTTGTTGTTTTGTTTCCGGTTTATTTATAGAGCAACGGAACATCCGCAATGATGTGTTGCCGCTTTAATCTCGCGATAAAAAATGTAATCACGTTAAAATTTATTTAAATTAATGTCGAAACAAACGCGCTAAACTGACCCCACTAATATATATACAGAGAGAGAGAGAGAGAGAGAGAGAGAGAGAAAATAGAACCACAAATGACCATTAAAACAGGGTAATATTTTGTGTATCGTTGAACTATTGTAGGCGCAGTGAAGTTTTGAGTCGACACATTCATGAGGAGCCCAGACTTCCCTCTCCCTTCCCATTTTGTTCATCTCCTCATGGGTGATCCCGAGGCATTCCAAAGTGAGCTGGGAGAGTCGTCTCTCGAGCCTGTCCTTGGCCTCCTCTCAGTGAGGCATGCCCGGAACACTTCTCCAGGGAGGCATCTGGGTCGCATCCTCACAAGATGCCCACACCAATTTCATCTCGCTCCTCTTAATATGAAGGAGCAGCGGCTCAACTTTGAGAAGCTCCTCACCTCATTTCTAAGGGAGAGCCCAAACACCCTGCGGAAGAAATTCATGCAGCCGCTTCTATCTGGGTCATATTCTTTTGGTCACGATCCACAGCTCGTGACCATGGGTGAAGGTAGCAACGTAGATTGACCAGTAAATCGGGAATTTTGCCTTTCGGCTCAGCTCCTTCTTTACCACAACAGACTGATACAAAGTCTGCATCACTGCAGACACTACAGCAATCTGCCTGTAGATCTTCCGCTCAATCCGTCTCCCACTCATGAAAAAGCTCGAAGATACTTGAACTCCTCCACTTGAGTCAGGGTCTCATCTACGACCTGGAGAAGGCACTCCACCTTTTTCTGACTGAGTAGCATGGTCTCAGAATTGGAGGTGCTGATTCTCATCACAACCACTTTACACTCAGCTGTGAACCGCTCCAGCGAGAGTTGACTATGGCAGATTGATGAGGCCAACAGAACCACATCATCTGCAAAACCAAGAGGTGTCATACTGTGGTTACCAAATATGATTCGCTCAATGCCTTGACTGTACCTACAAATTCTCTCCGTAAAGGTTTTGAACAGAATCAGCCACAAGACATACTGCCAGCAATGCGGACCAAACTCTGACACCGGTCATACAGAGATCGAACAGCCCATACTATGTCCGGTACCCCATATTTCCAGAAAACCCTGACAAAATCCCTTGGTGTACACGGTCAAATATTTCCTTCAAATCCACAAGGCACATCTTGACTGGTTTGGCGAACTACCATATACCTCGCCTGGAGCACCCTGCAGAGGGTGTTGAGCTGGTCCACTGTTCCACGGCAAGGACAAAAACCACACTGCTCTTCTTGAATCTGAGATTCAACTTTGATGGACCCTCTTCTCCAGCGCCTCCAAATAGATCTTATCAGGAAGGCTCAGTAGTTTGACCCCATTGAAGTTGGATCAGACCCTCTGGTCTACTTCTTAAAAAGGAGAACCACCCCTGTCTGGCAGTCTAGAGGCACTGTCCCCGATGTCCATGCAATGTTGCAGAGGTGTGTCAACCAGGACTGCTCCACGGCATCAAGAGCCTGAGGAAATCTTATCCACCTCGACACCGAGTTGCATTTTAACCACATCAATGTCCTCAACTGCAGAGATCGAACAAAAAAAGCCTGCCCCAGAGACCCCAGGCTCTGGAACAAGAGGCTTGGGAGAGGGAAGTCTGAGCTTCCCTGCTAAAGTTGTTGTCCCCGCGACACTACCAGATGATGTCGCTCCTAGGAGCTGGGACTATTGAGCCGTGCTTGCTGAGAGTTGCCGTGTGTGTTACGGCCCGCCTGCTTTTCTCACTTAACTGAGCTGGAAATACAATGGGGAGGACAAGTATTTGAAACACTGCAGATTTTTTAATGTCCCCACTTCCAAAGCAGGTAGAGGTCTGTAATTTGTATCAAAGATACTCTTCAACTATGAGGAACAGAATCTAACACAAAAATCCAGAAAATCACAGTCCATGATTTTTAAATAATTAATTTGCATTTTATTGCAGGAAATAAGTATTTGATCCCCAATCAGGCATTCAGAATTTAGGCTCCCACAGACCTGTAAGTTCTTCTTTAAGAAGCCCTCCTGTTCTCCATGCATTACCGGTATTAACTTCATCTCTTTGAACTCTTATAACTGTGTAAAAGACACCTGTCCGCACACAATCAAACAAACTCCAACATCTCCAAGACCAGAGAGAGATGCAAGGATATCAGGGATAAACGTGTAGACCTGCAAAAGGCTGGGATGGACTACAGGACAATAGGCAAGCAGCTTGGTGTGAAGGCAACAACTGTTGGTGCAATTATCAGAAAATGGAAGACTTTCAAGATGACGATCAATCTCCCTCGGTATGCAGCGCCATGCAAGATCTCCTCGTGGGGCCTCAATGATCCCGAGGACGGGGAGGACTGAGCCCAGAACTACGGGGCAGGACCTGGTGAATGACCTGCATAGAGCTGGGACCACAGTGTCAAAGAAAACCATCAGTAACACACTCCGCCGTCATGGATTAAAATCCTGCAGTGCACCCAAGGTCCTCCTGCCCAAGCCAACCCATGTCAAGGGCCGTCTGAAGTTTGCCAATGATCCAGAGGAGGAATGGGAGAAGGTCATGTGGTCTGATGAGACAAAAGTGGGACTTTTTAGTCCAAATTCCATTCACCGTGTTTGGAGGAAGAGGAAGGATGAGAAAACCCCAAGAACATCATCCCAACTGTGAAGCATGGACATAGAAACATCATTCTTTGGGGATGCTTTTCTGCAAAGAGAAAAGGACTACTGCACCGTGTTGAGGGGAGGACGGATGGTGCCAACAACCTCCTTCCCTCAGTAAGAGCAATGAAGATGGGTAGCGGCTGGGTGTTCCCGCATGACAACAACCTGAAACGCACAGCCAAAGCAACTAAGGAGTGGCTCCATAGGAGCATCTCGAATATGTCCTGGTGGAGAATTTACCGGTCGATCTTTCGGTCACGAGCTATGGGTCGTGACCAAAAGAATGAGATCCCGGATACAAGCAGCCAAAATGAGTTTCCTATGCAGGGTGTCTGGGCTCTCCCTTAGAGATAAGGTGAGAAGCTCAGTCATCCAGGAGGGACTCAGAGTCGAGCCACTCTTCCTTCATGTCGAGAGGAGCCAGATGAGGTGGCTCAGGCATCTGATTAGGTCCCTCTAGGACGCCACCTTGGTGAGGCGTTACGGGCATGTCTCACTGGCAGGAGGCCCCGGGGACGACCCAGGAAACGCTGGAGAGGCTATGTCTCCCAGCTGGCCTGGGAATGCCTCGGGATACCCATGGAAGAGCTGGAACAAGTGGCTGGGGAAAGGGAAGTCTGGGCTTCCTTGCTAAAGCTATTGCACCTCCGACCCGACCGCGGATAAGCAGTAGAAAATAGATGAATGGATGGATATTATCCCCAAAGGGAAATGTGTCATGGACACTCAGCTAGTTCTGTTGTTTTCAGTTGGCAGCATCAAATACACACCAGGTGACACACACCACACAAGAAACAGGTTACACCCACGTCAAGGGTGATTAAAAACACCAGTCCTGGAATAAATAAACAAATTCAGTACACTACCCTACATATTTGCATTCATGATCATAATAGATAAAAAAATGATCGGAACAGTTCATCCTGCTCAAAGGAACTCCAAATCTCCTGCCAGAAGGAAGAAGCTGGTACTCTGGGTAAAGAATGTGAGACTGTTCAGACAGTATTTTTTGAGCCTGTCTCATTTGGATTGCTCATAAATAGTGTTGACATGGTTGACATGAACCATTTCAGAATAAAGGTTTTAACATACAGTGGTTCCTCTACTTACGAATGTCTCTTCATACGAAATTTTCAAGTTACGAAACGCCTATACAGGAAAATATTGCCTCTTCTTACGAAAGAAATTTAAAAATATGAAAGGTAAAAATTCAGTATGGGCTGTTAGTCACAACTCCAAGATTCCTAAATGCAACATACTTAGGCCAAACAAAAAAGATAGTGTGTTTCAGGTAACATGAAATTTAAGCATAGGGTCGGTAGGTAGGACACAGTTTTTTTGTTTTTTTTTTTAAATCTTTTTAATTTTTTTTCATCAAAAATGTAAACAAAATAACCATAAAACATAAAACATTGTTTTAATTTAATAGTATAACTTTAAGTCTAGTTACACATTGTAGACCCACCTACCTTGGAGTTTTCTTCTGAAATTCTTTGTTTTTCTCCTTTTCTGAATGTGCTGCTTTCATCATGACATCGAATACGTCAACACTTTCTGTTTTTGCCACTGTTTCTTGTGGTTTTTCTATGCATCTAAATCGAATCGATCTTAGGTCAGGTAAAGTATTTAAAACTTGAAACACTGACATATCCCTATCATCAATGTCATAGAATTCACCATTGGCACATTGACACTGTGCTATTTTAAGGTGGTTTATACTCGGCCCGTGGTGTTCATCAAATAGTTCGCTGAATTTTTTCGATACATCAATGGATGCCATTTTCTTAACATTACGGTGCGAGCATGCGACTGCAACACAGAAAACGCGGTTTAAATTGTCGTCGGAGATCGCGGCCGCCGCCATGATTCAATGTTGTTGACAGATGACAGGGCAAACGATGCACGCGCTCAACGTGAATATCGCGAGAGTTTGCACAGATGTAAACCCTCTACACAAAAATGTCGATGGTTGTTTGAAAAAAAAAACAACTTTACCGTAGATATTCTCGGTCGGTCGCGTTACCGGAAACACACAATTTTTTTTTTCTCCGCCTTATAGCTGCTCTGCCATTGGCTATTGCCAAGCATCTTCCTGGCATGCCATTGGCTAAGAGGGACTTCTACCGTATGTGTCTATGTGTGTAGATAGGTATATAGCTGTCGATGCAGCGAGACATTGAAAATTCGCCCACAAGGTGTTCCGATAGTTTTACGTGAATGTGGATCACACAGAAAAAGTGTTCACCAGTCCGGCGATCGCTCACTATACAGATGTTTGCCTTGGACATTATCAAAAATTGTTAAAAGCCAACAAGAGCAAATGTCCTTGGATCAATTCTTTCCAAAACGCCAGGCAAAAACCAGTTCTGAGAGAAAACGTGAACTAAAAAGGGCAAAAAAAAGAAAAGGTTTTTTTTTTCATATTTATTTTTTATTCTTTGTTTTTTACATTATGCACAACTCTCATATATTGTGCAATAATCAAATTCTAACATGTATTTGTTACATATTTTGATGCATTTTTATGCTTTATAAAACATGTCAGAATTTTTTTGGGGGGGGGGGGCTTGGAACGGATTAGGGCATTTATGTGGAAAACGCGTCTCTACTTACAAGATATTCTAGTTAAGAAATTTATTCCAGAATCAATTAATTTCGAAAGTTCATGTACCAGTGTACATATTCTTCAGTTTCTCAATCGGTAAATGTCGCTGCAATCATTATTTTCCTCTGGACAAAATGGCAGAGGTTTTTTGTTAAATGGACTAGCAACCCCAGCCTCGCTGATCCATTCAATTGAATGCACTGGAGAGACGCTATCCTATTTCGGTTGCCACATGCATCTTCGTGGACTGCCATTTTCTTTTTGTGGATTCATAAAAAGTCATACAATGTAGTGTATGTAGACCCTCAAAACGTGGTCCAGGCAAAGTTCATATCTCTGGGAGTTCATATCACGTTTGCATGGTGGTGGTGGACCCCAAAAAGCAGGCAAGAGAGGAGCAGGGTGTATTTGAAGAAGTGTATTGATAAAACACAGAAAATTAAATCCTAAACAAACAAAGTCCAAAGTTACAAACAAAAACCATGACTGAAACAAAAACTTTCAACAACCAAAACACTACCAGAACAAACATGACAGCAGCAAAGGAACAGCAACAAACAAACAGCAACAAACAATGACCCAACAATGAGTGTTCGGGTGGGAGTCCTTTTATTGAACTAATTACCTAACGACCAACAGGTGTGCAGCTGCAGGGGGAGCCCTAGAGTGCCACCTGTTGGTCCCAAACCGAATCATGACAGTACCCCTCCCTCAGGGGACGGATCCCAGACGTCCCAAAGTTGTCCAAAGGCTTGCCTCACTGGGGAACGGGAACAAAAGCTACGACGACCTTTGCCTCGCCGGAGAACAGGAACAAGAAGCGACGGCAAGCCTTTGGCTGGGCGTGGCCTGACGTGGACGGAGTTCGACGTAGCGGGGGTAATGGGACAGCCGGACGTGAACAGGGGCTTGGCCTGACGTGGGCGTGGACGTGGCACGACTCGTCGTGGACGTGAATGTGACTCAGTTCAAACAGACACGTGACGAGCCTCGCCTCAACGTGGACGCAGACGGGGCTCGGCCACCGTAGACGCGGCTTGACGAGACAAAAACATGGGACAGCTGCATCACCAGCGCTGCCTGAAGGGGGAACATGGGACAGCTGCATCATCCGCGCTGCCTGAAGGGGGAACAGGAGACAGCCGCATCACCAGCACTGCCTGAAGGGGAAAAGGGTGTCGGCCGCAGACGTGCTCCGCCAGGCACATGGTGGAATAGGGACCAGTCCTTCGTACCTGCGGGGTCCAGGTGGTCAGGTCATTCTGTCACGTTGCAAGGTGGTGGTGGACCCCAAAAAGCAGGCAGGAGGGAGGAGCAGGGTGTACTTGAAAGATTGTCTTAAAACTAGCGATGGGAAAATTAAGCCTCATGAAGCAATGAGGCTTTCCATCCAACTGGTTCTTTCCTGGGCCGAAGCATCATGAGGCTTTATTTGTACTATTGCGCCATCATGTGGAAAATAAATGTCATGACAGACACTGATTAAAATGATACCATGGATTTGATGTCGAGGTAAGATCGGGCCAAAAAAATCCAGCCCGACCCGGCCCGAGCCCGACCAATTAACTTGATTTGCAGGCCTGAGCCCGAAGCAAACCTGACATTTCCTATTAAATTTGTGATGACTCGGGAGGAGGAGGGGTGATTTGTGAAAACAAATTAAAGCCTATCTTTTGTCACGAAATCGAAGTTAAACAAGTCTGTATAATTAGTTACATCTTTTAAACATGTATTTCTGTTTCTGCAGAGGGTACATTAACCGACAGTTTTCCATCATTGACGGATTTTTTTTAAGAGTTGTAGGAAAAATTTAAGGCCGTCCGTCATTTTGACGGGTTGAAAATTGGGCCATTCACCACAGCAGCAGTTAGTCCTTAAAAATCGAGCTTGAAGAAAGAGAAGCAGCGAGACAAAGAAGAACAATGACGGCTGGATCATAGAGACATGAGGAGTTCTTTGAATTGTCATTGCAAGAGTTTAGTACAGTACGTGTTGTGATGAGGCCACTTATGTTTTTTTGCGAACCACCGTCTCTCGTGGCCAAAACTATTCACGGCCTCGTAACGAACAAAATAAAAAAAAAGTCAGCGATAGAGAAGTCCGAAGTCGGGTCGCGTCGGGCTCGGGCTCGGGCGGCCCGATCTTACCCCTAGTCAGTGTCACCTTTCAGCTCATTGTCGTCCCGGTGCGCCGTTTATTTTGAATCACTCGCGAAACTATCTGTTGGCGGTGACGTAGGAATCCTGTCTTGCGAGGCTTCGGACATAGCAACGCGTGTTCCGAGGCTTCGGGCGTGGCCACATGTGTAATCGACACGTGCCTCGAAGCACGCCTCGAAGATTTTTTTCCGGTTTACTCGGCACACGCATCGGAGCCTCGGCACAGTTGGGCACATCACTAATTAAAACTCAGAAAACTGAATCCAAAACAAACAAAGTCCAAAGTATCAAACAAAACACATGACTGAAGATAAAACATAACATGACAGCAGCAAAGGAACAGCAACAAACAAACAGCAACAAACAATGACCCGACAATGAGTGTTCAGGCGGGAGTCCTTTTATAGAACTAATTACCTAACGACCAACAGGTGTGCAGCTGCAGGGGGAGCCCTACAGTGCCACCTGTTGGTCCCAAACTGAATCATGACAGTTCACACATCACATTGCCAAGTAATGCATCAATGCAAACACAATCATGGTCATGTGCGGGGGTGGGTGGTTAACTTTTTTTTTTTTCCCCAAGCCACACAACTTATCCATCCATATTCTGAACAGTTTATTGTTGTTACGGTCATGCATGGACCAAGTTGCACATAAGAACAGACACGTTGATGTTGGTAACACACATGCACACAAACACAATAAACACTTATGTTGTCGCATAAAATTGTTATCATTAAAGGACAGTTGCAGTACAATGTGAATTTGATTATTTTAATTGATTGCTGACTTTGTTAATGTTGATGCTAAGTAATTTCCAAAAAAACAACAACCACCACACTATCCGCATCCCTTTGGATTCATAGTTTGTGTTTTCACTGAACCCATACTAATATCGTTAGCGTTTCGTTATTGAAATATCTGGCAAAATATCAAGATCTTAAATTTTACCCATATCGCACAGCCTCTTCACACCTTTGCATGTCCTCTTCAAACAGAGGAACTCTTCACCTCTTGGTTTAACTCATCCTGCCCTGCCTTCCTGGATTCCGTGGCTCCTTTAAAAACGGTGCTGTCAAAACCTAGACCCTGGAAAGACTGCTGACGTAACTACCAGATCACAGTCAAAGAAGCCAAAATAGAACATTTATCAAACCTAATTCAGGCTAATCGTCAAAACCAACGTGTACTATTTAAAACTATTGATTCTGTACCCCCTCAGCCTATTTGCTCAGACTCTTCACCCGAAATGTGCAACAGATTCCTTCACTTTTTCATTGATAAGGTTTCTACAGCAAGGACTCTTGTTTCAAATACAGTACCACATTTCACCCCCATGCCATGTTCCGTGTTCAGCTGTGTTCAATTCTTTTGAAGCTGTGTCCTTGACGTTTTTAGAGGATGCGGTTTGCCAGACATAGCCATCTGGCGCCCCTTGTCACTCTGTTCCTCTGTATTTCTTTAAGGAGGTTCTCCCGAGTATTGGTTCATCGGTCTTGGCCATTATCAACAGCATTCTGTCTTCTGGTGTGGTTCCCCAACAGTTTAAATATGCTGTGGTGCAACCCTGGCTCAAGAACTCTGGCCTTGATCAAGATGTACTGTCAAATCTTAGACCCATTTCCAAGCTGCCTTTCATTTAAAAAATTCTGGGAAAAGTGGTACACATGCAGTTAAAATCATTCTTGGATGGACATACAGTCTTGGAGTTCGTCCAGTCCGGTTTCAAGATGATGCATAGCACAGAGTCAGCACTCATATGAGTTTTTGATGACATCCTCTGGCAAACGACACTGCAGACTATGTGCACCATTTTTTAATTTTTATTTAAAAATAATAAAAATTAATATGACTGCAGCATTTGATACAGTGGATCACATGACTCTTTTAGCTCATTTGCAGCACCTGGTGGGCATTGGCGGAAGTACACATGAGTGGTTTAGATTCTATTTAGCTGTCAGAACCTTTTGTGTTAGCCTTGGCTACTCTGAGTCACGTCGTGTGGTGTTCCACAGGGCTCAATTCTGGGGCCTCTGCTGTTCTCTCTGTATCTGTTCCCCTTGTGTTCCATCTCAATCAAACATGGCATTTCCCTCCACTGCTATGCGGATGACGGTCAGATCTATGTCCCGCTGAGCAAAAAAGATGCTGTCCCATTGAGGCCACTTTAAACCTGTCTGGAGGATATCAAGACCCGAATGGCACTAAATGTCTTGAATTTCAATGAAAAGAAGACAGAAGTGATGGACTTTGAATCCAGTGGAATTTGTACATCCCATCCTGCGGACCTGGGCCCCCTAGCTCCTTCTCTTCAGCCAACAGTCTCGAACTTGGGTCTTAAACTTGACAGTGATTTTAAATTGGACCGGCAAATTTGTGCCGTTGTTAAATACAGCTTCGCTCATCTTAGTCAGCTGGCTGAAGTCAAGCCTCTCCTTTCTCAAGAACACTCTGAAACAGTCATTCATGCCTTCATCACATCTCAGCTGGATTGCTGTCATGCACTTTCCTTTCAAATAAGCCAATCCTCCATTTAGTGTTTTCAGTTGGTCCAGAATGCTGCTGCTCGGCTTTTGATTGGTATTTGTAAGAGGGAGCACATAACTCCTACTCTGGCATCCCTTCACTGGCTCCCAAGACATTTTAGAGTGCGATTATTTGCTTTCAAATCCTTAAATGGCCTCGCCCCACCTTACCCCTCTGAGCTCCTCCGCCCCAACGCAGCTGCCAGAGCCCTCAGGTATGCGGACCAGACATTATTAGCGGTACCAAGAACTAAGCGTCGGCTCAGACTGGATCGAGCCTTTTCCATTGCTGACCTTCCATTGAACGTTTGGCAAGTCCCCTCACTGCCCATCCCTAAAACTCATCTTAAAACTCATTTTTATTCTTTGGCGTTTGAATCAGCATGAGACTTGATTTTTAGTATTACCGTTTTTGTGCTTTCTAATGTCTTATAACAAGGGCGGCCAAGCCGCGGCTTGCGAGCCGCATGCGGCTCTTTGGCTGGTTCAATGCGGCTCCCGGGCTTTCACACGACAATTGTCGAAAACGCCTCGGCGATGGCGCTGCCATTCAAACAATGGTGCTTAATACATAGAACGTACTATGTCAGTCTATCACCAGTCCCGTTACTTGATTGACAGAGAGGGCAACCAATCAGATGACTGAATCACTGCTCATGCGCGGACAAAGGCGCTAAGTGCTACGTGCTAAGCTGGTAAGCGAATTACCTCTGTTTTTAAGGCAGGGGTGCCCAATACATCAACCGCAATCTCGGCCACTCTGGCGTTCCTTATGCCACAAAGGGGTCACATGCCTGGAGGAGAACCGCACCCAGCAAAGGGTGCTGCGGCGCCAGCAGAGACACCAACCTGTACACGCTGTTCCAGCTCCACCTCAGCCTCCCGATCCAGGCCTCACATGTCCTAACTGTGGCAGGATATGTGGTTCCAGAATCGGGCTTCATAGTCATCTACAGTGGCATCTGCGACAGCAAAGATGACCACTGACCAACACACCACAGCAGAAGGAAGCTACGTCATCTTCGACTACGATGGACTGCCAAGAGAGAGTGTGTGTGTGTGTGTGTGTGTGTTCATATGCTTGCACGTGCGGGATCGGGTCGATCGTGGGAGGTTGGTCGATCCAAAAGTCGATCTTTGGGCAAAAAACAGTATGTGTGTGCGAGTGTGTGCGTGTGCGTATGTGTGCGTGTGTGGCTCTTTGCAGTAACACAGTAAAAAAATTGGCTCTTAGTCTCTGACTGGTTGGCCACTCCTGTCTTATACATTTGTTTTATTGTTTGTTGTTGTTTGTATTAATTATGCTCCATGTACAACACTGTATACAGTGGTGGTTGTTTAAAAGTGAACTATAAATACAGTTGAGTTGGGTTTACCTATGATCTACACTCCACGGTTAGGAGGTGTACAAATGGAAATCGGAGGTGGAATTGGTTAAGTACCTTGGTGTTTCATTGCCGAAATACTGAATTGTTTGATCTTAAGTTTGGCTGATTGAACTTGAAATCAGATCTACAGAGATGGAATATCATTCCCCTCTTGAGTTTGAGCACCCAGATATGGTCAATTGGGATGAGTTTGTAGTTGCTCTATCCTTTTCATTGTCTCCCTTTCAAAGTCTAAATACCACATAAACAATTTAGCGAATGGGACAAGGTATTTACAGCAGTGTCATGGGGGCCAGAATTAAATGTAAAACATTGCATTTATGTAATGAAAAGCATGGAATGGAACTCCAATGCATGCAAGATTACAATTAAGATCGCCATCTTAAACCTTTTACTCTGCCTCTGCTCAATGAATTACAATGCAGTTTGGTGAGAAATAGAAGGTGTGTTGGTATGCCGATAGCTGTTCTCATGACATACAAGACATTTGTGACAGAAATGGAAATTGCTGATGATTGTATGACAATCATAAAAACTCCTAAAAATATGGCAGACATGTTCAAAACACTTCCAGTAAAAGTATTTGCACGTGCAAACAAGAGCGACGTGACAAAGGTAAAGAGTGAATGAAAATATTTTGCCACTTTCGAATACAAAAATGTAAATAACAACAACAAAAAAAAAGCTGCGAAGAACTACCTATCGAAGGCCGCCCACAACTCTTAATCCATGACCTGCTACAATATTCGTAAAAAATCATATCTGCACATGAAGTAGTTTTCTGAGGACAACTGTTTTCTCAGATGAACCAAATTATTCAAGGTCTTCCAAATGTGTGTTGTTATTGGCTTCAGATAGGTTGCATCTTTATCTGACATGAATGAAAAGCTCATTTCCTAAAATCAAAATTTTAAAGAATTGCTTTTACTATGGGCGGCAACCAGTCGACCACCGTGCCGGTGGTCGACTGGTTAGCACGTCGGTCAACTAGTTAGCGCGAGAGAGAGAGAGAGAACGAGAGGTGGGGAGGCAGTGTTCCTGTGCCCGACCTCACAGTGCAGAGGTCGTGGGTTCGAGCCCGGCTCCGGCCTTCCTGTGTGGAGTTTGCATGTTCTCTCCGTGCCTGCGTGAGTTTTCTCCTCCCACATTCCAAAAACATGCATGGCAGGTTAAAGGAACACTCTAAATTGTCCCTAGGTGAGAGTGTGAGCGTGAATGGTTGTCTATGTGTGCCCAGCGATTGGTTGGCAAACAGTTCAGGCTGTACCCTGACTACTGCCCGAAGATAGCTAGCAAGGACTCCAGCATGCCCGCGACCCTCTTGATGGTAAGCGGATTAGAAAATGAATGGATGGATGCATGTTTTTATTATGCCATTAAAAAAATATTTCTAATGTTGAAGAAAAGAGCTTTTCAAATGTCAGTAAATTTTCATTACCATTGTTTCCCTCCAGAAGTCATTACTAAAGTTCTCCCCCTACTGTCACTCTTTGCATTACCTATGCTACAGTGCTCCTCTTGCTTCTTCTGTGCTCTTTCTAAATGCTCATATTGAGTTTTCCTCTGCCTCCTCTCTTGACAGATGATAGACAAGAGACTGCATTGAACCTGTCTACCAATGGCATTAGCAGCATCAACATGTCAATAGAAATAAATGGAGTTGTCTACACAGGTAAATAGAGGGGCCGTTTGCTGATGTAATTGCAGGCAGGAAATTCAATAAGTTATAGCAGCACCCTGCTTAGTTCTCAGCACAATTTGATGTCTTTGCAATAAAATCCAAGCGTAATGAAGTGGCAGTCCAATAGAATTAAAAAGGTTAAATATCTCAAAACTCTGCCTGTGGATTCAAGGTCGATGGGACTTATTGTCAAAGTGTGTGTTTTGTGCGTTTGTGTGCTTGCATGTGTGTGTGTGTGTGTGTGTGTGTTATTGTTCATCCACGTGTGTGTTATCGTGCATCTACGTATGTGTGTGTGTGTGTGTGTGTGTGTGTGTGTGTGTGTGTGTGTGTGTGTGTGTGTGTGTGTGTGTGCGTGCTTGCGGGTCTGACCAAGACAACTTGGTGTAATTATCGCCTCTCTGCTCTTAAAAAGATAACGTACTATATGCTTGATGGTTGTCACTTCATAAATGAGCTCACTCTTGGGAAGCCAATGTTCAACAGCCATAGATTGAATTCATCCAGTTCAGAGTGCTACAGCAGGCAGGCAGACACTCTTTTATGGTAATTGTCCCCAATATAGAAGTGTAGTGGTGAAAATGCAGAACCGTGATGTACAGAGGCAAATTTCATCCAAAATCCTAGAATGCACAAGAGAAATAATAAAGTCTGAGAAATAAAGAGAAAACATGCTTTGTACTGTGTTGACATGTACTATGTGAAGATATTGTGTATTGTGACGCCACTGCAATTCTCTACAATGGCTTGCAAGCATTTATACCACTTGAAGTTTTCTAATGGTATAACCACAAACATCAATGTATTTTACTAGGATTTCGTGGGCTTGACCAACACAGAGTTGTGCATAATGACCTGATCGGAAAATTAATTGAAATATTTTTACAAATTAAAAAATGAAAAATCTTCTTTTCCTTCCGGCTTTTTGCTTCAGGGGTCGCCACAGTGAATCAGTTACCTCCATCTAACCCTTTTTTGTGCATCTTCTTCTCTCACACCAGCTACCTTCATGTCCTCTATCACTACATCCATAAACCTCCTCTTTGGTCTTCCTCTCAGCCTCCTGATTGGCAGTTCAAAACTCAGCATCCTTCTCCCAATATATTCACTCTCTCACCTCTGGACATGTCCAAACCATCTCAGTCTGGCCTCTCTGATTTTCTCTCCAAAACCTCTGACATGAATTGTCCCTCTGACGTACTCATTCCTGATTCTATCCAAGCTGGTCATCCCCAAAGAGAACCTCAACATCTTCATCTATGCTACCTCCAGCTCTGCCTCCTGTCTTTTGTTCAGCGGCACTGTCTCCAGTCCAGACAGCATGTCTGGTCTCACCGCAGTTTTATACACCTTTCCTTTCATCTTAGCTGAAATTCTTCTATCACACATCACACCTGACACTTTTCTTCACCCGTTCCAGCCTGCCTGTACACACTTCTTCACCTCTTTTCCACATTCTCCATTGCTCTGGACAGTTGACCCCAAGTACTTAAAATCCTCCACCGTCTTTATCTCTTCTACCTGCACTGCTCTAACATACTTCTCTGTCACCCCAGACTTCCTTGACGAAAAAATGAAAAATGTGGAATGTAAAAGATTCAGCCCAGACCCATCCCAAGACCTGATCCTTACGGGTGTCACAATAAATAAACAGTGAGAGGTCGGGGTGTAATTGGCCCGGTCATTGGTATTAGTACTAGAACCCAGCCGCTGGGGGGCAGTGCCCTCCCGTGGGGGTGCACTGTTCCCCAGTGCCGGTCCCAAGCCCGGAGAAATGGGGAGGGTTGCGTCAGGAATGGCATCCGGCGTAAAACTTTTGCCAAGACGACCATGCGAGTTGGTAGGACGGTTTACAGGGGCGGATGGAAATTACTGACTCGCTGTGGCGACCCCTGAATAGGGACGTGCCGAAAGGAGAAGAAGAAGATTGGTATTAGTACTAGACAGAGAGTACATAGTTTGCTCTATATTTCTGATGCTACTGTACTTTATTCACACAGCACTGCCGCTCCCTAGTCAGTAGTCTTGAATGCGCCCTTAACGCCACTGGCAAGTATTACCATAGACAACATTTACAGTACATATGTATGTTGTTCATACATATACATGAGTCCGTCCATGCCGCAGCTACATTGGATGCGGCAGAGTGAAACAAATTGTGAATATGCCTAGTTCACTTGCACCTTTAAAATACATCATTAAGTAAGAAACCACAGAATTAATACGGAATGATTGCCTCTAATTGTGTGATGTTATTCTAACCCAATTTTACAAATCCAATTTTCCAATTTTATGGCTAATACAACGGCTGTTCCGAACGTAGCCGACACACTGACATATGCCTCACATTGGCCTACCGGCTCAAGGTGCTTTCTGCAGCAGAAACAGAAAGAAAAAAAAAGAAAATCAATCGTCATCTTAGATGTCAAAAAGATTTGTGGCTCCCATTGTTTCTTTTTTGAAACAGGTTCAAATGGCTCTTCAGTTGCTGACTCCAACTTAAATATGTCCCCCCTTCACTTAACATAGTGAGACTGTGTCAGGGAAAGTCCTGAATGTGTAATTGTAGAAAAGCTTAAGATGGCTTACTGTTCAAAAACTGTTCATGGTCACTTCAATCTCTGAACACATCAGAACGTTCCCCAGTACTTCAGATTTTTTTGGCCAATAAGCATTTTCTTCTTAATAGAGCTGCTCACTAAAGAAGTTTTTGTCACTTGATGTAGACAACTCTTCATCCATAAAATCTGAAATAATTGCTCTGATATTTTTAGAGGTTGAAGTGGCACAAGTAGAGATGAATACATCTATTTGGTGACAGCTGATTGCAGTTTTGTGACATGAAGTTAGCGAAGATTTTTTACTTGACATTTACTTTTGGAGAGGACTGTAAATAATATCATATTTACGCAACTGGCAGCGATCAGCCTGGGATGGGAACGATAAAATGCCCTTTACTATTTTTCCTTAAATTTGTGGTGTCGTAGGAAACAATCATTTTCTTCAAAAGGGAGAGTCGATGACTGAGTCAATTCAAAACTGCTGATTAAAACTTTCCACACACTATGGATACAATATAAGGAACAATTATCATAAAATGTTGAATTTGGTATAGATAGATTCATTGCCAGCTGTAAGAGTGTTAACTGAGGGGGCAAGGCATTTGGTGGAGGTGGACAAGGTGATAAGGTAGATCTGTCAGACTGGAAATTCCCCAATAGTCTGATATAATTCACTGTACTATGGCTACTGTCCTTTTAAAAGATTCAACATTATTTGCCGTCTGGCCCTGAATGACACTATGACACACCACACTAGATTGGGGTCAAACAATTTTCCATAGAGAAACATTTAAGGTCTGAAAACTAGTAACTACATGGTCTTAATCACAACAACAAATAACTAAACACAACAGCATATCAAAAACTGCAACATAAAATTACTAAACACGGGAGTAAATTGTCGTGTTTTTGTAATGCTGTTGTGTTCAGTTATTTGTTGCTGCGATTCATTTGTTGCTGTAGTGTTTTGTTTTTTTTTAATTGCTCTGTTCCGTTATTTGTTGTGTTTTTTAAAATTTGCTTTCACATTTATTTTTGTTTGTTGTTATGATTTTAATTTGGCTGTCTTCAAATTGTATGATGCTATCTGGCAGCCCAAAGAATGTAATTTCCCACAGACAAACTAAATCCAATTAAATATTATTTTTATCTTTTAAGATGATCTCTTCAGAAACAATAATTCCTGTTATTGTCTCTAAAAAAAGATTATGACAAATCAAATGCTGATTTTAATTTTGTTTGCTTTCTAGGGGTCCTATTTGCTAGGCATTCATACCAGGGATCATAGGACATCATGGAAGACAAAGCCAATGTACAACTCAGCAAAAGTTCCAGCCGTCTTGCTCTTCCTCTTCTTCATTTGCTTCCGCAGTTTATAAGCACAGGAATTCTGTGTCCTTGCCTTAAGTTTCCTGTTGTTCCCTCTTCTATTCTTCCCACTCTTTCGAGATGATCTGTACGTGCAACAATAACAGACTGTCACAATTAGGTAAATAGTTTCATTCAGTTATTTCTGAGGATTGAATAATTTTGCACTGCAAGATAATCTTTACACACAGTGACGACCAATTAGGTAAATAGTTTCATTCAGTTATTTCTGAGTTTGAATAATTTTGCACTGAAAGATAATCTTTACACACAGTGACGATACGTCATTTTCAAGTAATGAGAGTTGTTGCGTCAGCAATTAGTTATTTAGTTAGTAGTAGGATGTGGAAACATCTGCTCATGGACACACTGTCTCTTCATAGCTCTCACTATGTTCCCTCATTAATGCGTATCTGGATTTATTTCCTTTTTATAGATGTACATTACATGACACAAACCAAATACATACTTTCATGCAGTTGCAGTGCTGAGGTTCCCTTTACTTATACAAATAGTATTGGTTTGAGTAAGGCATATACTGTATAGATAAATCTATATCTATATATCTCTAGGCGGCCTGATGGTCGACTGGTTGGCGTGTCGGCCTCACAGTGCAGAGGTGCAGGGTTTGATGAAAGCCCTGGCCTTCCTGTATGGAGTTTGCATGTTCTCCCTGTGCCTGCGTGGGTTTTCCCCGGGTACTCCAGTTTATTCCCACATTCCCAAAACATGCGTGGCAGGTTGATGGAACGCTCAAAATTGTCCTTAAGTGTGAGTGTGTGCACGGATGGTTGTCCGTCACTGTGTGCCCTGCGATTGACTGGCAACTGGTTTAGGGTGTTACCCGCCGACTGCCTGAAGAGCTCCAGCACCCCCCGCAACCCTTGTGAGGATTGAGGATTAAGCGGATCAGAAAATGGATGGTTGGATCTATCTATCTATCTATCTATCTATCTATCTATCTATCTATCTATCTATCTATCTATCTATCTATCCATCCATCCATCCATCCATCCATATATAGACTATCCCAGCTGTCTTTGGGTAGTAGGCGGTAGTCACCTTGACCCGGTTGCCAGCCAATCGCAGGCCACAAATCGGCGAATAACCATCCACGCGCC
>NW_017842057.1:2342365-2342898 GCF_001891065.2 Hippocampus comes | reverse complement strand
CCTAAATTAACAACGCATTTTATTTTGTTGCCATGATGTTTAATACTGTGCATTCACATGCAGGTAGTACATGTATGAGCTCATATTGTTTGTAGTGACAAGTGCTCTAATAAACTTGTTCAGCTCTTGAAGTGGGATATTTTTTGTGCAATAAAATAGGCCTATCTATCTATCTGTC
The DNA here is from genome assembly GCF_001891065.2 of Hippocampus comes. Classification (NCBI taxonomy): domain Eukaryota; kingdom Metazoa; phylum Chordata; class Actinopteri; order Syngnathiformes; family Syngnathidae; genus Hippocampus; species Hippocampus comes. The sequence continues at coordinate 2,342,720 of NW_017842057.1, read as the reverse complement.
TGTCTGTCTGTCTGTCTGTCTGTCTGTCCATTTTCTCACGAAAGCATGCTGGAGACTATCCCAGCTCTCTTTGGTATCAGTAGGTGGGGGACACCCTGAACTGGTTGCCAGCCAATCGCAGGGCACACTTAGATGAACAACCATTCGTGCTCACACTCACACCTAGGGAGAATTTAGAGTGTTCCGTTAACCTGCCATGCATGTTTATGGAATGTGTAAGGACACCAGAGTACCCAGAGAAAACCCACTCAGGCACAAAAAGAACATGCAAACTCCACACAGGGAGGCCGGAGCCGGAATCGAACCCTGCACCTATGCACTGTGAGGTCGGCCACAGGAACACCGCCGCCGCCCC
>NW_017842057.1:2341366-2342267 GCF_001891065.2 Hippocampus comes | reverse complement strand
CGTGCGGGTCCAATTAAGTGAATGGGAGTGAGCCTACCTTTCAATATACTGTGTGTGTGTGTGTGTGTGTGTGTGTATATATATATGTGTATGTGTATATATATATATATGAGAAATCGCGGTTTGGATGATTGATATATGCCACATTTTTTGTCTTTTGATCTGCCTCAATCATATAATGAATTTAACATGAAAATAGGGTTTTCTCAGTAATTTTTAGATGAGATTAAAATATAGATTAATTAGATCAATTAATTACAGACCCTAATTTATTAATGGCACAAGTTTTGTTGAATCGCTTGACAGCACCTGTATACAGTGATCCCTCGCTCTATCGCGGTTCGTTTAGCGTGGCTTCAGTGCATCGCGTTTTTTTTTTTTTCCCCCAAGTACTGTGTTTGGAAAAAATTGCCTCATGACTCAGAGGTTTTGTGCATGGCTGTAACTTGATTGGTTCCCAATGCCGACGTCCACCAATGACAGCACGAATGGATCTATCCCACGTGAGGTGACGGGGGGGGCTGAGAAGATGCAAAGCCATGTTGATTGTCTGTGCGTCTTCTGTCTGTCTTATCACGTGGGTTACTTCTTTGATCTTTAATCAGTGTCTAAGTGTTGTTTAGGATGCGTGCTAGTGTGTGGGTGTGCGCTGCGCGTGCATGTATGTGTGTGTGTGTGTGTGTGTGTGTGTGTGTGTGTGTGTGTGTGTGTGCGTGCGCGCGCAGGTGCGTGTATGTGTGTGGCTGAGAGAAAGAGAGAGAGGAGGCTTACAATAAAAAAAGCAGCTGGTCTCTTTCATTCTTAATCGTCAAATCATTAACACGTCTGCTGCACACAGCGGGACGCTGGCCTGTATGTGAAACACACAGCAAATATGAAATTTCCTTCCTTTCACATTTTT
>NW_017842057.1:2332280-2341337 GCF_001891065.2 Hippocampus comes | reverse complement strand
TGTCCTGATAACAGAAATTCCTCATTTGGGAAATGAGCATGGTACATGTCCTATATGAACCTGCAAGTATGTTGACAAAATGCACGTGTAACAACACAATAAATAAAATGCAAAAATATACTGTACAAAAACTGTTTATAGAACAAAACCTGCAATACAGGTGTATCCCAAAAAAAATCACAACAGTACAATACGTACAGTATTTTAATGTTTATTTTTTTCTGTCTTGGGAAAAAAAGTTGTCTATTTTGGATTGTTTTGTTGGATGCATTCTTTGGTTTATGACAACGTTTGCCTGTGTGTCATACAGTTTTCTTGCTAGTTGCAAGTAACTGTCCCGTTGATCACCGATGTCTGGTGATTCTTGTGCATACTGAAGGATTTTTGTTGCCATTTGCATTGCTTCCTTTCTGGATGGTGGCTTGTCATCAGGAGTTGAATCGATGCCTTGTTTTTTAAAGTTTTGTAAATTTGCGTCTTTCCGACTCCAAGTGTCTCGTGGATAATTTTTACTTTGTGTCCAGCCTCGCTCAAATGGATGCATTTCACTCACTCCGCTACAGTCATTACAGTTCTTTTACGTTTCGATGCCATGATCTACACAACGTAAGTGAATAAAGTTAAAATCTTTCGCAATTGCAATAAAACGCACAGCAATAAAAAAATCACTTACACGTCTTCGTTTTGAATCTGATGAATGAAAACGGCGAAGCGAACATGTTTCTTCGGTCGTGTCGACTGGGTGCTGCTTTTTAAGCTAGTGCCGCGATCTACGGGACATAAGTGAATAAAGTTAAAATCTTTCGCAATTAGAGTAAAACGCACGCCAATAAAAAGTCACTTACACGTCGTCGTTTCGGATCTGATGATAGAAAAAGGCGAAGTGAAAACGTGTCTTTCCGTCGCATTGGGTGGGCGTTGCGTGTATTTAAGCTGCCGCGGCCATCCGGGTTACGGCTAGTGGAATTTCCGCTTACGTAAGTTCCGATAACGTAATATCATAGTCAAAATGTTAACACATGTACCATGCTCATTTCCCAAATGAGGAATTTCTGTTATCAGGACAAATTGGACAGCGCAAACACGAGTCCGGGGATGGGAATGTTTACTGCATATATATATATATATATATATATATATATATATATATATCATCCAAACCACTATTCCTCACAAGGGGGGCATTTTATTTAAAATAATCATCAAAATAGATAGATCAACAAAACTAATCCCGTGAGGGGAAATCAAGGTAGACTTTAATCTACAAATCACTCAGCACAAATCATTTTCAACCAACTGCGTAATATATTCAATGCCCTATAAAGACAGGATACTTCTTGTTCAGACTGATTGAGTTATTTTTTCTTTTGCAAATATTCACTCATCTTGATTTTGATGCCTGAAAGACAACTTTTGTTAACCACAGTGTTACTTTACTTTTATTTTTAATAACCTACGGTCAGCGTTTGGAATCTGAACAAAATATTCACTGAAGTTTTGCCGGTGCAATTCTTTCGCATTGGTTCTCAATGTATAACTTGAGTTGCTGAACAGTCCCGGGTCCCCGTTGCCATATTTTGCCCTTCATCATGCGATACACATTTTTAACGGGAGACAGGCTTGGACTGCTGGCAGGTTTGAGCTACTCTTGTATTGCAGCAACAAGCAACTAAAACGGGGCAATTAACATTGGTAGACATTTGATTCCGCAAATGACGCACTCAGCTCCAATATTTGGGGAAAAAAAAAAATTCTCAAATTTTTTTTTTTTTACTTTCTTCCCTCCAAATTTTGCTGCTGTAGAATGCGAATTTCTTCATTATGAGACAAATAAAGGTTTTCTTATCTTACCTCAGTGATATACAGTTTGTGTAAATCCGTATGTGTAAATCATAGTAGTCTGTATTGTTAACCAATCATTTACACTTGATTGAAAAATGTTTAGTTTTTTTTCCTGGACTGATCACTGGATTTCATTTCATTCAATTTTGTATGATTATTCCAAAGACGGAAATACTTTGACACATCTAGCTCATTTGCTATAGACTGCCCACATACTTCATGTACACCACTTTACTTGGTGTTTCATAACTATGTATTTGTATGAACTGACAAAGCATTTCAAAGAGAGGAGTTGAATGTAACAATAGTGAAAGAGTCAGTTATTTATTTATTTATTTTTTTGCATTGGGACGCACAGCAGAATGTAATTTGTCCAATGCAATCAGGACAAGTCCTCATTAATATACAGTATGTACATGAAAATAAACTCTCCAGATATTTGTATCCTGTCCTGAGGATAGACCATGTTTGAAGCACTGAAAATGGCTTTATATCACTCTTGCCAGAAATGATACTTAAACTGTCATGAATGTGATATATTTGATATTTGCTTTTGTGTACCAAATGCAATTGTGAGAACATAAATATACAAATCTGTGAGTTGAGTCAGCAATGCCTTTAGCTGATTACTTTGTGTCAGTATTCTCAAACCAAGCTGGCTGGAAATGCGCACATGCAATGACTTATTCAGCCTGACAATTGAAGCGCTGTTACCTCATGCTTCAGGAGTTCACCTGCACTTTTCGTCACTTCTGCTTTGTATTTTATTCACTCATTATCTTGGGTGTGTAGGATCGTGTTTGACTGTCCATTTGAATGCATAACACGCTTCTCGGCTGCTCTTAAAGTGGTGAACTTCTGCTGCATCATTGGGTGTTATATCGTAGAAAGGGTTCCGTCAGTCGTCATCTTTACCTGTGGGTAAAAAAACAAAAAACAAAAAAGGACGTTTCGCTTCTCTCCGGAATTCCCGGAGTCTTCACGGAGACTTCAGAGTTGTCTACCGCTGACGAAGCTTCTGTGATAGAAGCGAATGGCAAGATGTCCTCATACTTATATATGATTGTACTGTCGTGGTTTGGAAAAATTCTGTGATTGTCTTCTGTTATATTATAGTGTCATGGTATGATCAGTGGTTATAAAGTTAAATGACACAGTATGTTGCTTAAATTTGTTATTATTGAAATTATACAAAGAGAATCAGTGCGGCAGGGGACAATCTTCAGCCACTAAACTGTCATTTAATCATTGAAGGTGGTAGCTGTCGTAAATTATAACTCCAATATGTAGGTAATTTTTTTTTCCAGTATGTTTTGCTGGTGATAAGGGATCAAGTCCTATCTAAAATGCAAACATCAAATTGTTCAAATTTTGTGAATCTGTACTTTTTTTCTGTAAGAAACAAAGGTGCAGGTTTCGCATAACTTATTAAGTTGTGAAGTGTGGTCAAGAAATTTTATGTGTCCATGCAATCTTCTTTGTTGTCACCATCCTGACATGCAGGGTGCAACAATTGAAAAAGAATAAAAGGTTGAATTCGTTAGTGTCATGTTCAATATCTTTTCAAATGCAAAAAAAAAAGTAAATAAAATGGCAACATTTTCGTGTGTTCTTTTTTTCTTTTAATTTGTTTTTGATTTACCTTTAACACTGTACAGAATGTCCCGGGCGAGGCGGCGGACATTGAGTCGGAGTGGACCATGTTCCGCGCCTCTATTGTTGAGGCGGCCAATCTGAGTTGTGGCCATAAGGTGGTCAGTGCCTGTTGTGGTGGCAACCCCTGAACTCGCTGGTGGACACCAGCAGTAAGGAATGCCGTCAAGGTGAAGAAGGAGTCCTATCGGGCCTTTATGGCCTGTGGGACTCCAGAGGCAGCTGATGGGTATCGCCTGGCTAAGCAGAAGGCAGCTTCAGCGGTCGCCGAGGCAAAAACTCGGGCGTGGGAAGAGTTCGGGGAGGCCTTTGAAGCTGACTTCCGGACAGCTTCAAAGAAATTCTGGTCCACCTTCTGACGTCTCAGGAGGATGAGGCAGTGCATCATCAACATTGCAAAGCTCCAGGGGTGGATGAGATCCGCCCGAAGTTCCTCAAGGCTCTGGATGTTGTGGGGCCGTCCTGGTTGACATTGTAATGGGAATTTGACATATAACAGTGCTAAATGGAAGTACTGTAACTGTTCGTACGATTGAATGCTGACCAGTTATTTTGCGGATAAGCAAAGTTGCCTGCACATGCACAAATCTGTACTCTGTGTAGCTGCTGAAAATGCTGATTGCGCTGACCTTGGGCTTAAGATCTTACCTCTAGTATGGAGTACACCCTGATACGGGCTGTTCAGTCCCTATACCACCGATGTCAGAGTTTGGTTCGCATAGCTGCAGTAAGTCGGAATCGTTTCCAGTGATGGTTGGACTGTGCCATGGCTGCCCTTTGTTACCGATTCTGTTCATAATCTGAATGGACAGAATTTCTAGGGAGATTGACAGGCGGATCGGTGCAGCGTCTGTTGTGATGCGGATTTTGTATCTGCCTGTCGTGGTAAAGAAGGAGCTTAGCTGAAAGGCGAAGCTCTCAATTTACCAGTCGGTCTACGTTCCAACCCTCACCTATGGTCACGAGCTATAGGTCGTGACCGAATGTTTTGAAACACTTTCACAATATTTTGTGACCCCAATATTTTCTTATTTACTCAAGCAGGATCGTTGGGAATAGACACACAGAAATGAACACAAGACACTGAACTTTGCTAGAATATGAGCGTCATTTATTCCGCCACAAAGAATCAGCATAGCAATACAATCACAAGTTGGTTAAATGCAATAAGTACAATCAAACTCTCACCGTAACGCACTGGGAAGGAGAGCCAACATCCCCGGCAGAGTGTGCATCCAACCAGCTGGGCGTCCATACGCAACCCGCAGCAGACTCTACCAGAGTTTAGCTCCCGATTCCTTTTCTACGCTCAAATGTTCGTGTGCCACAGAGGGGAGGGTGGCCGGCCCAAACTCTCTGGCGCCACCAAACAGCCTTCTTCTTCGATAACAGGTGTCATACACATCTGACTCTCAAAATAATCACGTTTTGCTCAAGCAATCCCACACCCCATTCCCAAGGGACATGCGCATCTGTTTCCAACAACATTGTTTTACCCAAACAATCATGCATTCCTTTCTCTCAGGGAACACTCTTTCCTGGTTTTTGAGCAAAAAGATGCCGAAACATTCCTACAAACCAAAAACATCACATAAAATATACTTATTCCTCTTCACCGAAAGAACAAGATCCCGGATACAAGCGGCCAAAATGAGTTTCAGGGTGTCCGGGCTCTCTCTTAGAGATAAGGTGAGAACCTCAGCCATCCGGGAGGGGCTCAGAGTCGAGCCTCTTCTCCTCCACGTCGAGAGGAGCCAGATGAGGTGGCTCTGGCATCTGATTGGGATGCCTCCTGTTCGCCTCCCTTGAGAGGTATTCCGGGCATGTCCCACCGGCAGAAGACCCAAGGGACTACCCAGGACACGCTGGAGAGACTGTGTCTCCCAGCTGGCCTGTGAATGCCTCGGGATACCCCGGGAAGAGCTGGAACAAGTGGCTGGGGAGAGGGAAGTCTAGGCTTCCCTGATAAAGCTGTTGCCACCGCGACCCGACCCCGGATTAAAGGTAGAAAATGGATGGACGAATGGACTGTCCATCCATACATCTATCCATCCATCTTCTATGGATGGAGAATACAGACTGCAAACAGCTGATTCTGTAGCAGAACAAATTGTGCATCCTTGCTCACTTTTAGAATAAACACTCTGACTACATTGACATGCAAGCAATATTCAGATCAAGGTCAACATTTCGGTTTCTGAAACATTCGGAATAAGCCATTTACATGCGGGAGCAGTCAGTTACTCTTGTGTACATGGGTATTGTGATCCATTGGAATATCCCTATCCAAACTGAGATGATTAGTCAAAGTCATGACACTGAATGACATCATTTCTACAGTCAATGAAAGACGTGAAGAATCAGAATCAGATTTACTGGCCATGTATGCAAGAAACACACAAGGAATTCATTTCCCGGTTTCAAGCCGTTCAGAGGAACATAGATAAGAATTACATGGGTGAGACAGAACAAGGAGCCTGGCAGGTTGCTGTTAAGCACACCGATATCCTATATAAGAAGGAGAGGACGGAGGTGGGGGGGTGGTGGGGGGGGGGGGGGGGTGGGGCGATAGACTCCAACCATTCTCTTAATGGGAGGATGGTTTGAGCCACAGGAAAAAAAACCTCAGCGCATGTAGCGTCCATTAAAAAGAGTACAACAATTCTCAAGACATAACATGAATACAGCGAAGATTTTGACATTGCACCTGCAGATGTAAGGCCAAGACCTTATCAGTCACAGGCTCGGGGGAGTGAGACGATAATAGGGAGAGAGGACTCACGTCCGTATGTTTTTCCCATCCAAAGGAAGTCCAGATAACAATTGTTTTGGATACAGGTCTCAGCAATTTCAGACAGCCTTGAATGTCTTTTAGCATGTGACTCTCCATGGCGTCAATCTGCCGAATTCTTGATCAATCAGTCAATCAATTTTCCAGGACGGTCCAACTGCTCCCGATCTTTTCCATTTTGTAAAACGACTCCAACACCACATCCACTTTGTGGTTGAGTTCGGTCAACGCACGAGTCTGAGTGTTGATCGCCCGCCCCACACTTTCCATGTTGTGATCTTCCAATGAAGCTGAAGCAACCAGTTGATTTTTTGCGATGGATCAGGAAACTGCAAAAAGTGTCCACCTTCGTCAAGAGCCAGAGCAGAAATAACAGTACTTAAGTAACTAGGTAGTTTCCTCCTCTCTCCAAAAGTGTGATGCTGTGCTGTGTCTGAGTTTCACCATGTTTGTTTTTCTTTGCTTGCGTATTTCTGGTGGTTTGTACGGCAGACGTGGCACATACAAGTAGTTCCTCTCATCAAAAGACCAAAATTCCTTGCAGTTAAAACATGCGCAGAACACAAATATTCCATTCGATGGAGATATACTGAGATGGGTTTATATGAATGACCAAATGTTCAGGTTAGAAAAGAAGTAACACGGGCACTTGTAGTTTGTAAGAAACAGAATATGAGCATATTCAGGTTTTTGCATGTGTTTAAATGGCCTTAGACAACAGGAATATTGTGAATGTTCTGGTTTAATTCAAGAAAATCGATTAATTAAAAAAAATTAAAAAATGATTGTTTGTCACGGTACCACTTAGCACAGGGGTGCCCAACCAGTTGACTGATCCCGAGTCGACCGCGAGGTGTGTTTCTTTTAATGTCATGACAGGAAGTCAGTGTTGCCAACTTAGTGACTTTGACGTGATATTTAGTGAGTATTCAGACCCTCTCGAGCGACTCTTTTTTCAAAAAAGGGACTTGTGACAATCTAGTGACTTTTTATGGTGTTATTGGAGACTTTTGGATTCTGTGTGGCGAAAGCACGTTCTCAATGAGCAGCGCCGGGTGCTGTTGTGGCCCCTCCCCCAAATGAAGCCGGTGCTGGCTGATCCCGCCAGGTTTACAATCTGGGCAAGATGTAAATGTCAAACTTTTCTTTTCCCAAAATAACCTAAAAAAAAAAAATCAACAAATACAAATTACAAAAGAAAAAAAGATCAGAAAAAAAAATCCCCCCCCCCCCAAGTAAATCGCATGTTAGCCATCGCCCTGACGACATCATAGCTAATTTCCTTACCGATGAGTTGGAAACGCTGCTGGAAGTTGTTCAACAGTAGCGAGCAGCTTGCGATTACAGCAGTTATCACCACCAAACGTCAACATGGCTCAGAGGAAACGAGCTAAGAACTACCATTTTCACCTTGATTGGGAGCAAGATTATTTTTTTTGTTTATTCTCATTCAAAGCCTGTTTGTTTGACTTGCAATGCAACGGCGGCATTGCTGAAGAAAGCCAATCTGGGGTGGCATTTCAAAACGGTACACTGGAGCCATGAGACGTATTTCCCTGCGAAAACACAAGGTGGGGCTCTTCCCCCATCTTGTTCAAATGGAATGTGGTGGGTGTCCTAGATCAGTGTTTCTCAAACTTTTTTGAGCCAAGGTACACTTCTTTCATTGAAAAAATCTCGCGGCACACCACCAGCTGAAAATGTGAAAAAAAAAAAAACGCTTATTATAACAATTAACGTGTTACATTATTACAATAACCGTTTTTAACATTGAAGAATGACGTTACAACAGCTTGAATTGGAATCAAATGAACACATAGAAAAAAGTATTTTATAATCTTTCATATTTATTGTTTCACCTTTGTCCTGCGTTCAAGCGTCACAAATTCGCTTGTCTCGAGTGACGAGTTGAAACACAAGGCAATTGGCTCGCTGTTGCTGCTCCATAGCAATATGGGAGGGTACTACACGATTACTTTCTGGGCGATAGACCGCACAGGTATACAAATTGTATATTTTCCTGCGGTCTAAAACCAACAACTCAACTGCCCATTTTGTCAACATTGTTCTGTCAATGCAGCAAGGTGGGGCTCTTCTCCCACTTTGTTCAAATGGAATGTGGTGGTTTTCTTCACATTAGCATGAGAAGGGTCTGTCACATAGCGAGGTGGTGGTGGACCCCAAAAAAGCAGGCAGGAGGGAGGAGCAGGGTGTACTTGAAAGTTTGTATTAAAACTCAGAAAACTAAATCCAAAACAAACAAAGTATCAAACAAAACACATAAAACAGAACAATGACCAAAACCTGACTGAAACAAACATGACAGCAAACAGCAACAGCAACAATGACCCGACAATGAGTGGTCAGGCTGGGAGCCCTTTTAAAGCACTAATTACCTAATGACCAACAGGTGTGCAGCTGCAGCCCTACAGTGCCACCTGTTGGTCCCAAACCGAATCATGACAGTAACCCTCCCTCAAGGGACGGATACCAGACGTCCCAAAGTTGTCCAGAAGGCTTGCCTCACCAGGGAACGGGAACTAAAAGCGACGGCGACCTTCGCCTCGCCGGAGAACAAGAACAAAAGCGACGGCGACCTTCACCTCGCCAGGGAACAGGAACAAAAGCGACGGCAATCCTTCGCCTCGCCAGGGAACAGAAACAAAAGCGACGGCAATCCTTTGGCTGGGCTTGGCCTGGCGTGGACGGAGCTCGACGTAACGGGGGACATGGGACAGCCGGACGTGAACAGGGGCTCGGCCTGACGTGGG
>NW_017842057.1:2323964-2332057 GCF_001891065.2 Hippocampus comes | reverse complement strand
AACAGAACAATGACCAAACCCTGACTGAAACAAACATGACAGCAAACAGCAACAGCAACAATGACCCGACAATGAGTGGTCAGGCTGGGAGCCCTTTTAAAGCACTAATTACCTAATGACCAACAGGTGTGCAGCTGCAGCCCTACAGTGCCACCTATTGGTCCCAAACCGAATCATGACCGGGTCAGCCAGTTGGCTGTCCTTTGGGCATTCTATGACAGCCAAATAGCTTGGCCTTTGGGACTTTTAGTGATAATTATTAATGTGCGTGTGTGTGTGTGTGTGTGTGTGTGTGTGTGTGTGTGTGTGTGTGTGCGTGGGGGGGGGGGGTGTCAGACGTTGACACTGGGCTGGTAGATCTCCGGAGGTTGATCTCCTTGAAAAGTAGCCCTTGGGACAAAAAAGGTTGGGGACCCCTGACTTAGCATGTGCTTAATTTGACTGACATTTTACATGACATGTTTTTTTCTGTTTGTTTTTAGGGGCGTATTGCACCATTACCGTTATGTGGCCCAATTCCAATACTCACACTGCACCCAACAGTCTTCAATGAAGTGTACACATAGTTGAAATGCAGATAGTGTTCGAGAGCACAGGTTAAAAGTGTGCAAAAATTTCAGTATTTGGACAGTCCAGGTCCTCAACTTGTGCCACTCTGTTGGATGTGCGTCATTAATTGCAATATTTGTGGGTCCTCAAAAAATATGTTATTAGGCACAGGCACAGCAATTCCACCAAACGCCACCACTTTCCTGCTATTTTGGTCAAATCCATAATGAGTTGTAGGTAATGTGCTTCAACTGAGGGGTTATGGATATGGGCTCAGCCGAAGTGTTAATTGTGGACGTAAACACGGCGGGGCAACAGAGCACTTGGGAAAATTGTGACACTCTACACACTCACACCCTCGATGGGTACGCGCAATTGAGGGGCACGAAAGTGTGGGCATTGGGACTGGGCCTGTGACGGACAAAGTGGTGGGTGAGAACCCGTCAGAGAAGGCAACAGCAGTTAGGACAAGAGTGTGGAGCAGGTGCGTTCAATTACAAGAGTGAGTGCCATAGAAAACAGGTTGTTGCTGAACTGGGATGAAACGAAGCCCCATTTGAATCAGTAAGCAATAATATGACATTACTTTCATTCGTCGGTGTTTCACTGCTGTGGTTGAAATCACTGAACCGAGAGGTGCGTTACATTACAGTTCAGAACTGAGGACAGTGACGACACACCAAAAAGATAAATGTGTGCAAAGCTCACTTATTAATAAAAGTGCCGGTCGGAGATCTCAAAGCTCATATCGACACAGAAACACACAAAAATGCTGTTTGAGGAGAATATCTGCTGAAGCATCATTTATCTATTTACATATTTAGCTTAAACGACTCATTGCGGACAGATAGACTTTGACTATAGTGTGACCTTGCTCTGAACCTTGAAATGTGACCTCCACTTGAACCTTATGGTATGACCTTGACTCGAACTGCCTTTTGTAGACATAGACCAGACAACGCTGTAAATACATCTCTTAGCTTGCTTGCGGTTTCACACCTACCATCTTGTTCCAACCAGAAGCAAAGGTCCTGCAAACAATTATGGTTTTCGTAAAAGTCAGCGATCTTTCTGGCATACATTAAATAGTTCAACTGAGAATACAGTCTTCTGTATAGCGAGCATTAAAGATAAAAGAACCAGGCAAAGGCTACAGAACAACGTTTCAAACCCATGCCCACTTAGCCCATACGAGACATTCTTCTTCTTCTTGAGTCACTACGTATCATCAAATGATTCCAGTCAATTGTTGGATGCATTGTCTGGCATTCGGGGTGAGATCAGCTTGGTCCTCTTGAGTGCAAGATGTTGGGAGGAGTGGGCAGACAAGGAGATGTTGCATGGTCTGATCCTTTCCACACAGACAAGAGATGTCACCATTGTCATTAAACCCCCACTTTATCAAATTTGCTTTGCATCGGCCGACAGCAGTTCTCAAGCGGTTACGGCAAGACCAGAGTGGCCATACTTCACTGGCACCAGATGGAAGAGATTCGCATGGCCTGGTAAAGACACTGTGTGTGGGGCTTGGGTAAGATGTTCTGTCCACTGCTTGTCCGGATTTCTGTCCAGAGCCTCTAGTGTAGGAAGCTATGCCTTGATTTTAACCTTTTTGCTGTTGGCTCATGATTGTAAGAGTTGGTGGCGTGTGTCAATTTCTTGTCTCAGCTTTTCTTTCTGGGATGCAACTGTCCTCCGGATGCTTGGTGGAGCAATCCCACTGAATAGGTATCGATCATCAACCTTTGTAGGCTTCAAGCAGCCAGTGACAGCACGGCAAGCAGAGTTTATCACTGTATCAACCCTAGGGGCATGGGCTGATCTACACCAGACCGGTGATGCGTACTCCGCTGCAGAGAAGCATAAAGCCAACGCTGTTGTACGTCCTATCTTGGCATCAGCAAGCTTCCTGAGAATGCTGTTACTTGATGCCACTTTAGCTTTGGTCTTTACAATGTGTTCCTTGTCAGTGAGAGACCTGTCAAGTGTCACCCCTAGGTAGACTGGATTTGAGATGTGCTGCAGCCTCTTCCTGTACCAGCTGATCTGTAGCTTGCGATTGGCTTCCCTGATTTTTTAGATGAAATGCACACATTTGTGTTTTGTCTGGGTTTGCCCTTAGTTGGTTGATGGAATAGTAAGGGATGAACAAGCCCAGTGCATTCGAAAGGGATACTTCAACTGCTTCAAAGGTACTCTTCTGGGAGGCAATACACAAATCATGAGCATAGAAGAAACGTCTTGTGTCTGGTTGGGTAGGTTCATCATTAGTGTAGATGTTGAACAACAGGGGGGAGAGCACACTACCTTGAGGGAGTCCATTCTTCTGTGTCCTCCATCTACTCCGACTACCATTGAGGTCTACAAAAATCTGCGATTTGTTAGCATATTGCAGATCAGCTGGGTGAGCCTGACATCTGACGTCATCTCATGCAGTTTTCTGGTTAGTATGCGGTGGTTGACTGTGTCATACCCTGCAGATAGATCAACAAATGCAGTACCTGTGATTTTCTTCTTTTCAAAACCATCCTCGATGAACTGGGTTAGATTCAGCAATTGGCCTGTGCATGACTTCCCAGGTCTGAAGCCTGCTTGCTCTGGAATAAGTAAGTCATCAACAAAGGGAGCTATACGATTCATGAGGAGACGTTCAAACAGCTTGTACATGTGGCAGAGCAACGATATTGGTCTGTAGCTCTTTGGGATGGCAGGATTTTTCCCAGGTTTCAGTAGGGCAATGACTCTTGATTTTCTCCACATCTTTGGGATCTTGTTGGAGGCGACACATTCATTTATCAGACTGAGAAGCCATCTGCATGTACCTGATTTGAAGTGCTCGATCTGTTCCACAAGGATATCATCCAGACCCGCAGCTTTGTCATTCTTCATGGACTTCATTACAGATTATAGTTCATCCATGGTGAAAGGCCTTGTGAAACCTGTAGTCATCTGAGAGCGCATCAGACACTTGAGGAAGTTTGGCCCTTTGAGTACGTTGTTCAGGATTACCACGGCTATTCAGCAGGAGTTGGTGGGCAACCTGGTCAGCGGTGACTTGCAGCCTTGGTTGCGATTTGGTGTAGTCGTTTCCCAGGATACGGATAGTCTTCCAGGCTTTCTTTCTACTGTGGATCATATCTGTTGATTCAATTAGCTCTTGCCACTTCTTCCGCTTTTCTTCTGTGATGGAATTTGCTAGTGTTTCGCCAAGTTCGATGGTGTCAACACTAAAGGGGTCATTATCAAAATGCGAGATATAGTCATCATATAACACCTTGGAGTCATCTGTCAGGCCTTGGATGTAATTCATAAGCAACCACACGGGATGTTGCAACGTGAGGACGACTTGACTGATTCTACAAAGGCATCATAGTTGCTTGGAGTGCTTGGAAGATCTACAATGGCAGACTCTAGGTCTTCGGCAAAGCCTTCCCAGTTGGCTTTCTTCAGATTGAAACGTCGCCTAAAAGGGACAGTGCGAGGAGAAATCAAGTATCAAGTACAACTTTATTGTCAAATGTGCTGTATGTGGAACATACATAGAAATGACTGCATTGATCTTGAGACCTATTGGACGGTGTTGGGTGTGGGGAATTGGGTCCAGGACAATCTTCTCACACTGATTGGCAATGGCATCTGATGCAAAAATCAGATCTGGATTGTACCCCCTTCTCCATCGGGAGCTGTTGAAAGAAGGAGTTAGCTTAGCACCGTGGATGAGAGACAGTTGATTGGATTCTGCCCAGTTATCAACCAGCTCACCATCTTCGTTACTTTCAGCATAACCCCAGTTGACACTGTGACTGTTAAAATCTCCCATAACCACGTTGATGCGATTATCGGTGGGATCAGGGGGAATGTCAAAAATGATGGAGGGTGGCTTATATACTGAAGTGACAGAGATTCCCTCTTTGCAGATGGTAATTACTTCAATGTCGTCGTTGTCAGAAATTGATACCTTGTCTGCATGCAAACCTCTGCGGAGAAAACTGCACTCCCATACTGGTCATGTGGCCTCTCAGCGATGAGGGTCATACCAGAGATGTGAGGACGGACGCGTGAAGGTCCACAATGTGTCTCTTGGAGGCAGAGGATGTTGCAGTTATTCTTGATACATAAGTCCACCAGGAGATCTTGTTTGGCGCCAGTAAATCCTTCGATGTTCGATGATATCACACACAAGGCCGGTCCGGACAAGGACCCATGCTTACGACCTTGGGCACCACAGAAAGATCTGAGGTCTTGTTGAGTCATATTAGCAATGAATAGAAAAACTGTTGTTGATTGCGTAGTGTAGTTGAAGGATTCCCAAGAGCAAAAACACCTGACAGGGACCGCGACGTGAACGGTCCTTCAGTGGCCCCCATATTAGACCCAGACATGGTTCACCAGCTCCAATTCATGCCCACTTAGCTCTTATATTTTGATTTGATTTGATTTGACTTTTTATTTGGTCTCCCATAGGAGAAACTTGTCTCGGAGAACATGCCCTCCTTGCTGCTACATGCACTGAACAACACAAACACATACGCTACACCACATACATTGGACAATACATACAGTACCGGACGATATATACTCTACACACAATGGACAGTACATCACAGTCATATGCGCACCCCACACTGCCCTCATGTCCTCCTGCTTGTCTGTCTGCCTTCCTCTAGTTGTTTGTTAATTAGGAGGATAGCCTGCGGTATGAATGAGTTTTTGTATCGGTTTAATTTGCAGAGAAGGCTCCTGTACCTCCTTCCCAAATGTAGGAGCTCGAATTGGGAGTGCACCACGTGAGAAGGATTGTCTAGAATGTTGTTGGCCTGTTGAATGACGGACTGCACATATATATCCTGAGGAGCAGGGGGCGGGGGCTGTCCAATTACCTTCCCTGCTGTTTTAACCAAGCTGGTTATCTGAGCTATTGATTTTACAGTCAGGTTCGCAAACCAGCTGGTTATGCCAAAGCGCAGGACTGACTCAATGGTTGCTCGATAAAAGGTCAACAGAATGCTTCTGCCAACTCCAAATAATCTCAGACGTCGCAAGAAATGAAGGCGCTGATGGATCTTCGAACAGACACTTGATACATGTGTCTGCCAGTCAAGCCTGCTATCCATATAAATCCCCAAGTATTTGTATGAGGAGACCTGCCTGATGTTCGTGCCATTTATAGAGATGGGGCTATGGTCTCCAATTGATTTAAGGTCAAACACCAGTCAACAAATATGTCACGTCACGTCACAGTGGCTACTAATGCCAGAGTCACTCGTGAGCAGACTAAGGATGGCTGTATCATCTGAAAATTTTACAACATACTGATTTGGTTGGGAGCTAACACAGTCATTTGTAAATAGGGTGAACAGAAAAGGTGAGCTCACGCAACCCTGGGGGGCCCCCCGTGCTGTTCACGACCTCATCTGACAAGACAGTTAAATTTCACACACTGTGGTCTCTTGGATAAGAAGGAAAGGTACCACCTAAGAAGAAATGGATTGACATTCAACCGAACCAGCTTCTTCAGCAAAATGTCCGGACGGATTGAGTTAAAGGCTGAGCTAAAGTCCACGAATAGCAGTCTGGCATATGCCCCCCTGTTCTCAAGATGCCTCAGAAGAAAGTGCAGAATAGTAGACACGGCATCACTCGTACTACGGTTTTTAGCGTAGGCAAATTGATATTCATCCATCGAAGCTTCCACCTCCCTGCGTAGTTTCTCGACAATGATCTTCTCTAACCCTTTCATTACATTGGAGGTTAAGGCCACTGGTCTATAATCAGTTATCAACCTGGGGGCAGGGTTTTTTAGGGACCGGAATTATAATCGATTTCTTCCAGAGCAGCGGCACTTCTTCCTTCTGCCCATGTTTGTCATGGTGCAAATTGAGTCCCACAACCTCTTTGTGTTGGAATTAGACAGGGCTTGCTCTGCCTGCTCTTTGTGCTTAGACCGTGCTGCTCTTAGTTGCCTGTTGAGATCCTTCTGGGCCAACTTTAGCCCAGCGTCGTCGCCAAGCCTATGGGCTCATTTCTTCCTCCTTACGGATTCAATAACCTCCATCGTAATGTACGGCTTATTGTTTGCGTATATTTTTACAGTTTTTTGAGGGATAATGTGCATACAGAAGGAGACATAATCTGTTACTTATACTATACTTCTGCAGCCTCATGAACATGTGTGTCTTGGAAGTAGACACTCCAGTCTGTGCAGACATAGCTTCCTTTGAGCTCCTCTACTTTGTCGTTTGACCACACATTCACTGTTTTGATTTCTGGAAAGCTGACCTGTAGATGGGAAGTAGGTGTATCGCTTCATGGTCTGAGTTTCCCAGGGGAGGTAGGGCTCTTGCAGTGTAGGCATCCTTAATATTTCCATAACATTTATCCAGGATATTATTTCTCGTGCCACATTGAACATATTGATGAAAGCCAGGCAGTGATTTATCCAGATTACAGTGATTTACGTCCCCGAGGATAAACATGGGGGCGTCAGGTTTATCTTGTAAACGCTGGTGGATACAGTCCGTAATCTGTCTCGCTGCCTTGCAGCATTCCCGTTTGGTGACACATACACGACACACACAAAAATGTTGGTAAACTCTCTCGGGACGTAGTGTGGTCACAGGGATATGCACAGCAGCTCCAGATCCGGGTTGCAGAATCTGTCTTTAGTGGCGAAGTTCCGACACCAGCTGTCACAAAGGTAGACGCAGAGACCGCCCCCTCTCGTTTTCCTGGAAGAGACCTCTCGATCCACGCGCATGTGAGTGAACCCGTCAATTTGAATGTAATTGTCCGGAACATCCGCGTGAAACCAGGTCTCGGTGAACACCAGCAAACCAGACTCACGGTATTTGAAGCTTGCTCCTGCTTGGGTGCGCAGCTCCTCTAGTTTGTTCTCGAGCGATCGCAGGTTGCAGAGCAGGATGGGCGGGAGTGGAAGTTTGACAGCTCCACGCACCCGCTGCCGAACGCCTCCTCTCCTGCCCCGCTTCCTGATACTCCTGGGACGGCTCGGTGTTGGCGTGGGTCGCTGCTGTAATTCCACGGGAATGTCTTCCAGCACGCTCGGCGACGGAGGAAGTCCATAAACCCGTAGGTTTCGGAGCTCAATCCCGCTGTATTTGAGGTGTCCCGTGCTGGATAGCACGCCGGCAAAACACCGTGCTGGCAGCCCAGATACCATCAGCCAAACAAAAAACAGAGGCTTCATTCTTCCCCAGTTAGATGCATCAATGCTCAGATTGACGCACAAACACAAGTGCAGAGAAACTAGATGCTGTGTCCAGTGTGCAGAGCAACACAAAACCACATAACACACCACAAACAGCCAAACAGAATGCAGCAGCAGCAGGGGCCTTCCTCCATGTCGCCTGCAGAGCAGCGCCATCAAAACCATATGGTACCCAGAAATGGGTGACCAGGTCAGAGAGCGGGCACAAGACATGTGCCACGGGAACAGGATCGGAGGGCGACCACAGGGCTTGCCCCACCAGACATAGATGGCAATGGCGAGTGATGAAAAAAGTGGAAGAGGCGTGGCCTGGACG
>NW_017842057.1:2320416-2322974 GCF_001891065.2 Hippocampus comes | reverse complement strand
GTGATCTGATTAGTTGAAGCTTTCATACACGTCCAATCGCAGGGCTGTTTACAAACGGAAAACGGAGAGACTGTTCGGGAGAGCTCGTGAAAACTCGACGATAAGGTACCTGACCGCCCCTAAAATTTTCTCAACGGATTTAGACGATTCACAAAAATGATCAATTTAAGAAATAAAACGGCGGATTTCCGCGGATACGCGGAAAATTGCCATCTATGACCAGAGCAGGTTCGGAGGGTGGCTGCAGGGCTTGCGCCACGGGAGCAGGTCTGGAGGGCGGCTATAGGGCTTGCGCTGCGAGACCAGGGATGAAGGGAAGACGCAGGCCTTGCACAGCTGCAGCAGGATTGAAGGGCGTCCGCAGGGTTTGCGCCACCAGAGTCAGAGGGCAGCCACAGGGCTTGTGTTGCCAGAGCAGGGTCAGAGGATGGCCACAGGGCGTGTGCCACAGGAGTTGGGTTGGGGCCTCACGTTGCCGTGGAGCTGGGTTGGGGGCTTGCTTCTGGCGAGATGCCAGGATGGGTACCTAGTGCTGTTGAGGCAGCGGGACAGGGACCTGCAGCTGCCAAGGGGCCAGCATGGAACCTTGCCCAATCAGCCTGCCGCTTGGTTGGAGAGAACAAGGGGCACAAGGGGCCAGGAGTACAGGTACTGGGGAAGGTGAACTATCAGAAATATGATGAATGGGAGGGATTACGGGTGGAACCAGAACCTTTAACTGGTCTCCTACGTTGGCTACCCCGTGGAGGTCGCAGATAAATGGCCAATTGGGTGCCTAAGTAAGTTTCTGAAGGGAAGAGTTTGTGGGATGGACACTGAGTGATCATCAACAGATCATCAACAGAAATATGAGACAAACACTCTTCAAGGGCTTGAGTAATGATGAAGGAAGTAACCAGGAAAACCAAAAATTGGAATCGAAATCACAAAGGAGGTTAAACAAATCGGGACCATCTTCACAATCAGAAAAAAATCTGAGTCTAAAAATGAAACACGGGGCGGTAAAATAGAAGGGGAGTGTTAAAAACTAGGACAAGTAGATAGCACTGATGAAAGCGATGTGGAGGAAGAGACAGAGCTTACACAAAGACCGTGGGGGTGTTCGCCAGGCTGAGGGAGGTAGGACCGAGGATTGGGATGGCGTGAGCGACCCATCAAGAAGAAGCGACATGAGGGGTTGCCAGTGAAAAGACAAAGCAGCAGCCAGTGAGATGATCACTCCCTGATGTGAGGTGGAGGGATGGTTCGGAGCGGGTTGTGACGTCTGCGGCTCGATGGATTGTGCCTGAGTCTGCTGGGTCCAAGACTGGTCAGTATGTACTGTCACGTGACGAGCGGAATAAGGACCCAGAAGCAGAACTTGTATTCTTTGGCGTATGACTCAGCATGACCCAAATTATACTGTTTGGTGCTCTCTACCGTCTTTGATACTGATTTGTTGTTTTGCTTTACTGTTGTATATGTTAGTTGCTCCATGTACAGCACTTTGTGTGCAGCGATGGCTGTTTGAAAGTGCTCTATAAATATATTTGAGTTGAGTTGAGTTGAGAATTGACACGGAAGTTGAAAAGTAAAAGTGTTTACCTCTTATAATACCAAGTAACTACAGAGAGCAGAGCTGGATGCAGAAGACATGGAAAAGAGCTGACACTCTGGTAGAAAGCTTGATGCACTGACAACATGTCACTGAGTAATCCAAGTTTATGTACTGGAAGAATCAGGCCTGTATGCCATTATAAAGGTAATAGAGGAATCTATGAGCAAAATTGTATCATGTTTAAAGTTTCATTTAATTTGGGCACATCTAAACGTTTGGGTGAATATCCAGTACCCCCAACTGCCTGTACACAAAGGTGCCGGCCACCTGGCCGGAGGACGGTTGAAGTCCACAATTAGCACGTCAATGCAGGTGGGCGACCACAGGGGAGAGGGTGAAGCTCGGTCACAAAAGGGGAACGAATAATTCGGGAACCGCGGTTGAACAACAAAAGACGAGTTGAGAACACCCGTTGCGCCCAGGCGACATTGGCCATCCGCAAAGTCTGCAACATGTTAATTCGATGTAGACCAGACAGAAAAGGCGCCAACGTACTGGTGGTTCAAGTTTAAAAAACAGGTAACCAATCACCACCGAGGGGCCGGACCGGGGGTGCGGCATGCAAATATCGGGGGCAGTGGTTTTCTTGTATTTTGCATATGTTACAATAAAATGTCGAACTCGTGGAGGGCGGGACTCTGAGTGTGATCGCGGAGCAACTAAACCGTCGTTCGCTCTCAGAGATCCGCTTCCGCCGATATTGAAGACAATTTTCCTGTGTGCCGAGTCATTTCTTTAACTTTGTCCGAGAAAATCTCTGACACAAACTTGGCGTTGTCGGCAGGATGATGCGCTTGTTCGAACGGATTTGAGGTTTTTTGGACTCTCTGATTTCCTCCGGTGGACGATCCGTGGCTGATCGCGCGTTTTGCGCCTCCGAAGTCAACCAGACCTCGTGGAATTTACCTGAAGGAGCCAGCCGCGCACCGGACGCCGAGAGGAGCGAGCAAGCGCCACGACC
>NW_017842057.1:2318176-2319205 GCF_001891065.2 Hippocampus comes | reverse complement strand
CTTACCCCATGGGTGAGATGTCGGGGGCCGGGGGGGAGGGATCGATACACCTCTACCGGCCTTGGACGCCGGCCGAATTTCGAGATATCGCCGCGTCACTGACCAAATTATGGAACGTTGCGCCAAGGCATGCGAGCGGACGCAAGATCCAAAACAAATTGCCACATGCATTCAAAAGGCTGACGAGACGATGGACGATTTTTTCCACGGTCTGCGGACAGTGTTCAAAATACACGGCGGTATCCCTGAGACACAGTCAGACTTGTTCAATTCGCATTTAAAACAGCATTTGTTGAACCAAGCACATCCTGATGTTACCCAATATGTTAAAAGACATAATTTGAATTGGCCAACATGTTCGATCGATGAGGTTTTGAATTACGCACGGAATTTCGAGCGACTCGAAAACAAGAAAAAGAAGAATGAGAGTCACGTGACCAACATTTATTACGCCGCAAAAAACCCACACACACACAGGAAAACTCCGGGTCCTCCTTATAAAGGTAATAAACAAATAAGGTCGTTTGCTCCATTCAAATTAACCCCTAGGGACCAAAAACGTTTTGTTGAAGGCAGATGTTTCCTTTGCGGGCAAAAGGGTCACATGGTTAAAGAATGTAAACAACAGCGGAAGGACAGGCGCGTGCGGGAACGTGACAGTAGCACGGGGACCTCCTCATCAGATGAGGAGGATTCCCAACCGACACGGAATAAAACAGATGGGGTAGCTATGACAGCGGTAAAGGCCTCTGCGCCTTTGTTCGAATCGCCTACCTCAAGTGAGGACGAAGGTGACATTTCAGCCGGTAGCAATCATGTTTTTGACACAGAAAGCTACCTGCTGAGATGTCAAACCTCGTCCATAACTAGACCGGAAATGACGTTGTTGGTCGAAGGAATCCCGACCGTCGTCCTTGTTGACACGGGCGCAGATATCACTGTTCTCGGTCGTTGGGATCGCGATACTGTGAAACCAGGCGAAGGCAAAATTTGCATGAAAGGAGCACACGGCTCCGTGCAGCCCCTGAT
>NW_017842057.1:2310256-2316896 GCF_001891065.2 Hippocampus comes | reverse complement strand
TGTAAGCTCGTATGACGACTTCACAGAAAAGCATTGCAGATGTGAGTGTTTGATGTTCTTGGGTTGGCTTACTTTGTATATAGTAGTTAGTAGTTAGTTAGATTAGATTTTCATTTTCATTTACTGTGTGTTTAGATTAGATCTTGATTTTCATTTAATGTGAAGCCATTGCCCGGGAAGGGTTTTCTGTCCTGATCTGGTTACACCCCCTTAAGGACAGTTTTTCCTCCCACCTGTGCAATTGCATATCAATGTCACCTGGGCGTTTCACGAAACTTTAATTATGATACAGAGGTGGGAATGTTAGAGGAATCTATGAGCAAAATTGTATCATGTTTAAAGTTTCATTTAATTTGGGCACATCTAAACGTTTGGGTGCATATCCAGAACCCCCAACTGCCTGTACACAAAGGTGCCGGCCACCTGGCCGGAGGACGGTTGAAGTCCACAATTAGCACGTCAATGCAGGTGGGCGACCACAGGGGAGAGGGTGAAGCTCGGTCACAAAAGGGGAACGAATAATTCGGGAACCGCGGTTGAACAACAAAAGACGAGTTGAGAACACCCGTTGCACCCAGGCGACATTGGCCATCCGCAAAGTCTGCAACATGTTAATTCGACGTAGACCAGACAGAAACGGCGCCAACGTACTGGTGGTTCAAGTTTAAAAAACAGGTAACCAATCACCACCGAGGGGCCGGGGGTTCGGCATGCAAATATCGGGGGCAGTGGTTTTCTTGTATTTTGCATATTTTACAATAAAATGTCGAACTCGTGGAGGGCGGGACTCTGAGTGTGATCGCGGAGCAACTAAACCGTCGTTCGCTCTCAGAGATCCGCTTCCGCCGATATTGAAGACAATTTTCCTGTGTGCCGAGTCATTTCTTTAACTTTGTCCGAGAAAATCTCTGACAAAAGGTTACATAATAAAGTCGCACAGCAACTGCAAAGCAACTGTGTAACAATTGATCCATCAAGGAACCAGTTACAACATAAAAGTTGGACTCATGGTACCACATGGAACTCATTTAAAACCTCAAAAAGGGGAATAACTCCTGTTGCATGTACTTGTAGATGCAGAAGTAACAGCACCTGAATTACTGAAACATGGAAGAAGGACCATACGTACTTTTGTATCCAGACTGCTCAGAGGTGGGTAGTCTATGTGTCTGGGACTGAAAGGCCATTCAATTTGGAAGTATTAAGAAAAAATAATAATGAATAATAATAATAATAATAATTAATGAAAATGGAAAACCATTTGCCTGGATCACCTCTTTCATTTGCCGAAAGACAGACATAAAAGGAGGCTAGTGGATCACATGAAGAAATATCCTCGACATCAAGGGTGCCCAGTACGTTGATCGTGATCGACCGGTAGCTTGCGGACTGGTCCCAAGTCAATTGCGAGGACTACAGAGGGGAAAAAAAAACAACAACACAAAACATTTGTGTCTCTGTGTGTGTGTTGTTAATATGATATATTTTTGTGTTTATGCATACTGCGCCCTTAGCATCCTATCAGTCTCACTTCCACAAAAAGTATTCAAAATATAAAATAAAATAAAAAACCTTTACCAACTGTGGCACATGACCTGCATCACCGGAAGTTGTTTGCAGTCTGCGATTGCGATCAGAGCTGTTGCGCTTTAGTTTTTATTGTTATTATTATTCTCATTCAGAGTTTGTTTGTGGTACAATTCCCAGCAATTATTTATTTGAATACTATTTTCTGTATGTAAATGTACAGCTAGCAGGTTGTCTGAGACACGTTGCTCCTGTAGAGGAAAAGAAAGACATCATGACCGACTACCTCCAAGTACATTATTGATCGCAACTCATCCGTAATTGACAGGTAATATATTGTTGAAGTGTTTTCTTGTATTGCATTTTAAAAATTTAGCTTCATGGTCCAGATCTTCAATACATGCAAACATATCCGTTATTGATTTGCAGGTGACGTAAGTGTAATGCAAGTGATGTGATGTCTCTTCACTCTTACCTTTGTGCTTATCAATCAAGACACAGCCCATTTAACCCAAAAGTGGATTTTGGTCGGAAAGAAGCAATTTTTTTATTTTTAAGACAATTAAATGCAACCGAGCCTAAGTAGCAGTGACAAATTGTTTGGGACCTTTGAAGATTCAAAGATGGTCTTTCACATCTTCAGTTTTTGAGTGCAACAACCTTCAACTTTACTGGTGCCTGCCCTGTGCAGTCTGAAAAGAAATTCACCAGCATTGAACTTGAGCGACTCTTCAAATCTCACCTCAGTCCGACATGGAGTAACAGGGACCTGAAAAAGAGTCAAACCTTTGGCCTCCTGGGCATACTATCTCCTTAATTGTGAAGGTTTGTAAATTTTTTAACAAGTTGGGAGAGATTACATCACCACAGTGTGTCTGGATATTTTTTTCCATTGCAGAAGTTCAAGCATCTGCATCTTTGGAGGATGGCTTGATGTTTGCAACTGTACTGACTACATTTCGCCCATCTGGCTTGGAACTGTAATGGCAATTTGACATATAACAGCGCTAAATGGAAGTAACTGTTCGTACCTTTGAATGCTAACCAGTTATTTTGCGGATAAGCAAAGTTGCCTGCTCATGCACTAGTCTGCACTCTGTGTTGCTGCTAAAAATGCTGACCTTCACCATCGCCCAACAAGATAAAATGAGAGCGCAAGACGCGAAGAGGGACAGGCTCACTTGACAGATCTGTGAACGGTGTCCCTCCATGTTTTTTTCAAATAAATCTCATCATTTTTTATAATACTTGTTGTCTTGGTTTCCCTGGACAAGACAGAACCATTTCCAAGAATCGAGTGCCTGGGATGTTTGAAGATAAGGAAAGCCAAATTTACAAGGGCGAAGAAGAGGCCAAGGTAGAAATTATCGTGAGGCAATGGCAGATGATGATGAATGTTGTCATGTGAAAAGAAAGGACATTTTACAAGAGATTGTAGGAATAAAAAGACAGCATGACTCACCGATAAAGAGACGGAACAAGAAAGTTGTCTAGAAAGAGATGAGAAGGTTGATTTAGATGGTGAAGTTCAATTTGAAAGAAATTCTATACAGAAAAAAAGAGGCCAATGATCACATTTATGGTAAATGACACTCCAGTGGAATTCTTATGTGACAGGGGCAATTGCAGAACGACCATTAGAGAAGATTTACCTCATGTAAAAGAAAAGTAGTCAAAAAGATGTTATCAGATCTCCATCATAGCACCTGACTGGTGTCTCGCTCTCACAACCTGTAATTTTCTATATGTTGATGAAATATTGATTGCCTCACCCCCCCCAAAAAAACAAAAAAGAAAACAGTCAGACTCCAGAGAAGACACAATAGCTCTGTTGATGCATTTAGCTGAAGAGGGCCACCGAGTCAACAAAGCCAAATGACAGTTTTGCAAAACAGGCAATATCTTCACGACACACTCTATATCAAGGGGAAAGAACAATTTTATCCAACAGAAAAGAAGCAATTCTACAGGCACCCCAACCAATTACAAAGAAACAAATGACATCCTTCTCAGGCCTAGTAAACTTTTTTAGAGCATCGGTACCTAATTATCCAGAAATTATGCAACCGTTAATGGATTTAATGTACCAAGAACAAATTAACATCAATACCTTGCTACAGTGGACAAGTGAGGCAGATGCGTTTTGTGAAATAAAAATGTGCGAATTTGTTCTTCTACGTTGGCATTACCCGATGATGATAAGCCATTCATCGAAATGGTAGATTGCAAAAATAACAAGATGACTTCGGTAGTCATACAAGAGCATGAGAATAAGCTAAAACCAATAGTTTATTCCTCCTCAAAATTAGACAGTGTGGCAGCTGCAATGCCACACAGGGTCAGAGCGGTGATAGTTCGTCACCAGCAAGACATTTAACATGTATGGCGACACTCTAATCACACACTCCTTTGTAAAGACTCTTGGAGATAATAATACCAGAGAACTCATTTAACATCAAAAATGACCTGCTATCTCGAGTGTTAGGTTGATTGTTTTTAGTTACCATACATTTGCATATTATAAATGATAAATTGATTAATCTTGCAATGAAGAACACTTATGCCTGCAATCGTTAATTGATTATGCCTGCAATGAAGAACGCTTATGCTTTTAATAAAGATATAATGCTTTTGATCATTATACACTCACATTTATAATCAAGAATGCTTCGTGCACTGTGTGGCAGTTGAGGGACGCAACCACCTTTCCGAGTTGGGAAAGAGAAAAGACAGTATTAAGAAAGTATTAAGACTAAACAGGAGCACGGTTGGACAGTGGATGGAGCCATCAACACCAGCTGCAACGTGATGTTTTTGTAACGATTGCACACATGTATGTAATTTGCACTCACATACACACACATAGTCAAACAAGTTTAGTGTGTCTTCAACAGCCCCCACCCTTTAGATTGGACACACCTATGTAGTAGATTTCCCAATAAATGAGGGGGTGAGGGGGGAGATAGTTAGGGTGACGTGCAGAGAACTGAAACCTAACACTTCTCCTCGTTCCCTCCTGGTACCAGAATTGAGTCTCCTGTCTCCTCTTTGTGTTTTATTCCTAAGTGTCAAATTGATTAACCTGACATCGAGTATTTATGTTATTGGCACCACATAAAAGGTCAGGCAAGGGACTGCTCTGTCTCAACCACTCCAACTTTTACAACTACCAGAACAAATAGCTATTCGCGCCGCACATACGAGGAAATCAGGTGACATTTTAAAAGGAAATGCCTTTGCAGACAAAAGAGCCAAAGCTGCAGCACAAAATGAAGAATACACTTACGACACCTTAAAATAATGCACGAGCAAGCTGCAGACGCTGAGAAAAAAAAAAAAAGATTTGGAACAACAGCGCAGCTAAACTCACAAACATTTACCTATGACCAGTAGGCAAACCTATACTACCTGAAAGCTTGACCAAAGGTAATGTAAAATTGACAGATGGGAAGTCACGTGTCAACACGGGGATGTGTAGTATCATACCAATTTATGGTTTAATTATCCATCCATCCATTTTCTGAACCGCTTCAACCTCACAAGGGTCACGGGGCGTGCTGGAGCCATCTTCGGGCAGTAGGCGGGGGACACCCTGAACCGGTTGCCAGCCAATCGCAGGGCACACAGAGACGAACAACCATCCGCGCTCACACTCACACCGAGTGGCAATTTTGAGGGTCAGCCTGCCATGCATGTTTTTGGAATGTGGGAGGAAACCGGAGGACCCGGAGAAAACCCACGCAGGCCCGGAGAGAACATGCAAACTCCACACAGGGAGGCCGGAGCCAGGATCGAACCCACGACCTCCGCACTGTGAGGTCGACGCGCTAACCACTGGACCACCGGGCCACCTATGGTTTAATTAATCATTCAAAAAAAGTATTGCTGCACACGTCTCATTTGTGCGAAACATAATCCACAGGGGAATCTCAGACCTGGGAGAGGAAAATTCCCAGATCCAAACTCCATTTCAGGCAATTCACATGGATTTTGTTGCGCTAAATGAGTCAGAAAACAAAAAAAATATTGTCTGATGACCATAGATGCATTCTCAAAATGGATAGAAGCATTTCCATGTAAGAATCCAGAGGCATGGATTAATTAATTAATAATCAGAAGGGACAATGGGAAACATTTTGCCCAGCAAGTAATCACAAAAGTAGGCCAACATTTGCAGATAAACATGAAACACCATACTGCCTATAATCCACATAGTGCAGAATTGGTAAAAAGGATGAACGGCACAGAAAAAAAAATAGATTAAAAAAGTGTATAGCACAAACAGGGAGACCATGGACAAATGTATTGATGTGGTTTATATATATATATATATATATATATATATATATATATATATATATATATACATACACACACACACACACACACAGGTATATATGTATAAATAAAAAAATCCTCATCTGACCCCTCGGGTGGTGTCCGTCTCACATTCAGCTCGAGTCCTCTACCAGAGACCAGGAAGCTTGAGGGTTCTGCGAAGTATCCTTGCTGTTCCCAGCACTGCCCTTTTCTGGACTAAGACGTCCGGTGTTGGTCCCAGGATCTGTTGCAACCATTCATCCAGTTTGGAGGTCACTGTCCCGAGTGCTCCGACCACCACAGGCACGACTGCCACCTTTACCTTCCAGGCTCTCTCCAGCTCCTCTCTGAGCCCTTGGTATTTCTGTAGTTTCTCGTGTTCTTTCTTTGTGATGTTTCGATTCACTTGGGATCGCTACATCCACTACAACGGCTTTCCTCTGCCCTTTATCTATGATCACGATATCTGGTTGGTTCACCTTTACCATCTTGTCAGTCTGGATCTGGAAGTCCCACAGGATCTTCGCTCTGTCATTGTCCACCACCTTCGGAGGTGTTTCCCATTTTGGCCTTGGGGTTTCCAGTCCATACTCCGCACAGATGTTTCAGTAGACTATGCCAGCCACCTGGTGATGGCATTCCATGTAGGCTTTCCCTGCCAGCATCTTACACCCTGCAGTTATGTGTTGGATCGTCTCAGGTGCCTCTTTGCACAACCTACACCTTGGGTCTTTTCTGGTGTGGTATATCTGGGCCTCAATGGCTCTGGTGCTCAGGGCCTGCTCCTGAGCAG
>NW_017842057.1:2300095-2308499 GCF_001891065.2 Hippocampus comes | reverse complement strand
AGCCTGGGGCCCTTCACCGTGGACCCTGCGTTGTACCTCGTCAATCTCAAGTTGTGACAGCAATTGCCGTTTGTGGATGTTGGAACACTGAGCTACTAGTTGTTTCGTGGTCAACCGTGACTGTGGGTTTCGAAGTAACCATTCAGCCCGCATTGTCTGCATGTAACCCCTCTGACTAGGGTTGCTTGAGTTGTAGCATTCCAACAGAGCCATGTTATCGCATCTCGCCCATCTCCGCTTTGTTCCAGTAGCCCATTTTTCATCAAGGTGCTCTGGTTCCCCAGCAGCTGACGCAGACCTTGTTTGGCCGGGCGACGTCTGAGCCGGCATGTCATTCATTTTATTGTCTCTCATCATTGTATGAGGTAGGATCTTGCCCAAGGACCCACACTGGATGGTGTTATGTGCTCATTTTTGCCCCAAGCGGGATTCGAACCACCGTCTCCCGTACGCCAAACCGATGCCTTACCAACTGAGCTATATATATAGAAATATATATATATACTGACATGGTCAAGACAATCTCCTGCAGTTCAAACCGAGCATCGGTATGGGGAAGAAAGGTGATTTGAGTGGCTTTGAACGTCACATGGTTGTTGGTGCCAGAAGAGCTGGTCTGAGTATTTCAGAAACTGCTGATCTACTGGGATCTTCACACACAACCATCTCTAGGGTTTACAGAGAATGGTCTGAAAAAGAAAAAATATCCAGTGAGCGGCAGTTCTGTGGGCGGAAATGCCTTGCTGATGCCAGAGGTCAGAGGAGAATGGCCAGACTGGTTCGAGCTGATCGAAAGGCAACAGTAACTCAAATAACCACCCGTTACAACCAAGGTAGGCAGAAGAGCATCTCTGAACGCACAGTACGTCGAACTTTGAGGCAGATGGGCTACAGCAGCAGAAGACCACGCCGGGTGCCACTCCTTTCAGCTAAGAACAGGAAACTGAGGCTACAATTTGCCAAGCTCATCGAAATTGGACAATAGAAGATTGGAAAAACGTTGCCTGGTCTGATGAGTCTCGATTTCTGCTGCGACATTCGGATGGTAGGGTCAGAATTTGGCGTCAACAACATGAAAGCATGGATCCATCCTGCCTTGTATTAACGGTTCAGGCTGGTGGTGGTGGTGTTATATATATATATATATATATATATATATATATCATGGATAACAGCGATTACCCCGGACACACATGCCAAGTTGGAAGGTATTCCAACTCGTACGATCGGATAGGATGACAGAGAGCGGTAAGAAGAAAGGAGGGGGACTGGCTGTATTTGTGAATGACAGATGGTGTAACCAAGGGCATAGCACTATCAGGGACTTTGAGCTGCTAGCCATTCACCTCAGGCCGCACTACGTCCCGAGGGAATTTTCGCATGTTATCGCAGTGACTGTTTACGTTCCCTTGTCGGCTTATGGCAATTGAGCATCGTTGCAACGCCACAGCCTACCTGAGTATGGTTACTGACCATGTCCATCCCTTTATGACCACAACGTACCCAACTTCTGATGGCTACTTTCAGCAGGATAACGCGCAATGTCATAAAGCTGGAATCATCTCAGACTGGTTTCTTGAACATGACAATGAGTTCACTGTACTCAAATGGCCTCCACAGTCACCAGATCTCAAGCAAATAGAGCATCTTTGGGAAAACAGGCTGCAAACAGAGCCCCAACGCCCTGCTGATTATCTCTGGTGACTTCAACCACATCTCTCTGTCTTCCTCCCTACCAACCTTCACCCAGTATGTAACCTGTGGTACCAGAGACAATAAAATTTTAGATTGCAAATAAAACCGAAGGTACTGTTCATTGTCTCTAGCATGTATTTGGATAACCAACATCCTCACCATCCGAAATTCAGGGAACACGCGGAGGAAAGAAGGCCACTCTAATCCAACAGGGACAAACTGCAGCACGTCGGAGTGGACCAACACCACATATCATGGATTACAGATTACCTCACAAACCGGCCACAGTACGTGAAGGCACAGAGCTTTGAGTCAGCCAGGCTTCTCCTTCTCTGCAGCATCGGGGCGCCACAGGGGACTTCTCCTGGCGCCATTCCTGTTCACGCTCTACACCTTGGACTTCAGCTACATCACTCCAACCTGCCACCTTCAAAAGTTCTCTGACGACTCCGCGATCATTGGCCTCATTACAGAAGGAGATGTTCAGGAGTATAGGGGACTAACGGAGGAGTTCATGGACTGGTGCCTGCAGAATCACCTCCAGATCAACCCCGGGAAAAGTAAGGAGCTGGTTGTGGATTTCTGCAGGAAACAGTCCTCACCTGCACCGATGAACATCCAGGGTACGGACATAGAGAGGGTGACCTCCTACAAGTACCAGAGTGTTCTTCTCAACAACAAACTGGACTGGTCTACCAACATCGACGCTCTGATCAGATAGGGACAGAGCAGTCTCTTCCTCGTCAGAAAACTGAGGTCTTTTGGGGTTCAGGGGTCACTCCTTAAAACCTTCTATGACTCTGCGGTGGCTTCAGCCATCCATTATGGCTTGGTCTGCTGGTCAGGCAGCATCTCAGCACGGGACAGAGAAAGACTGGACCAACTGGTCAGGAGGGCCAGTTTCGTCCTGTGCTGCTCCCTGGACACTCTGGAGGAGGTGGGCAACAGCTATGCTGGACAGACCCTCCCACACCCTCCAGGCCACCCTGACAGCACTGGGCAGCTCCGTCAGCCAGCGACTGTTACACCCGTGCTGCAAGAAGGAGAGGTACTGCCCTTTGTTCCTGCCGACTGCTGTCAGGCTACTGAATGAACGCACCAGAAAACCTGGACTCTTCCCCACTCACTCATTGTAAATAGCACAGCCACCTTATGCAGCACATACACAATTGCATATATGCTTGTCTTGTATTTTGTATTTTTATATTGCATTCTGTACTGTGTACAGTTCATTTTTTGTAAAAAAAAATATATATATGTTTTGTGCATGCAAATACTTGTTTTCTACTTGTCCTACTTTCTTCCCTCCGAACTTTGATGCTGTAAATTGTGAATTTCTCCATTGTGAGACAATAAAGGTTTTCTTATCTACTTATCTTAAACCCATCACCTCATCATAATCTCTGTTTGCTGCGCCAACATGTCCATTGAAATCTGCACCAATTACAACTCTCTCACCTCTATGGATGTTCTGGATGACTTCATCAAGGTCCAACCAAAAATTCTCCTTCTCCTCCAACACACATCCTACCCCCACAGGGCAGACCCACTAACAACATTGAACATCACACCTTCAATTTCTAGCTTCAGACTCATAACTCTATCTGACACTCTTTTTACTTTCAGGACATTCCTAACAAACTCCTCCTTGAAGATAACTCCAACTCCATTTCTCTTCCCATCTACACCATGATAGAACAACTTGAACCCCGATCCTAAGCTTCTAACCTTGCTACCTTTCCACCTGGTCTCCTGGACACACGGTATGTCTACCTTCCTCCTCTGCATTATGTCAACCAACTCTCTTCCCTTTCCTGTCATAGTTCAAAAATTCAAAATCCCTACTCTAGTCCTATACTCTTGGCGTTCCACTTCTCTCTCTTCCTGCGGACACCCCTTCCTCCTCTCCTTCGACCAACAGAAGTCCATTTTCCACCGGCACCCTGTAGGTCAACAGCGCCGATGGCGGTCCTTTGTTAACCTGGGCCTCGACCAATCCGGTATGAAATTCAAAGTTTTAATCTGCATTTTTGTTTTGGCCAAAATTTTACGCCGGATGCCCTTCCTGACACAACCCTCTGTATTTATCCGGGCTTGGGACCGGCACAGTAAGACACTGGCTTGTGCCCCTTGTGACTACATTCCCTCCCCTTCATTGTTTGTAGTGTAGTTAAACAATGAACCACATTCTTCCTCACACTTAATTCCACTGTGTGACCCAAGCATATGATTTCGGAACATCTGCAGTCCTTATGGATTTAATTCACAACACCACAGACAAAACATTTTAGAGCTTACATGGCTTGTAGATGGCATTTCTGTGAAGCACAGAGCCATTTAAAAAATCTTGAGGAAGTTCACCATTGTGAAAAAACTCCATTTTTGCCCTAAAATGTATGAGTCAAATGAGACCACCAATCATTTCATTTATTTGTCTGGTAAAGAAATATGTTCTGTCTTAAGTAACATTTTCAAGAGAACAATAAAACAGTGGTAAAATATCCACGTCCTCAGTTGTGGCTGTTGATCCATTTGTCACTTTTGACAGAAAATAGAATTAGGAACACGTTTTGTTTTTAAGGCAGAAAAACAAATAGAAAAATAATTTCAGGGCGAACAAGTGTAACTGTTTTTCAGTACATTTAGTTTAGAATAAAAAAAAAAAAATCACCCTGGAAAATAGTCATTGAATCTAAAGTCCAGTAAAATGTGGCTCAGTCTAGTGAGATGATATCAGTTTTATTGTTGTCAGTTGCTCCTCGACTTGTGCTTCCTCCTCCTGCAGAAACCCGGGATTCATGGATGGAGCCAGCCTTTTTGGAGTTGGTTTCGTAGCGGCTACTGGACGATGAAACCAGGGTGGAGCTCGTGCTTGCAGAAGTGACACTCTGCATGGTACTTGTCAGGTTTTCCAGGAACATCTCAGGCCTGTAATGCTGACCAAGGATAGGAATAAGAATAAGAAAACCTTTATTCGAGAAATTCCCAATTTACAGCAGCCGTTATTGTAATGATATGAACAAATCGTATTTGCTTGTTCGATTAGCTATGCCTGCGCACAGAGCACACACAGAGCATGCGCAGCCATTAGTCAGTCATACGAGAGTCTACGAGATGTACACATGGTGATTGCTTTCTCCCTCCGACCAAGACGGCAGTCCAAATAAAGACCCTCTACTCTTACCAGGAGTTGTATCATTAAACGAACCCGATCACACAAAGCGACGCAGTTATGAAAGGAAGAAAGTAGAAGAACAACAAGTATAGGAGCTGCTGTAAAGGCAGCCAATCTCGCGGCACCATCTTGAAATCATAATAACATAATAAAAAACATAATACAACACAACACGTAAGACACAGTCAGTCATTCAATCTTAACAACTTTTCTGCATACTCTTTGTTGTTTGAAGCAGTTATAGATGAAAGAGGAGAGGATCAAAGTGTCCTTTCAAGAAGAACAACTTGAAAATAAAATCTGCAAGCAGCAATAAACAGCCCAAGCAAGAACATTAAAAGTTGCGATATGGACGGAGGACTCAATGCGAAATAATACTTTTTATAAAGTTTGTCAACAATGAGCCGCAGGGTACTTCCACGTGGCAAAACTGACTAAAGCTGACCTGAACTGAAAACAATGACAATAATTTGTGTTTAGCGTTACGGCAAATAAAAAGGTGGGAACCAAGTTTCCATTATCTGATCTATGGAGGGAATTTTCTCCGAAATACACATATGTACACGCAAATGTTGAAATGTTTCTTTGGGTAACTGAGCAAAAACATATCAGATTTAGTTTATGTCGTACAAATGCTAGCTAGCATTTCATCTAGGTTATTGGTGTCATCGTGACCACCAACTCATCCTTTACAGAGGAACTCAGTCCATATATAATAGACAGACCTGAAAACCTGGACTCACCCCCACTCACCTATTTTTATGCAGCGATGGCTGTTTGAAAGTGCTCTATAAATACAGTTGAGTTGAGTTGAGTTGAGTTTTAATTTGCTTATATTTATATTTTATATTTATTTGTATACCTTTGGTTCTTCTACTTCTCCCTTTCATAATTTTGCTGCTGTAAATTGGGAATTTCTCCATTGTGAGACAAATAGTTTTTCTTATCTTATCTTGACATGAAGTACTTGTCCTGTCATGATTTCTGTGATCTTTACATATTTATAACACACAAAAGTTTCAGTTCATCAAATCAATTTTAATATCACAATGCAAGGAAATATAAAACACAGTTTCTAAATGTTTATTTCATTTACCAAGGGTGAAAAAAATCAAACCTATCTGTCTATTTGTGAAAAAGTAAGTGCCCCCTTGTTAAATCACAAAATAACTGTGACAAGCAACGGTTTTGGGCAAGCTGAGGTCAATTTCACCGGCCACACCCTTACCAGATTACGATCACATTTGTGAAATCACATAAATTTAGTGCCGTGAAAAAGTATCTGCCCACTTCCTGATTCCTGTGTTCTTTGTATATTTATCACACACAAAGGGCCTGCGTGGGTTTTCTCTGGGTACTCCGGTTTCCTCCTACATTCCAAAAACATGCATGGCAGGCTGATTGAACACTCAAAATTGTCCCTCGGTGTGAGTGTCAGCACGGATGGTTGTTTGTGTCTCTGTGCCCTGTGGTTGGCTAGCAATCGGTTGAGGGTGTTCCCCGCCTCCTGCACAAAGAGAGCTGGGATAGGCTACAGCACTCCCCGCGACCCTTGTGAGGATAGAGCGGATCGAAAATGGATGGAAGGACAAAGGCCAGCAGATTTTTTTCTTGCTTAACCGGTGGCTGGCGAGATTTCGTAGCGAACAGACACTTCAGTTTGTGGATAACTGGTCCTCTTTTTGGGGCTGAAACCACCTGCTGATGTTGGATGGCCTTCACCCTAACTGGGAAGGTGCCATCATTCTTTCGAGAGACATAGATTAGTGTTTGAGCCTTGCTCCACACTTAGGGAGTTCACATGCTGAAAATCCTCATAAGAAGAGTGGAGTCTAACCATTATTTCCGAAGTCCTCAAACTTTGTCCTCGCTCAAACAAGGCCTTTGAATGTTTTGAGGTTCTCATTATACGATCCACACCCACGTTGCAGTTTTGCATGTACACTGGCTTTTTAGATGACTTTTCTAAATGTGTTGCTGACTTGGTGACTCACTGAGATAATATACTAATTATGGGTGACTTTAATACTCATATGAATCGTCTGTTGGAACAATTTACCATGGTGTTTCAGACAATTATCAATAATTTTGGTTTGACGCAGATAATAGATGAAGCGAACCACACGCGAACACTATAGATTTGGTACTTATCCACGGCTTAGCAACCTGAAATTTAATGGTATTACCGTATAACACTGCTTTTAGTTTCGAAATTTTGAAGTCTTAGCTCAAGGCCATCAGCCTGACCACAATCAATGCTATGGCAGCCTCAATACTTGCTCTTCAACCACTGTTACGTTCTAGAACAATCCAGATAGAAGTGGATCCCACAAACGTAGACAAGGATAAGAGCGTATGAGGAAAAAAAAAATATGTTTATTAATAAAAACAATGCAGGACCGACAAAGTACAAATCAGGAAACTGGTAACAAAGAACCAGAAAAATGCAGAACAAACCAAAAGTGCTTGCAAAAGGCAAGAAACAAGAAAACGTAAAATTGCTTTTCAACTAAATGTACGAGAATGTAAGAGAATCCAAAACATGAAAATACAAAACTGAGACTACAGAGTAATGAAAAAAATACAAGAGAAACACAATGAACTACGTGGAAAAATTATGAGTAAAAAAATGGAGAACGTCTCGAAAATTGAAGCACTTGGAAACAGTTGTGAGCAAGACTGAATAATCCGACAGCCCAGTGTCGGTGTGGCAGAGTCTTTAAAGGGACCATCATGGGAGGACAAGCCCCTACACGGGATGTACCACCGGACCATACCTGAAATGGCGGATCTCAAGAAGTCTTATCAGTGGCTAGAAAGCACTTATTCTGGCTGCTCAGGAGCAAGCCCTGAGCACCAGAGCCATTGAGGCCCAGATAGACCACACCAGAAAAGACCCAAGATGGAGGTTGTGCAGAGAGGCACCTGAGACGATCCAACACATAACTGCAGGGTGTAAGATGCTGGCAGGGAAAGCCTACATGGAACGCCATAACCAGGTGGCCGGCATAGTCTACCGAAACATCTGTGCGGAGTATGGACTGGAAACCCCAAGGTCAAAATGGGAAACACCTCCAAAGGAGGTGGAAAATGACAGAGCGAAGATCCTGTGGGACTTCCAGATACAGACTGACATGATGGTAATGGCGAACCAACCAGATATCGTGGTCATAGATAAAGGGCAGAGAAAAGCCTTCGTAGTGGATGTAGCGGTCCCAAATGATGGAAACATCAGAAAGAAGGAACACGAGAAACTAGAGAAATACCAAGGACTCAGAGAGGAGGTAGAGAGAGCCTGAAAGGTAAAGGTGACAGTAGTGCCTGTGGTGATCGGAGCACTCGGGGCAGTGACCCCCAAACTAGATGAATGGTTGCAACAGATCCCGGGAACAACATCGGACATCTCAGTCCAGAAAAGCGCAGTGCTGGGAACAGCAAGGATCCTGCGCAGAACCCTCAAGCTTCGTGGCCTCTGGTAGAGGACCCAAGCTGAATGGGGGATGGACACCACCCGAGGGGTGAGACGAGGATTTT
>NW_017842057.1:2284141-2296686 GCF_001891065.2 Hippocampus comes | reverse complement strand
TCTATTCTTTGGCACTTGACTCGGCATGACTCAGACTTAATCTTAGTTTGACTGTTTTGTGCTTTCTACTGTCTTCGTTATCAATTATGGTTTTATTGCTGTATATACTGTATGATATTTGCTCCATGTACAGCACTTTGTATACAACGATGGTTGTTTTAAAGTGCTCTATAAATCCAGTTGAGTTGAGTTGAGTACAGTAAATTCCACGAAATTCCCTCACCCGGAATAAAAACCTATGCATTAAAATTTCGACTGCGATGTTACATTAACGATCAATTCATAACAATGGAATTTCCACTTCCCTGAACCCGGAAGCCATACAGAAGCATGCAGTGGCGCAAACACAAGTAAGTCCCGCTCGATACTACGGAATAACTGTCCACACCGCTATTTACTCTCATTGGATACAAAACGGTGACATGTAAGTGACTCTATTCGCATGAGTTTTACTGGAAAAGTGAACGATTTTTATTTCGTTCACAGCTCCGAGGTTCTTGAATGGAACATACTCATAGCTGCTCTGCCATAGGCTTACCGAGCATCATCCTGCTATCCCATTGGCCAAGAGGGACCTCAATGTCTACGTGTGGAGATACTGTAGCTAGATCCGTGGAAGATAGAGTGGAATGCATCCGATTAGCTGATCAGAGTAAAATGCTTGTGGCTCGACGGACAGTCGAATAAATGAACGTTTCCTGGAATGTTTTACTTGTTATCATGCTAAAAACCTTACGCTAACTGCAGTGCTAATTAGAGAGAAGGCGAGTTCCATCGCGCTAACTATAGCCATCGAGGACTTTGAAGCGTCCTGTGGCTGGCTTTAAAAGTTCATTGCATGACATCAACTGAGCAACGCTGTCTTGGGTGGCGATCGAGGGGAGGTCGCGTTAGAGAAAGTGAGATAGTGGAAAGAAAAGCCACCGGGTCTGTTCCTGATTTTAGAGCAAATAGTCCTAAATTTGTTATTCTGTATTTTGTTCATATACCTGTACAGTATACTGTACTGCAGCTTTTGTGTTATAAACAGTGTTAGGAGCATATATTTTTGCATTTCATTGCTTTTGTTGTTACACATGTATTTTGTTCACATACTTGCATGTTCATAAAGGACATGTACCATGCTCATTTCCCACATGAGGAAACTCTGTTATAAGGACAGATTGGACATCCCAAACATTATTCCGTACTAGAGAATATTCACTATACTTTGGATGTTCAAGATTCTTTTGCAACATCCTGGATGAGTCGTTGTCACACTCATGCAGTAATTTTCGATGGTGGACACTCCAGTTTTATTAATTTGGGATAATGGCTCTGACAGTGGTTTGCTATAGCCTCAGAGTCCTGGAAATGGCTTCGTAACCTTTTCCGGACTGATAGATTTAAATAACTTTTTTTTTCTAATTTCTTCTCAAATTTCTTTGGATCATGGCATGAAGCATTTGTTTCCTGAGGTCTTGTACCCTACTCAAATTTGTATGACAGATTCTATTCACATGATTTCTTGAGTCAGCAATTGTGGTATTAGGGTGTTGCCTGTGAAATTGAACTCAGTTTTCCCAAAACTGTTGTTAATCACAGCTACTTTGTGATTTAACAAGGCGGGGCAATTACTTTTTCCACATACGGCCAGATAGTTTTTGATTTTTTTTTTTTTTTGTGCGTTAATTATATTGGCATTAAGAAACTTCATTTTATATTTCTTTGGGTAGTCTGTTTGTGTTATTAAAATTAGTTTGATGAACTGAAATCTTTGTGATAAAAATGCAAAAAACAGAAATCAGGAAGGGTGGAAATACTATTTCACAGTGCTGTATGCATAAAGATTATTGCAATATAAATCAGTGAATGACGTACGTAACGGTCTCATCAGAAATATTCTGAGTTTTATGTATTGATTTTGAAACAAAAGTTCTGTAATTTATTTGTGATTATTGCAGTAGACATGTGACATTAACATACCTGGGGATCCGCTTGAATTAAAGAAAACAAATCCAGGCCTACACAAAAGAGACAAAATCGTGAGATAGTTTCACACCACGGACAATGCAAACAGCTCAGAAATCATCGACTCACTCTGCATTTCTGTGGGGATGGTGGTCAAGGTGGAAGGGTGGAAGGGAACTGCATAATCAGCGAGTGTAGAGGTCAGATATGATGGGTCCAAGGTCTGAACAGGTGACATGTGTATATTGGAAGGCTGATAGGTCAATACTCTGAGAGGACAGAGACAGAATTTCTTATTTAGTAACAACAATAATGAAGGGAATTGAAACAAGATGAAAATTACAATTACATCTAAATATCATAATATATTCTAGAGGTAGTATTTCGTGTTGTAACAAACCTCTTTGCATGCATGTCATCATTTTTTGCAATGTACACACAGCGTTTCTTAAGAGGAGGATCTGTGCTCTCTTTTTCATCATCGTCGGAGGAGGAGCTCTCCAGAGTCAAATCAATAACATCTGCCTTCTTGGATGGGCAAGGCTCAGCAGAATGTGGAACCAGCAAAGATTGTCGCAAAGGAGCTGAACCTAAAAAAAACAGCAACCCACGTCAGAATTTTTCTTTCTTCAATGTGCGTCTTTAAAACTATGACAGAGGTGGGACCCAAAAGTGGGGTGGAGTCCCATCTGGGCTGGATTATGAACAGCTAGTCGTAAAAAAAAAAATACTGTGGCTCCTAGTTCTACAAAGGTGCTAAGCAGTGCAGAATGAACTCGTCTTTGCAGCAATGTGCAAATATGTTGTCATGCAACACAAGTCAATGACCTGCATACCTTATGTTATTTATTTGTCAGTCACGAACAGCCATTTACAGTGAAGATACAAAGTCTACATACTTCTGTTTAAATGTCAGCATGTTTGTGATAGAAACAAAATGTGGACAATTTTATGACTTTTTATTTTAATACACTTGAACTTGCACAGCACAACTGTAATAGTACTTTATCCTACCATTGATCACTTTAGCTCTGCTTGATACTTTGCACATTGTCGCACAGTTGTCACTGGGTGGTACCACCGCACAACGGTTCATTTACATTACGGAATGTCCTTCCATACTTATTTGTCATGTCCTCGTTTATGATGATACTAGTGCAGCGTGTTCTACCGGAGACAAATTCCTTGTGTGTTCTACATACTTGGCCAATAAAGATGATTCTCATTCTGATTGAGTACAGATGGACCATCTGTGTTCTTTTAGAGCAGGGGTGCCCAACCAGTCACCCGCGGTCTACTGGTAGAGCGTGGACTGTTCCCAGGCGACCTACTATTTTCACCCTGAGTGGGAGCAAGATTATTTTTTTGTTTATTCTCATTCAAAGCCTGTTTGTTCGATTTGAAATGCAACGGTGGCATTGGTGAAGGAAGCGAATCTGGAGCGGGAGACGGATGAGACGGATTTCCCTGCAAAAACACTTTTACGTGCCACAAAAGTGCGGGATTTGAAAGCACAGCTTGCAGCACGGCAGTCTATCTTCACAAAACCAAAGACGCAGAGTAACTAACTACGAAAAGCTAGACTCCTCCTCCGAGTGCCAGGTCTCTCACTAAGGTAGGAAGTGATTTCCTTTTTTCAAACAGAGATCTACCTGTTTTGTATCTTGTTTATTTTTCAGTTTGGTTTATTAAGGTCAATTATAGCTGTTTCTCATCCTGCAGATTAGTGTGTGTGTGTGTGGGGGGGGGGGTGTTGACACTGGACTGTTCAATCTCCGGAAGTTGCCTCCTTAAAAAATAGCCCTTGGGACAAAAAAGGTTGGGCAGGGGATTTCAGAGCATCCCCTCCCAAATATAACTTCTCATTCACAAACAGACCAGACAGAAGAGGAGGGAGTGTGGCAGTTATTTTATACATTCGTCCATCCATTTTTTTAAATCAACTTCATCCTTACAAGGGTCGCGGGTATGCTGGGGCCTATCCCAGCTGTCTTTGAGCAGGAGGCAGGAGACACAACGAACTGGTTGCCAGCCAATCGCAAGGCTCACATAGACAAACAACCATTCACACTCACAATCACACTTAATGACAATTTTGAGTGTTACATTAACCAGCGATGCATGCTTTTGGAATGTGGGAGGAAACCGGAGTACCCGGAGAAAACCAACGCAAGCGCAGGGATGACATGCAAATTCCAGAGAGGAAGGCCGGAGCCAGAATCGAAGCCAGCACCTCTACACTGTGAGGTAGACATGCTAACCAGTCGACCACTGTGCAGCATAGCTATTTTATCATCTATGAATTTTAAAGAAAACCTCTTTGGTTTTTACCCAACATTTGAGTATCACTCTGCTTCTTCACAGTTTAATATTTTCCTTTTGTTTATATACCTCCCAAATTTAAGTCATCATTTATCTCTGATTTTCACAGCTTCCCTCCATCATTCACATTGAGAAGGCATTGTCAGGGTGTAGCTACCCTAAATGGGCCTTTGGCAAAGTTAGGAAAATTAAAACAGAGAGGAAACCAACCAACAGAGAGAAAAGAAGAGAAGGGGTGTCTGTGTACCTTATATTGCCGGCCTCTCAGAGAAAATACAAAGAATATTTCTACAACATGATATTCCTGTTTTTGTTTTTCCATTTGTGTTGATAAAGTGCAGTATACGCACACTTAAAAGAAACAAACCACACAATTGAAGATGAACAAGTAAAAATCCTAGGAACAGAAAAGAGATGGTTTGAAAGGGGGGTAAAAGAAGCGATTTTTGTTAAAAAATTTTCACCCTCTCTGAACCGTGAAGGAGGTATCAGATTTAACCTGTCTCCTATTTACAATAACTTGTTGACCAGTAAGGGACATAGACATGCTGATCAGGCTAACTGAAAGTAGCTATTCAGCCTTAGCCC
The DNA here is from genome assembly GCF_001891065.2 of Hippocampus comes. Lineage (NCBI taxonomy): Eukaryota > Metazoa > Chordata > Actinopteri > Syngnathiformes > Syngnathidae > Hippocampus > Hippocampus comes. The sequence continues at coordinate 2,291,826 of NW_017842057.1, read as the reverse complement.
AAACAATAGGCCTAATCAAGACCCGATGATAGGGAATTTAGAAACCAATGGGCCTCTAATAAACCAATAGGGGCGTGACTAACCATCCCCACCCAGTCCTCAAACAGGCCACGCTCAGCTTTTTAGCGCAGAGCAACTTCCCGGAGTCTTCACGGAGACTTCAGGGTTGTCTACCGCTGACGAAGCTTCTGTGAGAGAAGCGAAACGTCCTTTTTTGCTTTTTTTTGTTTTTTACCCACAGGTACAGATGACGACTGACAGAACCCTTTCTACGATCCATCATTCACAGTGATTTTAACTTACGTGTTGACAATAAATCAGAGTTCTTGAAATCAGATTTTATAAACGGTCTTTTTCAATGAATTTTATCCAACATATTTCACAATCGACCCACTTGAAAGGGCATACCCTCAACTTAGTTATCACCTCAGGCCTGCCAACTGAAATTCTTTACAATTACAGACCGGTGTCCAGTGGGCCATTTTTCAGTAAGACTTTTGTGACAGTCGTTTTAAATCAGTTAAATGATTTTATGAAAGGTCATGATATATGTGAAAAATCAATCAGATTTTCGGATAAATCACAGATGGCCCTGATTAAGGTTTTACATTATATCAGAATAAATATGGATAAGAGCGTGCTCTGTGTCATGATCTTACTGGATCGAAGCACACCATACGACACAGCAGACCACAGTATTTTAAAGAGACTGCACAATACGATAGGTCTCTGAGGCACTGTTTTAAGTCCTACTTGACTGGCAGAGAATTTTATGCCACCCTGTGTGAACCCTGCTCTCCAGAAGGACACGGCATGGACCGTGATAGTTATGCAAAGTTCAATTTTAGGAGACACGTAATTTGTTTTCACGTTATATTGATGACACTCAGCTTTACATTACCGTATCTCCTGATGACCGAGGATCACCAGATAATCTTTTTAACCCGTATTTTAGATAGAAGTCTTGAATGGCAGCAAGTTTCCTAAAGCTCAACCCGGACAAAACTGAAGTTGTAATTATTGGTCCTGTAATTGGAGAGAGAAACGTTTACCTAAATTAAGAACAATATATTTTAATCCTTCACAACTTAACAAATGTGTGTTATTTCAGACTCTGAGCCTAATTTATTCCATAGTTTTATTAAGAATCCTATAAAAACCTAATATTACAATTTCAAGGCTATAGCTAGAGTCCTCCCGTTTGTCGCCCATTAAATCACAAAAAAAAGCTCATTCATGCTTTTATTTCTAGCTCTACAGATTACTGTAATGCTCACCTTTCTGGTATTCCCAAGAAAACAATAGCCACTCTTCCACAGAATTCAGCAGCACGTGTGCTGACGACGACCAGAAAGACGAGCATATTACACAGATTCCGAAATCGTTGCATTGCTTCCCTGTATATTTTGGGATCGATTTTAAGGTTCATTTATTGATTTCTAAAACTCTTAATGGTCTGGGTCCTTTCTTATTTATTTGAAAATGTTTATCCCAAATCGACCCTCGCGGACCCTGAGGTCCTCTGGCACTGGCCTTTTAAGAATAACAGAGTTAGAACCAAAGCACACAATGAGGCAGCTTTTTACGGCCTACATTTGTAGAGGAGCTCAGTGCCGCAGAGAACGGTGATATTTTTAAAAGGAGGCTCAAGACTCTACTTTTTAGTTTAGCGTTGGATTATTATATTTTATTCAATAACTCATACCTCTTCTAATTTTCGCCTTTAGATATTTGTATCTTGTTTTAACTCCAGTGTCTCTCACTGTGGGCCATTCACATTGGGACCTGTGTTTCACTCTGGCTTTCGGGATGCTGCCTTGGGTGAGGACCTGGCTCGGCTGATGGGTGATTCCACCTGCTTCCCCTGTGGTGGGGTGCCTGCGGCTGGAAGTTGGGCTTGGTTCCTGGTGGGGACATCAACCTCCTCATAGACCAGGGGTGGGCAAACTTTTTAGCTCGGGGGCCACATTGATTTCTAAATTCGACAGGTGGGCCGGGTCAGCACAAGATATGGTATATATAAAAAAACGTACATGTTTACAGTCCATACCAAACATCAACAGAACAAAAGCATTCAAGTATTACCATACTTTTTTTTTCATGAGAACAGTGAGATAACTATGGTATATGTCCTGTATGAACGTCCAAGTACGGTATGTTAACAACATACATTGGTGACAACACAAGCAACAAAGTGCAACAATATATTGCCCAAAAACTGCGGCATACAGTACAGGTACAGTACATGAGAAAATATAACAAAGGTAGGACTATTTGCTCCAAAATGAGACGAGTAAAAGACCTGGTGGCTTTCTTTCCACTCACTCACTGTCTCGAACTCGACCTCCCCTCGATCACCACACAAGACAGCGTTGCTCAGCTGATGTTGTGCTTCGAACTTTTCAAGCCAGCCACAGGATTGCTTCGAAGTCTTCAATGCCCATAGTTAGCGTTATGGAACTCGCTTTCTCTCTTGTTAGCGGTCCAGTTTGCGGAAAGTTTTTAGCACGATAACAGTCAAGCCATTTCAGGAAACGTTCATTTATTGGACTGTCCGTCGAGCCGCAAGCAATTTACTCTGAGCATGGAAATAGCCCGAATCGGACTGAGCAAGAATCGCTTCCTCGTTTTTCAAAGTCTCGTAGATTTGAGTCTTCCAGACACCAAGCGTCTCCTGAATGTTTCGTACTTCGTAACCCGCTTCGCTTAATGAGATACACTTCATTTTCTCTTCCGCGGCCATTACTGCTCCTCTTTGTTTGGATGCCATGCTCTAATATATGTTCGCAATTCCAGTAAAACTCACTGCAACAAAGAGTCGCTTGCATGTCGCCGTTTTGGATCCAATGACAGAAAATAGCGGTGCGGATACATTTATTTTGTCGTATCGAGCGGGACTTACTTGAGTTAGTGCTACTGCGGGCTTCCGTATCGTCTCCCCCTCCCTCCCTGTGCTCTGCGACTTCAAGTAACTGCGCCACCTGGCGTTTAAATGCCTGTATTACAAGTCGAAATGAAATGAATGCAATAATTTACATCAAACCTTAATTGTGTACTGTACCAACCATCGGCGGGCCGGATTAAAAAGACCAACGGGCCGGATCCGGCCCGCGGGCCGTAGTTTGCCCATGTCTGTCATAGACTGTGTGTCCTCACTCTGGTCCCCCTGCCCAGTGCCTCAGGTCTGCGGACCAGACATTAATAGAAGTACCAAGAACTAAACGGAGGCTCAGAGGGGATCTAGCCTTTTCTGTTGCTGGTCCTTCTCTCTGGAATGACCTCCCATTGAACATTCGGCAAGCCCCCTCGCTGCCCATCTTTAAAACCCGCCTCAAAACTCACTTGTATTCTTTGGCATTTGACTCAGCATGACTCAGATTTGATCTTAGTTTTACTGTTTGGTGCCTTCTGCCAACTTTGTGACTGATTTATTGTTTTATTGTTGGATATATGTTATATGCTCCATGTACAGCACTTTGTATGCAGCGATGGCTGTTTGAAAGTGCTCCATAAATAGTTGAGTTGAATTGAGATGTGTTTTATTCTTTTTTGGGGGGCTGGGGGGGGGGGGGGGGGGGGGGGGTGAACAGTGCCTGGTAATTTGGGTTGATCTTTGTTGTTCAGTTTTATGTATTTTAAGATTATTTTAACTGTCAGAACTTTGGGTTGCATGCTGCATGATAAGATGATTTGATTTGTGGAATATGAATTAAGCTGCAAAATTCACCCATTTTAAAACAACTTTCCCCCTTGATAAATCATGAACTTACTGTGCCTCATAAAAGTTCAGTTCATTTTCTCTGACCCCATCCAAGGTCGATTACTCCCAGACCTGTTCAATCAAGAAATCACTAAATTATGCCGGCCAAAAGAATTAAAAAAGATGCAACAAAATGCCTTAATCCAAAGAAATTCAAGGCCAGATGAGAAATAAAGTAATCTATCAGTCTGGAAAAGCTCACAAAATAATTCCTAAAGCTTTATGAGAACAGCAAGTTACAGTGAGAACCATGAAGCACAAATAGAAAAAGCATGGAACGGTTGGGCATCCAGCCAGGAGCAGGAGCGGCCAGCCTCCAGAAAATTATCTCAAGAGCACAGCAACGACTCATCCAGGATGTCACAAAGGAACCATGATGATGTCTGAAGAACTGTTTGTATCTCTCAGATCAGTTAAGGTCAAAGGTCAAGACTCAATAATGTGGGAGAGACTGGACAAAAATTACATTCATGGGCTCTTTGTGAGGAAATATGGTGATCACTGCGTTTGTTTTTAACCGTTTTTGAAGCCAGACACACGAGAGCACATCCGCGCATCCTCCCAATGTTTTCTAAACTTTCTTTACTGCAGGCTTACCTCACTTTGTTTATTCTCGAATGACAGGTTCGTCACCCCTGCTCTAAATTGCCCCTCGGTGTGATTGTGAGTGCAAATGGTTGTTCGTCTATGTGTGCCCTGAAATTGGCTGGGAGCCAGTTCAGGTGTAGCCCACCAACTTGTGTATGCTATATGTTAAGCGCTTTGTTGCAGCTGCAGCTGTTGTGAAAGCGCTATATAAATCAGGATGTATTGTATTGTATTGAAAATGTACATCCAAAAGCCGCACAGTGTGGCATTTTGACTACTTTCCGCTGATGCTTGTTGTAGTTGGCAGTGATTTTGCTTTGCTTGGCAGAGGGCAGCAACCATTGTACGTTATCTTTCAATAATGCAATGTGCACGTGAAAACATAGCAATAGTTTTCCAAAATGTATTAAAGTGGAAAATATTTTCAAAAATATCTTAAATCTTAGAGTTATGTTTCCAATAACCAAAGATATCATAAAAAGCAAAGGCAGTCATGGTTCTTTTTAAGTACAGTATTACCTCTACTTACGAAATTAATTGGTTCTGGAAGACATTTCTGAACTAGAAAATTTTGTAAGTAGGGACGCATTTTCCATGTAAATGCCCTAATTCGTTCAACCCCCCCCCCCCCGCCCATATTGAGACATAAATGTTTCCTAAAGCATAAAAATGCATAAAAATATGGAACAAATATTTGTTACAATTAGATTATTGCACAATAAAAGAGATTTGTGCGTAATGTACAAAACAAAAAATATAGAATAAAAATTATGGTCATTTAACTTTTAACTGCGTCCTCATCATGTTTTGCCCTCTTTTGTCCATGTTCTCTCTCAGAAGGGGATTATTGCCTGGCGTATTGTAGAGAACTGATCCAAGGACACTTGCTTTTGTCGGTATAACAACCCTTTGAAAATGTCAAGGCAAACATCAGCATTGTGAGCAATCACCCCACTGATGAACACTTTTTCTGGGTCAATTCATATTTCTGACAAGGACGCTGTGTAGATACATTGATATCTATCTACACAAGGGGTGGGCAAACTTTTTGGCTCGGGGGCCACATTGATTTCTAAAATTTGACCGGTGGGCCGGGTCAGCACAAGATACGGTACATATAAAAAACTGCATATGTTGACAGTCCAAACCAAACATCAAGAGAACAAAAGCATTTAAGTATTAACACACTTTTTTTAATGAGAACAGTGAAACAACTATGGTATATGTCCTGTATGAACGTCCAAGTATGTTAACAACATACATGTGAGACAACACAAGCAACAAAGTGCAACAATATATTGCCCAAAAACTGTTTAAAACACAAAAAACTGCAGCATACAGTATAGTTATATAAAAAATACAACAAAAAAATATACAAAATATAACAAAGTTAGGACTATTTGCTACAAAATGAGACGAGTAAAAGACCTGGTGGCTTTTCTTTCCACTCACTCACTATCTCTAACTTTACCTCCCCTCGATCACCACACAAGACAGCGTTGCTCAACTGATGTCGTGCAACAAACTTTTGAAGCCAGCCACGGGATGCTTCGAAGTCCTCGATGCTCATAGTTAGCGCTATGGAACTCGCCTCCTCTCTTATTAACGGTGCACTTTGCGTTAAGTTTTTCACACAATAACCATCAAACCATTCCAGGAAACGTTCATTTACTCGACTCTCCGTCGAGCCGCAAGCAATTCACTCTGAGCATGGAAATTGCCAGAATCGGACTGAGCAAGAATTGCGTCCTTGTTTTTCAAAGTCTCCTAGATTTGAGTCTTTCGGACCCCCACCATCTCCTGAATGTTTCATACTTTGTAACCCACTTTGTTTAATCAGATACATATCACTTTCTCTTCCATGATCATTACTGTTCCTCTTCGTTTGGATGCCATGATCTACAGGATGGAAATGTAAATGAATGAAATTAAGAACTTTCACAATTCCAGTAAAACTCAAATCAAGAGTCACTTGCACGTCACCGTTTTGGATCCAATGTGGCGCGGACAAACGTATTCTGTCGTATCGAGCGGGAGTTGCTTGAGTTGGCGCAAAATTTTGAATTTATGAATTTTTTGTTGTTATGGATCGGTCATTAATTGAATATGGTAGGAGAAAGTTTAATGCATAAGTTATTTTTGTTTGGTTTTTTTTTACTGGGCTCGGGAATTTCCATTTGACAGAGGTCCGCAGGTGGGAGATAAGATTGCTCCCTATATCTCTCGCCGTCTCTCTTCGTCTCCCCCTCCCTCCCTGTGCTCTGCAACTTCAAGTAACTGCGCCACCTGGCATTGAAATGCCTGCTATTACAAGTCCAAATGAAATGAATGCAATCATTCACATTGTACCTTAATTGTGTACCAACCTTCGGCGGGCATTACTGCAATAATCGTTGTAGCTCCAGCTCTGTACTTACTTGAGTCATTGTCACTGATCTCTATTCCACAGCAGCAGACACTTTAAAGCGCTCAAGGACTTATGCACATTTGCACACTTGAACTTCCTCTACAAATACTGCTACTGGTCACTTTAAAATGGTGCAATGATTATCTGCACCAACTGCACAACTGTTATCGTATTGTATTCTACCACTGATCACTTTAGCTCTGTTTGATACTTGGCACATTGTTCCGCAGCTGTCATTGGGTGGTACTACCGCACAACGGCACCCTAACATTACAGAATGTCTTTTCATACTTAGTTGTCATGTCCTTGTTTATCGTAGTTGCTTGTTATTGATGATACTAGATTAGCCTGTACTACCGGAGAGAAATTCCTTGTGTGTTCTATATACTTGGCCAATAAAGATTATTCAGAACTATTTTTATGTGCAATAACTTAATAAAATATTGATGCTTTTGCTGGGTCTGACGTGTTTCCAAAGTTTGACCCCGAAAAGTAGTGTTGTTTTCTTGGCCAACAGTGTAACGCCATGGCAACAGATTTTCACGACAATTCACAATCTTCGTGTTGCAACATCGTGAAGGCCTAAACACGCTTCTGAGCAAATATGAGATTAATCTGGTCAATCCACTAGGATTAAGAATAGCAACGTGTAATTTTATATTTTTAATTTTATCATTTATATTGATTTACATACTTCTCCCTTTCATAATTTTGTTTCTGTAAATTGGGACTTTCTCCATTGTGAGACAAATAAAGGTTTTCTTAATAACAGCAATGAATAAAACACATATTTCCTACAGCCAGTAGGTGGTGCTACCACTACACCCCCCCCCCCGCCAAAAAAATTGGTGCAGTCTTCAGCCTAGACTATACAATACAATACAATACAATACATGCTGATTTATATAGCGCTTTCACAACAGCGGCAGC
>NW_017842057.1:2282523-2283984 GCF_001891065.2 Hippocampus comes | reverse complement strand
AGCCATCCATCCAGCCGCACCAACGCCGACTGTCCAACAGCGCCGACATCTCCACTGAACAAAATGGGGTTGTGAAAAATGCTGCCCATTACAGGCGCAAAAAACACAAGCGCCCCAGGTCTGTCCAGCACCGACAGTCAATGGCGCCGACATTCCTCCCAAACAAAATCTGTGCTGGTACAGGCGTGCTGCCGAGAAGGCGCACCCACCAAGCACAGATACTTCTCCTTTGACGAATGTCCTGGCCAAAAAACGCTGAAAACAGTCCATATCAGGTCCACACGATGAAACAACAAACAAAATGTGACAAAACAAAAGACAAAAACAACAAAAAAGAACAAAAAAGCAAGGCTCTTGAAGAGCACTTGCAGAAGGCTGCCTACTCGGGCGCCATCTTGGGGGAAAAAGACTTATGACTTAGACTCATCAAATGTGTCAAATATTAACAAGATTTGATTATGTAGGTCAAATTACAGCAGCTTTTGTTGTCAAGTCGATGCCAAACTTTAACATAAAATCAATAGTGTGGACTTCTTGTCAGGTTGAGCATAAAGCTCCAAGAGACTTTTTGTCGGTCTTGGGCCGTTACATTCACCACAAATATTTCATGCATGAAGGCCTAAACACTCTTCCAAGCCAATAAGAAGTAGATCTGGTTATCCACTTATCAGCGAATAATTGTATGGTTAAAAGCAGGGGGCGGCCGTGAACCTCTGGCTCGTGAGCCATATGTGGCTCTTTTGATGATTGCATCTGGTTCACAGATAAAAGAAAATATTCTGGCTTGTTTAATCCATCCATTGATTTTTTTTACTGCTCATTTCCTGTTCAGGGCTGCAGTTGGCTCCGGGAGCAATTTTGATTGGATAATAGACCAGTTTCATGTGACGTATGCATACATTAGATGACAAATATGGCTGTGCGCGCATCGCGGAGGAAGAAAACACGCTTTACAGAACAACATCATGCTGTCCTCATTCTGTTCTGTGGGTTGTCAGAATAGAAAGAGCACACACAGCGAGCTCGTCTTTTATAGAATTCCTGCTGGTCAACACCCCTTCAAGAAAAAAACGGCGAAAGTTGTGGCTACAAGCTTTACGACGTGAGACTTGGACTGACGAGGCAATTAAGAATGCTCGTCTTTGCAGTGCTCACTTCGTCTTTGGTAAGTACTTGGGAGTTAGATATAGCATGTCAAATTATATTCTATGTTGTGAAAGCCCAGAATAATGTTCAATTTGTGAAAGTAACAAATGAGTGAAGCAGTTGATATGTAGTCTTTACAGTCAAACGTGTTTACAATTTGTGTGTGAAGTAACTCTTCAATGCTTCATGCACATTTTAAAAACAAACCTATACTGCCACACTAACGCCAAATGATAAAAACATGCTTCACCACACACACACACACACACACACACACACACACACACACACACACACACACACACACAGGTGTGT
>NW_017842057.1:2281946-2282501 GCF_001891065.2 Hippocampus comes | reverse complement strand
GTGTGTCTATCTATCTATCTATCTATCTATCTATCTATCTATCTATCTATCTATCTATCTATCTATCTACATACCGTATTTTCCGCACTAAAAGATGCACTGGATTATGAGGCGCACCTTCACTGAATGGCTATTTTGTAAATTGTTTTCATACATTAGACGCTTCATATTACGCTCCTTCCATTCAACTCGAGAGGAGTCTGTTCAACTTGAGAGGCGTTCATGACCGCCTCTGAAAAACGTAAATTAACTATTACTGTACTTAAATGAAACTATGAAAATTGAAAATAATGCATCAAAACAGAAAATCAAGCGAGGAAATCACAAAATAAATTCGATATGCCCCCTACAGAATTTATTTTGTGATTTCCTCGCTTGATTTTCTTCGTGGTTTCATTGAAGTAAGAATTAATTTACGTTTTTCGGAGGCGGCGATGAATGTCTCTCGAGTGGAACGGAGGAAAGCATGGAGAGGAACAAAGACGTACAGTACCTGTATTTGCTGAGACTGTGAAAACCATTAATAAAGTCTGCGTTTAAAAAAATAATAAAACC
>NW_017842057.1:2279084-2280927 GCF_001891065.2 Hippocampus comes | reverse complement strand
ATATATATATATATATATATATATGTATATAATTTTTTTTCCACAGATATCAACGCCGACCATGAATAGAAGTCAATCAGTGACTGCAGAAAAAGCGGGAATCTCTCAGTGATAATTTTACAGTTTACCGGCAGCGAGTCCCAGGGACTCACTGATCAGAAAAGTATGAGTCCCATTATGGATTGAGAGAGTCCCAAATTTCGAATTCTGAAATGGTCTATTGTTCTATTGCATATGATAATCACACAAACAACAACAGATACATACAATTATAAACAAATGCTGCAAAAATTTAAATAATTCAGTAGCAGGCCTGAGGATTTCGGAAATTCATGGTAACCGTTTTTCGGTTCCGTCGGATTACCCAATGGGAAACCACGGCAACTAATGTTGGGTTCCGTAAATGTTTATCATGGGAACCCATTTTCCTATTTTTACTGATGTTCATAATCAAGAATTCTGAACTCAAAAGTATAATGTTTCAAGGGTAAATGTTTGAAAACTATGCATTAACAATGAACATTACATCAGCAGCTGTGTACTCCAGGTTTATTGAAAAAAATAAATGGATCAAAATATGATGTACTCATATGGCATCATGAATACAGCATACTACAAAATCAGAGTATTTTTCCAATCTCACACTGTAAAGATTAAATTACTGGGAATCATTAATACAGGTAAGTATTGATGTGTCTTGACATCCTCTTCCCAAGACGATGCATGTGTAATCTACGATCAATTTGACGAAAGAATCTAACACACGTCATCATTAGTTCTACCAACAGTTAACATTAGCATTACTACACCTTGTGACAAATGTTTTATTCATAAAGTTACCATGCTACAACCAGTAAATTATAGAAAAACCAATACTGTTTCATCATATTTTTCATTGCGATTACCTTATACATCTAATGACCAGTTTGCCTGGTAATCCTGCCTCGCTTCGTATCTCGCTCTCGTGTTCTGTGCATACGTCACAGGTGAGCTTAGTGATACGCCCTTTGGACGATTCATCCGAAAAATTAGACTGGCATTCCCATTTCTTAAATGTCGTAATTAGTAGACCTTGGTGAGTTTTTTTCGCCGCCATCTCAAACTTTCATCCTCGCGATTCCTCAGTTTGCGGACTAAAATAGCAACCCGCATGCGCACATAACGTTATCTGTTGCGTCCCCCCAACACTAAAACAAAACAAAACTAAAGTAAGTTAGAAGAAACACACTCACAAACCACACCACACCACAAACACACATCCAGGCGCAGTGAAATCGCGTTGATCACACAGTCAACTCGTATGCGGTGACTCCAAATCCCAACAGCCAAACCTGGAAGTGAAGTGCCGGCATTATTGACTCCAGCTGTAACACAAATTATTTGGTTCAAACAAACATTCTAGTGCCACCGCACAAACTTGACAACTGTGCAAAAATAACTAAATAAAAGACACCACTGTTACAGAAAGGCTTTACACGCTATTTAAATTGCCGATCGCGAACGGAATGAACCGTGATTGAAACTAACTGTGATGCCGCTCTTTATACGTTGCGCTGTCACCAGTCAGTGGCAGACCCGCCCCTCTTTAAGCGCTAGATAAGTCCATCAATATGGGTTTCGTGGATGGGATTTATTTAATTTATTCATGATTATTGCGGTCCTCTGACCCACTTCATACTTGTGGACGTTTATCGTTGTGTCTGAGGACCGGCAACCCGAGGCCAAGGCCAAGGCCAAGGACTTGACTCCCGAGGCCAAGGCCAAGGCCAAGGCCAAGGACCTGACTCCCGAGGCCAAGGCCAAGGACCAAGGACCGACCTTCGGTCCTCGAGACTGTCCCCGA
>NW_017842057.1:2274398-2275356 GCF_001891065.2 Hippocampus comes | reverse complement strand
GGGAAGAAAGGTGATTTGAGTGGCTTTGAACGTGGCATGGTTGTTGGTGCCAGAGGGCTGGTCTGAGTATTTCAGAAACTTCTGATCTACTGGGATTTTCACGCACAACCATCTCTAGGGTTTACAGAGAATGGTCCGAAAAAGAAAAAATATCCAGTGAGCGGCAGTTCTGTGGGCGGAAATGCCTTGTTGATGCCAGAGGTCAGAGGAGAAAGGCCAGACTGGTTCGGGCTGATAGAAAGGCAACAGTGACTCAAATAACCACCCGTTACAACCAAGGTAGGCAGAAGAGCATCTCTGAACGCACAGTACGTCGAACTTTGAGGCAGATGGCCTACAGCAGCAGAAGACCGCGCCAGGTGCCACTCCTTTCAGCTAAGAACAGGAAACTGAGGCTACAATTTGCACAAGCTCATCGAAATTGGGCAATAGAAGATTGGAAAACGTTGCCTGGTCTGATGAGTCTTGATTTCTGCTGCGACATTCAGATGGTAGGGTCAGAATTTGGCGACGTCAACATGAAAGCATGGATCCATCCTGCCTTGTATCCACGGTTCAGGCTTGTGGTGGTGGTGTAATGGTGTGGGGAATATTTTCTTGGCACTCTTTGGGCCCCTTGGTACTAATTGAGCATCGTTGCAACACCACAGCCTACCTGAGTATTGTTGCTGAATCTATATTGTTGCTGACCATGTCCATCCCTTTATGACCACAATGTACCCAACTTCTGATGGCTACTTTCAGCAGGATAATGCGCCATGTCATAAAGCTGGAATCATCTCAGACTGGTTTCTTGAACATGACAATGAGTTCATTGTACTCAAATGGCCTCCACAGTCACCAGATCTCAATCCAATCGAGCATCTTTGGGATGTGGTGGAACGGGAGATTCGCATCATGGATGTGCAGCCGGCAAATCTAGGCCAACTGTGTGATGCCATCATGTCAATATGGACAT
>NW_017842057.1:2270985-2274386 GCF_001891065.2 Hippocampus comes | reverse complement strand
GGAGGAAAATAAATTTTGTAATTATATGCGCCGCACAATATTATAAACCGCTGGCCAATGAGTAGGCGGGGGTTTGCTTCTGCGTCCCTGCCGCCCCTCTCTGGCGGCAGGGTCCCCTGCTGAACCCCCAGCAAGAAAAAAACCCAAGATTTCTTAAGGTTAAAATAATCTCCATGTTTTTATGAGCATGATAAATGCATTTGCACAACGGAATTACACTGAAACACATAATAAGAGGCCAGACAAAGAGAGATCTTGATGCGCAATTGCGTAATTACGAGGAGAAAAAAGTGTTCTCTCATGGCCGCTTGTTTTCAGTATGACGGAGGAGTCACCTTTTTTATTTACAGTCCGAGTGAGAGGCAAATCAAATGTCAGAGGGACTTCGTCCATATCTATTATTTCATCTGGGCTGATGGCATTCTCCGCTATCTTTGTGTGAATGTGTGGAACGAATCAAGTTTGTCCTCGTAATTGGAAGGGAGCTGCTGACACAACGTCGTGCGTGCCCTAATAGACAGGCTTTTCCGTTTCATGAATCTATAAAACCACGACGGCCCACCTTTAAAACCTTCAATGTTCATCTAGGTAGCGATAGCTTTAACTTTCAGTCTGATTTGTACTGTGGATACACCGCGGCCGCCTGCTCTTTGAGTGTTAACCCAGTCCTCCAGAAAGTTTTCAAGCTCAGGCCATCTGCTATGGTTACCTCTGAAAGCTTTGATTGTCTTTTTACACTGGCTCAGTTCTTCTTGCCGGAGCCTCCACCTTCGCACCATCGACTCGTCTATGCCAAGATTACGGGCAGCAGCACGATTTCCTTCTTTAACTGCCAGAGTGATCGCTTTTAGTTTAAAAGCTGCATCATATGCTTTTCGTTTGGTATTCTCCATGTTGATCAGGGTTCGAAGGAAGACTGAAAAAAGGAAGTTGTGATTACCAGTAATCATACAATTTCATTCGACCCCTGTGTACTACTCATTCATTTTATTGGTCGACTGTTGCCGAGTAACACATTTTTCCCCGCTACGGCGAAAAGAGCAGAAGTTGTGATTAGTCATACAATCTCATTGGACCTCAGTGAACTACTCATTCATTTTATTGGTCCATGTTTTTCCCGCGATGGAAAAAATAAATAAATAAAAAAGCCGCTTCATATTACACGCCGCAGTGTTGAAAGTGTGGAAAAAAAGTAGCGACTTGTAATCCGGAATTTACGGTATATATATATATACACACACACACACACACACACACACAGATGCTCCCCAACTTACGAACGAGATACGTTCCGAAGGATCGTTCCTTAGGTGAATTCGTTCGTAAGTTGCTTCAGTGCTATATTTTGTATGGAATGTATGTTTAAGGCTTATATAAGTATAATAAAATTAAGTTTAACTTACTTTTGGAAGATGTACTCGAAGGCTTCAGGAGATGATGGAGGGGGAGGAGAAGGAAGAGGAGGATTTTATATCATGGGGCCGAGAGGGTCTTTGTCGCCGCTGGATTGGGCTTCAAGAGTTATTTCCTCCTCCATAACATCAATGAAGAAAGAAGTTGAGGGTCCAGGAGAAGAAGGTGAGGGTTGACGAGAATCTTCCTTGGAGCGTGTAGTAGAAACTGGCCGAAAGAAGCGATCTAACGACGATTGCACAGTTTTCTTCTTTTTCTCATCATAAATGATGCAGTCGCACTGTATGGCATCATTCATTTGATTTGCAACCTTTGTGCAACATTCAATATTTGGGTCTTGCTGCTCGAAGAGTGCGATGGCTTTATCTATGAGCGAAAACCCCTCGGCCAAGAGTTCCGTCTCGAATGTCTTCATGGGGACAGGCGTTTCCGCCTCCTCCTCCTCCTCTCACAGCGCCTCACGTCGGTATTAGTGGCGGAAAGAAGCACTACAATACTCGGAAAAAGGCGCGCAATACAAAATCTAACTTACAGCATCTCTGTCCGAGAACATTTTTCGACATACCTGTACCCGCAAAAATGTTCGTATTTCCAAATATTTTGCTTATGTGGCTCTCTTAGTCAAAAAGGTTCCCGACCAGCCGTCTTGTTACCTCTGCGTCCCACGTCCTAGATGCATAATTTTCCCGCAGGATGCACAGTTCCAAATAATGTGCGTTTTTGGGATGCAAGGAAATTTCTCAGTCAAAACAACAAAAAAACTACGGCCAGAAGGTTTCACGGTAACGATCGTTACCGGTAGCGTGTCATTTCCGTGGCGTCATTTTGATGGTACCGAAATATGGCTTCCCATAAAAGTCACCGCACACGAGTTGACTGTACGCGATCGAATCTCTCCTGTGTTATCAGCACGATTTCAGATTTTGTGGCATGCTGTATTCATGATGCCATTTGAGTACAACATATTTTGTTCCATTTATTTAGTTGAATAAACCTGGAGTACACAGCTGCTGATGTAATTTTTATTGTTAATGCATAGTTTTCAAACATTTACCCTTGAAACATACTTTTGAGTATCAGAATTCTTGATTATGAATATCAGTCAAAATAGAAAAATGGGTTCCCATGATGAATGTTTACGCAACCCAAAATTAGTTACCGTGGTTTCCCGTTGGGTAATCCGACGGAACCGAAAAACGGTTACTGTGAATTTCCGAAATCCTCAGGCCTGCTATAGTACATCTTTTTTTCCCGCAAGGATCGCAGTTTGACAATCACCACCATTGTTGTTTTGATCTCGCGTTAAGTAACCGCGCGTGACAAAATTTCCGTTCTCGCGAGACGAGATTGGCGAGATCAGCCTTCACGATGATTGCCAAGTTGTGTAACGTTAAAACAAGTGTTTCGAACAGGTGTTGCGAAAGTTTATTGCGGAGATATCACAGAGGAAGCAGCTAAAGTTGGATAGTTTTTTGCAATAATAAGTTGACTTTGAGAAAGCCTTGCAATCATTGTTTGTTTGTTGATTGAACATAAAGACATATACAGTAATAAATTGACAGAAAGTAAGGTAAGTAAAATAGTAAAAAGGAAAGAGAAATCAGTCATCATACAACACAATTATTATGTTCAAGGAGTAGGAAGAAGTAAAAAAATTATCTGGTCCTGCCCCATGTTATGTATTTTTACATAAATAGATCATTTTTATATCAATCAGAAAGAAAGAAAGAAGGAAGAAGTCTCCATAAAGGCTCATGCTTTTAACCCTAACCGTGATATTTTTACAACTTTTGGTTTGTACGTATAAAATCCCGAGATTTTATACGTACACACCCTGGCATTCTTGTGTCAATTTTCTCTTGTATTCATAATGGATATTGCAGTACCTTTCTCTATTTATCAACTTAATTCTGATTTATTATTATATTTAATTAATGTTTAGAATTTATCACCCTAACTCTGATTGATGTAGGTTGTTTGTACTATTT
>NW_017842057.1:2269197-2269896 GCF_001891065.2 Hippocampus comes | reverse complement strand
TTTTATTTCGTATTTTTAAATCATCTTTTTATTTTTGACTATCTGTAAATTTAGTTTCCTGCTCTTAATTGTGAATGCATACTTGATGGTTTTAAATGCTCCTGAAATTAAGTGCTTCTTGACGAGCCTATATTGTGTATGTATGTGACGTCACTGAAGGCCTAAGGTTGAAATGCACGGCCCGCCACTGACTTCTTTGCTTGATGTTTGTTCTTGTTTTGGATTTTTTTGTATAGGATGGTACCTCTTAAATCATAGCAGTTTTCTCGAATTTCGAAAAACTTCAGAATGTTTTGGCAGAGCAGGTTATTGTGTGCTTTGTACATTAACTGAAATTGAGCGATTTTAAAGTCAACCAGGTCATAAAATTTCATCGTGTTTAATTTAATAAATAGTGGATTTGTGGGTTCCGTATATTTTGATCTATTAATATTTCGTATTGTTTTTTTTTTGGAGTTTTAGAACAGGGAGTGTGTTTGTTTTACAGGCATTTACCCATATTTCCACACAGTAGGTCATACAGTATATGATAATAATAATGACTAATGTGTACAAGGAACTCATATTCAACACCTCCTTAGTTTTGTGGAGTATCCCGATAGTTTTGGATATTTTTCTTTTGACATTATCTATGAGTGGCTTCCAGGATAGTTTAGTATCTATTACTAGTCCAAGAAACTTATTTTCATAAACTCGTTC
>NW_017842057.1:2255492-2264137 GCF_001891065.2 Hippocampus comes | reverse complement strand
TCGTTCAATCTCAGCTGCTCAACATTTTTTTTCAGTTATTTGCTGTTGAATCGCCGATTTTCAAAATGCAAATGATCTGTTTATTTTTAAAGAATAGTTTGTTTTGTTATTGTTTGGTTGGTGTCTTATATGAAACTGCGACATTGCGCAATTTATTGGAGAGACTTGGGTGGCATTTTATTTCGTATTTTTAAATCATCTTTTTATTTTTGACTATCTGTAAATTTAGTTTCCTGCTCTTAATTGTGAATGCATACTTGATGGTTTTAAATGCTCCTGAAATTAAGTGCTTCTTGACGAGCCTATATTGTGTATGTATGTGACGTCACTGAAGGCCTAAGGTTGAAATGCACGGCCCGCCACTGACTTCTTTGCTTGATGTTTGTTCTTGTTTTGGATTTTTTTGTATAGGATGGTACCTCTTAAATCATAGCAGTTTTCTCGAATTTCGAAAAACTTCAGAATGTTTTGGCAGAGCAGGTTATTGTGTGCTTTGTACATTAACTGATTCTTTTTACGTTATCGATATGTGGCTTCCAACATAGTTTTGAGTCTATTACTAATCCGAGAAACTTGGTTTCATACGCTCTTTCTATCTCAATTGAGTTTACCATAATTTTAGCTTGGTGTTTGATTGGTCTTGTGCCAAAAACAATTAACTGAGATTTTTTTCAAATTAAGTGACAATTTATTCCTGTCAAACCAGTTTTTTAATTTGTTTAATTCATTTTCTACGGTTGTCAGGAGCTGTTTCAGATTTATTCCAGAACAGTAGAAAGTTGTATCATCAGCAAATAGGACACATTTCAATTGTTTTGAGACCTTGCAGATATCATTTATATATAAGATGAATAGTTTTGGACCAAGCACAGACCCCTGAAGAACTCCATGAGTGATTTTCAGTTGATTCGTTTTTTTATTGTTGAGCTGCACGTACTGATATCTGTTATCTAAATAACTTTTTATCCATTTATAAGCTACACCTCTAATGCCATATCTCTCTAATTTATTCAATAATATACTATGATCTATTGTGTCAAAAGCTTTTTTTAGATCTCGGAAAATCCCAACAGTAAATTCTTTGTTGTCTATGTTAGTGGCTATTGCTTCCACAAATTCCATAACTGCCATTGAGGAGGTCCGTTTTTCCCTGAAGCCATATTGATTTTCACTGAACAGCGCATGTTTTTGTATGAAGCTATCAAGTCTGCTAGAGAATAGTTTTTCTAATATTTTTGAGAATTGTGGTAGTAGTGATATTGGTCTATAATTTGTAAACAAATGTCTTTCTTCACTTTTATAAATTGAAATTACTTTAGCAATTTTCATTTTTGATGGAAAGATACCAGCTTTGAATGACAGGTTGCATATGTACGTGAAAGGTTGCACTACAAATTCTATAATCTGTTATATTATTGTCATATCAATATTAAAGCAATCAGTTGACTTTTTATTTTTAAAAGTTCTTACAATATTTGATACTTCTTCTTGTTTTACAGCAGTAAGGAACATCGTGGAAGAATTTTGACAAAGTACTCATTAAATTCAATTGCTATTTCTGCAGTTTTTTCAATAATAGTATTTTTGCCTTTGATAAAATACTCTGGATAATCCACTTTTTTAGGACTATTTCTGATTACTTGATTAAGTATTTTCCATATTTCTTGTGTGTTGCTTTTATTCTGCTCTAATAGTGCATGATAATGGTCTCTCTTCCTGGTTCTTATATTTACTAATTTATTTTTATAGGTCTTATATTTTTTTCTGCCTCTTTAGTTCTCAATTTTATAAAAGCTTGATATAAATTGTTTTTCTTTTTATATGCGTTTTCTATGCCTTTCGTTATCCATGGCTTACTTGGGTCTTTGTACTTTTTGGAGACTTTAGCTAATGGAAAATATTTATCATATAAGGAGATTATGGTAGACTGAAATACATCAAACACTGTATTTGGGTCTTCGTATGGAAGCAGAGTAAAGAGCGGAGAATTTATGAACTCTCAGACTGAACCATGGGATGAAATAAGAACCTATTTCTCAGCAAATCTTGTATGCCTGAATTATTTAAATTTTTGGAGCATTTTTTTTGTAAGAAATAAACCTATCATCAATGTATATTGTTGTTGTTTGTGTTATTGTCATATGCAATTGAATAAGTAGACCATTTCAGAATTCGAAATTTGGGACTCTCTAAATGCATAATGGGACTCATACTTTTCTGATCAGCGAGTCCCTGGGACTCGCTGGGGTTAAACTGTAAAATTATCACTGTTCCCGACCCCTGGGTTAAAGCAACGTTTGTCATGGTGAATCATCAGATTTTGGGGCACTGTAATGGCCACGCCCTTTGCCGAAAAGTCACAATATTTAGCAGGGAGCGTGATCAATGTCTTGAGGCTTTTCTGATACATTTTCAGATGGATTAATTTGATGGCATCCGTGCGTACAATAAACGTAAAAAGCATTTCAAGTCATCACTAGCTGGCGCTCTATATAAAACAGAATTTTACATATCTGTCTTCAGGATGCGACTATTCATTTACATGTGAAGTTTGGGATTTTTTTTAACAATTGCAGGGGAGTTATTGACCATTTCCTCCTTTGTGGCAAAAAAAAAAAAAAAAAAGAAAATAAAAAAAAGAAAAAGTTGAAGCTCCGCCCCATCATATAGTATTTCGAAAATTCAATGTTGTCTCCGGTCTTAAGATGGTAAAGTCAAAGGTTGAAGTCAATTGGACAAATATTGTCGGACAAGTTTGCAAAAGTATGGCCCCTGTAAATGTGCAAAATGGGTCAAAACTGGACATTCTAAAATTCATAGCTCACTTCCTGTTACGACAGCAAAGGGCTTTTTTGTCGGCCTCAGGATTTTACACATTTTTCAATTTTCAAACGCCTCGGTCAAATGTACCGGTATTGGATTTTTTTTTCCACTATAGTCGGTGCTACAGAGCCATTTGGTTTGCAAAATTTATGCTAACTTTGAAAGATCAACTATGAAAGTGTTCAAAATTTGGTGAGTTTTTGTGAATGATTTGGTCCGAAAAAATGCAATTTGGCAGAATAACAATATAATAATCATTATCATCATGATCATCATAATAAAAAGAATTCCTACAAAGACAATTGTGACCTTGCAGGGGTCGCTGCCCGGGCCTTAATAATACAGTGATCCCTCACTTATCATGGTTAGACCCTGGCGTGAAGTAAAAAAAACACTAAGTAGGGTTTGCCCCACCTCCCCGACCCCCCTAGGACTTTTTGTGGAAGGGGATGTGGGTACCAGCATGTTTAAAACATGTAAACAGTATTTATAATTTACAAATTTACTTAAATCTTTAATTATAAAACCATATTCAGTAATTAACATTCATCAGCATTGCCTTCTGAGAAAAGTGAAGAGACTTGTGCTGGTGGCAAAGAAGGCGGCCCTCATTTGACGCTCTGACGGTGTAGCCACCGTTAGCCTCCAGTTAGCTCCTGGCCAGCTATCCCCGCACAGCCGATGTGTTAATGATAAGACAATTAATCGGTATTGATGAGAAGGAGGCAAAGAGAGACGTGCTGCTGCTTTGGGACAGGCCCACACCCGCATCCTCTCTCTCACTCTCTCTTTCCGCCGCGCACGTAGAAATAACAGAAGAGACAGTATGTCAGAGAGTCACCAGCGTGGTGAGACTCAAGGTACTGGGCGGGGCTGCGAAGATGCGCAGCCAATCAGCTGATGGGATAAATCCACTCAGTGCTGTCATTGGTCGATGTCGCAGCAGGAATCAATCATGTGCCTTGAATGAGTGCCCACTGCATACACAGTCCAGGCATTTACAAAACCTCCGAGTCATTCAGCCTTTTTTTTTAAAAATACAGTACTTTGGAAAAATCTACGATGCACTGAATCCGCAATAGCTGAATCGCAAAGTTGCGAGGGATCACTGTCGTTTCTTCAAAAACATTCGGGACCTTGCAGCGTTCACTGCTCGGGGCTTAAGTAGAGCTGCAAGTAGGTATGAAGGACCCTCGCAACACGAGCCACTTTGGGATACTTGCAGGTTGCTGTACTGGCATATTGGAATTGGAATTTTATGAAAATGGCCCAATAAACTTCAAAAATGTGTTTTGTTTTGGACAAATCGGATGTTTTTGTGCATTTTTGACATTTAAATACAAATGTTATTTGCTTTTTCAAACAGCGTGTAGCGACGGCAGTACCGTTTGATCAAACATCACAAACTTCATTGTTTCAACACAATGAAAGCCTAAATACTCTTCCACAAAAATATCAGGCATATCTGGTTAACCCTAGAACAAAAATACATCAGATTAAAAATGGATATACTGTTAAGTTCAGAGTGAGGTTCCAATTGAGTTTTTTTAGGTCTTGGGCTGTTACTGCTGCTTCCCAATTTTCATAAACTTTTGCGGAACACAGAACCGAGGCTACTTGGTTAAATATTTTTGGGGTGTGCTATTTTATTCTATTTTTTTTTTTTAAACAATCGCAAAATAACCCTCCAAAATGTATAATTTTGCCTGAGCTGAGGTGTGTGCAGTTTCATGTTTCCACGAATGTTGGGAACATCAAAATCAGTGTCATTTGCTTCACCATAGCAACAGGGTTTAACGACATGAACATGCTGATGAAAATTTATGGCAACCTGAATAATTTAAATTGTGCATCCCTGTGGTTAAATGTTTCTTTAAAACTAAATTTTTCCAAATTTTCCTTTTTGGACATGAGAAAAATTCCACACAATATATTAACATTTAATTGTCTTAGTTATGAAGAAAATGTACTCACACTCAATTTTTGTAATCAACTGAGATGAGACCTTGAACGGCTCTTTCTTTGGTCTCATTGGACACCAGGTACCATCCTCCTGGAACTTGATTTCATCCACGTCAGAACAGTCATTCAGGATCTCCAAGAATAAACTACACAAAGAGAAAACGTACTTTTAAAAGGCCATTAATCAATCAAGACTAAAACTCAATTAAAACGTGGGTTGAAATCCCAGTAGCGATTTTCAGTGGTCAGTCACCCACCATGAGCACTTTAATGGTATGTGCAGATGAAAAGCATGTTCAGTGTTCCCATATATCGTCAATGCAGTTCGCACGGTCAAGCGTGGTTGCGTGACCAGCGGTTTGAAGTGTTCTAAGTGGGAATTTTATTTCTTTGCTCATTCCGCCCACATAGGATGAAGTGAACTTTGGGCCGCGTCACGCCCGCGACAGCCATTGGGTTTGAGAAAATACATTACACGCATGTGCATGTATAAGCAGGCACACGGCCAAATAAAAACACGAACGCACGCACGCGCACACGTCTACACACACACACACACACACACACACACACACACACACACACACGTCAAAACCCATGTGTACTACGGTGAAACTCCTCTACAACGAAACCTACATGAGCGAAAAAATTTTCATGCATGAACACCATTCCCACTTTCCTGTCCCCCATACAACGAAAAAAAACCTGTTGCGTTATGCGAAATCTTTTTCTCTGCTCTTGCCTCGCGACGAGATTCACTACAATGAAGTCTAATCCAACAGCGACCTCGACTGCTTTGTTCAGAAATGGCAACAGCAACCGACACACTGGTTTACATGTAGCCGATAGTCCGCTGCTCTCAGATGTGCGTGCGTCAGCGCGAACATGTACGCACGCGCGCGTCTTTTGGCTTCAACCAATCAGTGGTGACACAATGGACGTTACACACCAAAGAGCTTTGATATACAACAACAGCTAAGCTAGCCTAGCCACGACAATAGCTAGGTTAGTTAGTTGAGACGAAACGACGCTCGAGGTCAGACGGACACGCTCTCCATCAATCTATGTTTGTCTTCCTTTGTTTGCTTTTTCTGTCCAAATATATATTTTTCTACTACAATAGTAGTCTCGTCCACGACGTCTTTTTTCATCCCACCGGGGGTTTAGCCAGTGTGATTACAAAGAGACCAAAATCTCTTTATACACATGCGCAGTAGTCCAGGAAGTATTTATTATTGTTAGTTTCAGACGCAGTAAGAACGTTGCATTGCGAAAATGGCTAAAAAATGGACCTTTGGATGTCAAGCAGCTGAGACAAGAAGAGCTGACGCTGCAAGAGAAGGTAAAAGATATCAAAATGAAAGATGGAGGAAGCAAAATAAGACATTATCCAAGAAATTGATGTAAGTGAAAGTGAATGCTGATTGTAAATTTTGTAATTTCTTTCCCTTTTTTAAATAAGTGGATGCTCGTGCTTATGCACGATTGGAATAAAAATAGTACACATACTGCACATTTGTGTGTGTGTGTGTGTGTGTGTGTGTGTGTGTGTGTGTGTGTGTGTGTTTACATCTGAGAACAAATTTGCTACAGTGAAAAACCCCGCTGTGAAAAAATTCTTGCTGCAAACATGATTTCGTTGTAGAGGAGTTTCACTGTATTTAAAACTATTGAGTTTGTACTTAAACCCCCTGAGTCTACTGGCTCAGAATCTTCACCAGAAATCTGCAACAGACTACTTCAGTTTTTCATAGACAAGGTTTCTACAGCTACGAATCTTGTTTCAAATACTACATTTGACCACACTGTCCATGCTCCGTGTTCAGCTGTGTTAAATTCTTTTGAAGCTATGTCCTTGACGTAGTGACTCTCTTCCTCCGCATTTCTTGAAGGAGGTTCCCCCAAGTATTGGTACATCAGTCTTGGCCATTATCAACAGCAGTCTCTCTACTGGTATAGTTCCCCAACAACTTAAACATGCTATGGTGCAACCCATCATCAAGAAACTTGGCCTTGATCAAGATGTACTGTGAAATTTCATTAAAAACATTCTGGAAAAAGTGGTGCACATGCAGTTAAAATCGTTCTTGGAGGAACATAGCATCTTGGAGGTCTTCCAGTCGGGTTTCAAGATGATGATAGCATCGAGTCAGCCATGTTATGTGTTTCTAATGACATCGTCCTGGCATATAACACTGGAGACTGTGTGTGTCTGGTTTTATTGGATTTAACTGCAGTGTTTGATACAGTGGATCACAGTATTCTGTTGACTCGTTTGCAGCACTTGGTGGGCATTCGCGATATAACCCTTGAGTGGTTTAGGTCCTATTTAGCTGACAGAACCTTTTGTACACGCCTTGGTTGCTCTGAGTCAGGTACTGCCCCACTGTCGTGTGGTGTTCCATAGGACTCAATTCTGAGGCCTCTGCTGTTCTCACTGTGTCTGCTCCCATTGGGTTCCATCTTAAGGAAACATGGTATTTCCTTCCACTGCTATGCGGATGACTGCCAGATCTATGTCCCACTAGGCAAAAAAGATGCTTTCTCATTGAGGCTATTTTTATCCTGCCTGGAGGATATCAAGACCTGAATAGCACAATTTTTTTTGAATTTCAATGAAAAAAAGACAGAAGTAATGGTGTTTGGTCCTATTGGCCTTTGTACATTCCAACGTGTAGACCTGGGCCCCTTGGCTCCTTATCTTAAGCCAGCAGCCTCAAACTTGGGTCTTAAACTGGACAGTGATTTTAAATTGGACCGGCAAATTGGTGCTGTTGATAAATTCAGCTTCTTTCATCTCAGGCAGCTGGCTGAATGAAGTCAAACCTCTTCTTTCTCATGAGCGCTTTGAAACAGTAATTCATGCACTCGTTACATCCCGGCTGGATTACTGAAATGCATTTTACTTTGAGTCAGCCAATCCTACATTAAACGTCTCCAGTTGGTCCATAAGGCGGCTGCTTGCCCCTTGACTGGTACTCGTAAGAGGGAGCACATCACTCCTACTCTGGCATCCCTTTATATTGTTTAGATTTACATGTTATGCCTTTTTCTACAGTGTAGTTGCTATCTTTATCTTTGGCTGTGTGTGTTTTAATGCACACCATGTCTGCACTGAGGAGTGAGAGGAAAGAAATGTAATCTGTGCTGCATGTCATACATAAAGCATATTTGACAATAAAGATGACCTTGACCTTGACCTTCACTGGCTCCCTATAGATTTTGGAGTTCTTTTTAAGATCCTATTATTTGCTTTTAAGTCTTCAAATTGCTGCCTCACTCCACCTTACTTCTCTGAGCTCTTCCGCCCCTACACACCTGACCGGTATCTCAGGTCTACTGACCAGACATTATAAGAGGTACCAAGAACTAAGCAGAGATTCATAGGGGATCAAGCCTTCTCCGTTGCTGGTCCCTCTCTTTGGAATGACCTGCCACTGAACACTCGGCAAGCCCCTTCGCTGCCCATCTTTAAAACTCATCTCAAAACTAATTTCGATTCTTTGGCTTTTGATGCTGACATGATTTTTATTTTTACTGTTTTTGTGTTTTCTACTGTCTTTGTTATTAATTTATTGTTTAATATTGTTTGTAGTTGTATATATCAGGGGTCCCCAACCTTTTTTGCCCCACGGACCGGTTTAAGTCAGACATTATTTTCAGGGACCGGCATTTAAGGTGTGGCGGAATTAATACAACAAAATAATATGGTATGAGCTGCATGAAAACTGTGGTGTTTTCGAAATACAATAATAAACACAAGGAGCGTCTAATCTGGTCGCAACATATCGCTATGGCAATGTTTAATGCCTTCAAAATACGATACAACACAAATTCAAAGTGCATGAAAATGACGACTC
>NW_017842057.1:2238717-2255348 GCF_001891065.2 Hippocampus comes | reverse complement strand
ATCGGTCACGTGACCGAGAAGTGTGGCTTGACGTGAGTCAAGCGTGACACAGACGGATGTAACAGAGAATCCGGTAATTTTTCAAAATAAAACACATTTCGTATTCCGAAATAAATAAAACGGAAATAAGGCAAGTTCTTTCTGTGCGGCCTGGTACCAAATGCCCTGCGGACCGGTACCGGTCCGCGGACCGGCGGTTGGGGACCCCTGGTATATATGATCTTTGCTCCATGTACAGCATTTTAATGTAGCCACAAAGGGGCGCAAGCCAGTGTCTTATTGTCCCGGTCCCAAGCCCGGATAAATATAGAGGATTGTGTCAGGATGGGCATACGACGTGAAATTTTCGGCCAAAACAAACATGTGAATCAAACCTTCGAATTTCATACTGGATCGGTCGAGGCCTGGGTTAACAACGACTGCCATCTGTGCTGTTGACCAACAAGATGCCGGTGGAAAATGGACTACTGTTGGTCAAAGGAGGAGAGGAGGAAGGTGTGTCCGTCGGAAGAGAGAGAAGTGGAACGCCAAGAGTATAGGATTGAGAGTAGGGATTTTGAATTTCGAACTATGACAGAAAAAGGTAGAGAGTTGGTTGACATGATGCAGAGGAGGAAGGTAGACATACTGTGTGTCCAGGAGACCAGGTGGAAAGGTAGCAAGGCGAGAAGCTTAGGATCAGGGGTCAAGTTGTTCTATCATGGTGTAGACAGGAAGAGAAATGGAATCAGGGTTATCTTGAAGGAGGAGTTTGTTAGGAATGTCCGAGAAGTAAAAAGAGTGTCAGATAGAGTGATGAGTCTGAAGCTAGAAATTGAAGGTGTGATTTTCAATGTTGTTAGTGGGTATGCCCCACAGGTCGGATGTGAGTTGGAGGAGGAGAAATTTTGGTTGGACCTTGATGAAGTGATACAGAACATCCCTAGAAGTGAGAGAGTTGTGATTAGTGCAGACTTCAATGTACATGGTGCAGGAAACAGGGATGATGAAGAGGTCATGGGCAGGTTTGGACTCCAGAGGAGGAACGCAGAAGGACAGATGGTGGTTGACTTTGCTAAGAGGATGGAAATGGCTGTAAAGTGAAACTCCTCTACAACGAAACCTACATAGGCGAAAATACCCCCAAGTGTGAAAAAAAATTCATGCATGAAAGCCATTCCCACTTTTCTGCTCCCCCTACAATGAAAAGTCCCCCTGTTCCATTATACGAAATGTTTTTCTCTGCTCTTGCCTCACAACGAGATTGACGACAATAAAAACAAGCCTTCCACAGAAGTCTAATCCAACCTCAGTATGCCACAGCGACCTCTACTGCTTCATTCAGAAACGGCAACAGCAACCACCGCACTGGCTTACACATGTGCAGTAGTACAGGAAGTATTTGTTTCAGACGCAGCACGAATGTTGCATTGCTAAAATGGTGACAAAACGGACCTTTGCATACCAAGGAGTAAAGAAAAGAAAAGCTTTAACGCTTGAAGACAGGATAAAGGTAAAAAAAAAAAAGATGGAGGAATCAAAATAAAAGACATTATGCAAGAAATTGATGTAAGTGAAAGTAAATGCTGATCGTAAATTTCACAATTTCTTTCCCTTTTTTTCCTTTCTACGCTGGCTATATGAAGTGTCAAATAAGTGTATGCTCATACTTTTGCACGATTGGAATAAAAGTAAAAAAGTACACATACATTTTTGTGTATGTTCGTGTTTACGTCTGAGATAAAATTTGCGACACTGAAAAGTCCCCTGTTGTGAAAACTTTCTTGCTGCAAACATGATTTCATGGTAGAAGAGTTTCACAGTCGTGAATACTTTCTTTCAGAAGAAGCAGGAACATAGGGTGACCTATCAGAGTGGAGGCAGGAGAATACAGGTTGACGACATTTTGTGTAGACCAGAGGTGCCCAACCAGTCGACCGCGGACTGAACCCAAAGTGACCGCGAGGTGTGTAGGGAATTATTATTATTTATTTTTTTTAAATGACGTGACAGGAAGTCAGTGTTGCCAACTTACCGCTATATTTAGTAAGTATTCAGACTCTCTCGAGCGACTTTTTTTTTTGAAAAAAGTGACAATCTAGCGACTTTTTTCTGGTGTTATTGGAGACTTTTGGAGTCTGTGTGGTGAATCCACATCATTCTCAATGAGCACCGCCGGGTGCTGTTGTGGCCCCTTTCCCAAATGAAGCCGCTGCTGGCTGATCACGCCAGGTTTACAATCTGGGCTGGATTTAAATGTGAAGCTTTTCTTTGTCTGAAATAAACTAAAAACACATCAACAAATAAAAATTACAAAACTAAAAAAGCTAAGAGAAAAAAACATCACCCCAAGTTAATCACACGCCATGATGACATCATTTTGCGACGTTTAGGACAGCCAATAGCGAATATCCTTGCTGATGAGTTGGGAACGCTGCTGGAAGTTGACCACTATTAACAGTAGCGAGCAGCAAGCGATTACAGCGGTGATCACCCCAAAACGTCAACATGGCTGAGAGGAAACGGGCCAAGAACTACCATTTTCACCCTGAGTGGGAGCAAGATTATTTTTTTGTTTATTCTCATTCAAAGCCTGTTTGTTTGATTTGCAATGCAACGGTGGCTTTGGTGAAGAAATCGAATCTGGAGTGGCATTTCACAACGGTACACAGGAGCTATGAGACTAATTTCCCTGCAAAAACACTTTTACGTGCCACAAAAGTGCAGGATTTGAAAGCACAGCTTGCAGCACGGCAGTCAATCTTCACCAAACCGAAAACACAGAGTAAGGCTGCAAATCTTGCTTCCTATCAGATCAGTCACGTGTTTGCCAAATGTAACAAGCCATTTAAAGATGGCGATATTGTGAAGGAAGCCTTTCTCGAGGCAGTGCATAGCCTTTTTGATCACTTTAAAAATAAGACAGAGATCGTGGACGCCATTACAGGAGTTCAACTCTCTTGCAATACTGCTACAAGGCGATGTTAGGGAATGACTGTGGATGTGGAGGAAAAACTCAGGAAGGATATTGATTAATGGGAGTGCTGTTCCCTCCAATTTGACGAGTCGACTGATATGGTCGATGTGTGTTTTCATCAGAATGGTTTTTCAAGACACATGCACCAATGAAGAGCTGTAGCGATGCCACTTGAGCGAAGCGCGACTCAGCAGTCAACAGTCCGCTGCTTTCTGCTGTGCGTGCGTCAGCGCAGACATGTACGCACGGGTGCGTCTTTTGGCTTCAAACAATCAGCGCTGACACAACGGACATTACACATCAAAGAGCTTTGATCTACGAGAACAGCTAAGCTAGCCTAGCCACGACAACAGCTAAGTTAGTACAGTAGACACGACGCTCGAGGTCGGACTGACACGTTTTTCTGTCATCTGTATGTTTTTCTCTCCAAATATATATTTTTCTACAAACAATAGCTGTCTTTTCCACAACGTCTTTTTCGTTCAGGTTTAGCGAGTGTATTTATAAAGAGACCAAAATCTCTTGCCAGCCCTTTTCCGAGCCACGGACACTCCCCTTGAATTTTTTTTCCCTCAATTGGCTACCCCTTTGGATTTATTCGCCCACTTCACTCCCCTCCATCTGTGACATGCCCGACATGGACACCTTCCAGCAGCTCCTTGTGATGCAGTGCCTCATGCAGGGTGACATCCAGGCATTACAAGCCGAACTTCGGGGCCGTAGCAAGGACCGAAGCCACAACCGTGAACAGAGCATGAGTCACGGACGTGGCGGCAGCTGAGAGCGCTCCCCCTCCCAGGGCAGGAAATGGACCCGCCAGGAAGTGAGTACGTCACTCAACTCTCCTGATATCTCTGCTGCGAGCCGCATCGTTCACGTCCTCAATCGGACTTCTGGGCAACGCTTTATGGTCGACTCCGCCGCGGATGTCAGCGTCGTACCTCCAACCCCCGCAGAGCGCCATCACCCGACCAGCGGCTCCTCCCTCCAGGCAGCCAACCGCACCACCATCAAGACGTACGGCCAACGCTTTCTCAAACTTAATCTGGGCCTGTGCCGCTGCTTCCCCTTCATCTTCACCATCGCAGATGTGCCCCATCCCATCATTGGTGCCAATTTCCTGCACAAATTTGACTTGTCGGTCAGCGTTCGCAGGAAGGTGCTGGTCGACGACAAGACCGGCCTTACGGTGCGTGCTACCACCTCCGACCATTGTCTCCAGCGCCTGGCCGATCTCCCTGCCCCCTTTTCGTCTCCGTACCCGACCTCGTTGCTGCGTTTCCCGAACCTGACAAACCCCACGCGGATGACCGAGCCAGCGCCTCACGATGTCGTTCATCACATCGAGACGACCGGTCCCGCCAAGTTCCAGCGTTTTCGACGACTGGCCCCCGCGAAGCAACGGATCACTGAAGCTAAGTTTGATCACATACTTCAGCTCGGAATCATTCGTCCTTCGAGCAGCAAATGGGCCTCCACGCTACACGTTTCCCCAAGCGAAGGCAGGTGATTGGCGTCTATACGGAGACTACCGTGCCCTCAACTCCGTCACCATCCCCGACTGCTATCCCATCCCACACATCCATGACTGCGTGGCCTTCCTTCACGGGAAGTCAACCTTCTCAACCATGGATCTGGTGAGGGCCTATCACAAAATACCGGTCGCCCCAAAACACACTCCCAAGACAGCCATTACCACCCCCTTTGGCTCATTCGAGTTTCTCCGAATGCCTTTCGGCCTCCGCAAGGCATCGCAGACTTTCCAGCGTTTCATTGACTCTGTCTTGCGTGGTCTCGATTTCTGCAGTGCCTATATCGACGACATTCTCATCGCCAGCAGCAACAAAGAAGAGTGCCTGCAACACCTGGAAACTGTGTTTTGCCGCCTGAAAGAGTCGACTGATATGGTGGATTTGTGTTTTCATCAGAATGGTTTTTCAAGACGCGAGCACCAATGAAGAGCTACTCACCATTTTGCCATTAAAAGGACACACCAGGGGGGAGGATATTTTTAATGCTTTCACGGGATTTGTTCGCGGGACAAAACTGCCATTTTTCAAGCTGATCTCCATCACAACTGATGGTTAAGCAGAGGAAAAATTCTGGCCAGATTTACGGAGCTGTTGCCTGAAATCAAGGACTTCCTGAGGCTTTCACAACACGTGGATTACCATACAAAGCTTGAGGACCATCAGTGGCTTTTAGGTTTATCTTTCTTCACTGATCTCACTGGCGAGCTCAATGAATTTAATTTAGAGCTGCAGGATAAGGGTAAAGATGTCAACATGATGAGCTCAGTGAGCATATTTAAAAGCAAGCTAAAGCTGATGTCCAACAGGCTGCAGCTTGGTAACCTCTGCAACTTCCCTCACATGCAAGCAGAACTACGTCAAGGGAAAGGTGTGACACAGCTTGACAGTGCACGTTATGAGGAGCATGTTCAGAGCATCTCGTCAGAGTTGGAGAGGTGTTTTACTGACTTTGCATCCAATGAGCCTATAGTCAGCTATATGTGTTATCCATTTGGTGCAAGTATTGACGTTGGTGACATTGCCACCCAAGTCAAATCACTTTTCAACTTTGAAAGTTCCAATCTTGAGGATGAGATTCTGAGATTGCAAAATGACATTGAGATCAAAGCCAGACCAACATCCGCTCAACCTGGTAAGCATGTAGCGTTCTGGAAAATACTGGTGGCAGAGAAGTATCCCAATCTCAGTAGATGTGTTTTGAACCTGACAGCTCTTTTTGGATCAACCTATTTGTGCGCGTCTGCTTTCTCGCACATGAACATCATCAAGTCCAAGTACAGATCAACACTGACTTATGGTCACCTTGCAGCCTGCCTACGCCTTGCAACCAGCTCCTACACTCCTAACTATGAAAATCTAGCCTCCTAAGGTAGGAAGTGATTTCCTTTTTTCAAACAGAGATCTACCTGTTTTGTAGCTGGGTTTTTTTTTTCTTGTTGGTTGATATTAAGGTCAGTAATGGCTATTGCTCATCATGCAGTGTGTGTGTGTGTGTGTGTGTGTCGCGCGTGTGTGTGTGTGTGTGTGTGTGTGTGTGTGTGTTGTCCGATGTTGACACTGGTAGATCTCCGTAGGTTGGCTCCTTGAAAAGTAGCCCTTGGGACAAAAAAAGGTTGGGCACTGGGTTGTTCAACAAGATCTTAGATGGTGAGAAGATGCCTGAGGAATGGAGGAGAATTGTGCTGGTGCCCAGAGAGAGAACAATGGAGATGTGCAGAGTTGTAGTGACTACAGAGGAATAAAGTTGATGAGCCATACAATGAAACTATGGGAAAGAGTAGTTCAAGCTAGACTAAGAGCAGAAGTGAGCATTTGTGAGCAGCAGTATGGTTTCATGCCAAAAAAAGAGTACGACAGATGCAGTATTTGCTTTAAGGATGTTGATGGAGAAGTACAGAGAAGGTCAGAGGGAACTGCATTGTGTCTTTGTAGATCTGGAGAAAGCGTATGATAGGGTGCCCAGAGAAGAACTATGGTATTATATGAGGAAGTTTAGGATGACAGAGAAGTACGTTAGAGCAGTGCAGGACACGTATGATGACTGCAAGACAGTGGCGAGCTGTGCTGTAGGTGTGACGGAGGAATTCAAGGTGGAGGTGGGACTTCACCAGGGGTCAGCTCTGAGCCCCTTCTTATTCGCTATGGTGATGGACAGGCTGACAGACGAGGTTAGACAGGAATCTCCCTGGACTATGATGTTTGCAGATGACATTGTCATCTGTAGTGAGAGCAGGGAACAGGTGGAGGAGAAACTAGAGAGGTGGAGGTTTGCCCTGGAAAGGAGAGGAATGAAGGTCAGTCGCAGCGAGACGGAATACGTGTGTGAATGAGAGGGACCCAAGTTAAGAGTGAGGTTACAGGGAGAAGAGATAAAAAAGTTGGAGGATTTTAAGTATTTGGAGTCAACTGTTCAGAGCAATAGAGAGTGTGGAAAAGAGGTGAAGAAGCGTGGAAAGGCAGGTTGGAACGGCTGGAGAAAAGTGTAAGGTGTGATGAGTGATAGAAGACTTTCAGCTAAGATGAAAGGAAAGGTGTATAAAACTGCGGTGAGACCAGACATGCTGTCTGGACTGGAGACAGTGCCGCTGAACAAAAGACAGGAGGCAGAGCTGGAGGTAGCATAGATGAAGATGTTGAGGTTCTCTTTGGGGATGACCAGGTTGGATAGGATCAGGAATGAGTACATCAGAGGGACAACTCATGTTTGAGGTTTTGGAGAGAAAGTCAGAGGGGCCAGACTAAGATGGTTTTGACATGTCCAGAGGAGAGAGAGTGAATATATTGGGAGAAGGATGCTGAGTCTTGAACTGCCAGGCAGCAGGCCAAGACAAAGACCAAAGAGGAGGTTTATGGATGTAATGAAAGAGGAAATGAAGACAGCTGGTGTGAGAGAAGAGGATGCACAAAACAGGGTTAGATGGAGGCAACTGATTCGCTGTGGCGACCCCTGAAGGGAAGAGCCGAAAGGAAAAGAAGAAGCTCCATGTACAGCACTTTGTATACAGCGATGGTGAGTGAATTGTTAACAACAGTTTAACTCTTAACCAAGATAATTTAGTCGCATTTAAGCAGCCAACACAACCACCACCGGTCACCAGATTGACTGGCATTGTGTGATTATTTTTTTTTTCCCCTACTGTTGGAGGAGGCATGCCCTCCTCTTGTCAAAGCAACCCGCAGTCTGTACTCACCCTGGCATACAAACACGCACAACACAAGTGGCGTGTAGCGATAGTTCACAATCGGTCTGGGTATAGTATTCAACTATTGATGCACACAAAGTGGAGGAAAAATAAGTCATCCAACAAAAAAGACAGTTGAAAAAAATGAATAACAAAGACAGTAAACAATGCTGAGACTCATGCTGAGTCAAAGGCTGTTGAAGAATAATGTGTTTGAAGTCGAGTAATAAAAATGGACAGGGAGCTTGCCTAATGTAAAGTGAAAGCTCATTCCAAAGACGTCTGGCCACGGAAAAAGTTTGATCGAGGCCCTGCCCAACTGCTCCTACTGCGTTGTCTCATGGATCTGTTGTGAAGGTGACCAGTGGAGTGGGAGATGGGCGCACGAGCAAAGCTGCAATGGCCAAAGCAACCTTCACAGTCGAAAGCTTTATCCATCTTCAGGGACCAGTCCAATGCATTCTTGGGGTCTTTTCCCCACAAAGCCTAGTACGGGGGTCGGCAACATGCGGCTCCAGAGCCGCATGAGGCTCTTTAGCGCCATCTAGTGGCTCTCTGGAGCTATTTTTTTGTTTTAAATATGGTTTCTGTAGGAGTAAAAACATGACACAAACATTCTTAACGTTTTCCAACGCTGTAAAAATGTGTAGAATAAATATTACATTTCAACGTTTCTGTCAAAGAAGATTTGCGTCACACCCTGTGACACCCATTTCTATTAGCAGGGTGGGAGCAAGGCAAGTGGCTGTAGCAAAAAAAAAAAAAAAAAAAAAAAATTTGGAAAAACCGCCGTTTCATGTACAATTCACAGAGGGTACTGGCTAAGAGAATCTGGAGGGCCGTGAAAAGCATTTTTAAAACAGTACACGTGAGCTACGATAGTCAAAAACGCTGCAAAAGTGCGTCCCATGCCTCCGCGTCAGATCTCGACGAAGTAGGTAGGCATGCGTCTGTAAGTGTGTTGTGTATGCGCGGGTCAATCGCGGTAGGTTGGTTGAACGAAAAGTAGATCTTCGGTCAAAAAACGTTGGGCACCCCGCTCTACAGAATGCACTGCACGGAAAAAAAAACATTTAATCATGAAGGCTCATTGTGTAATTGTAGCAAACTTAGTCATTTTGATAGTAGGCTAATATAGCTCATATAGATATACATGTAGCTCCGAAAAAAGGAGAGCTGTGGTGGTGTTTTTTTTTTTTTTTTTAAACAACACTTTGTTTTTAACAGTCTCGCAAACACAGACACGTCTGCGTCCGACTCCATGCCTTCTCTCCTCTTGTTCGACTCGAGAGGCGTTCAAAAACAGCCTCCGAAAAACGGAAATTAATGATCACTTCAATGACACTAAGAAAAGCGAAAATAATGAACCAAAATAGAAAATCAAGCGAGGAAATCACAAAATAAATTCTATGGGGGCGTTTGTGAACACATAACAAAGGAATGAATAACAAACAATTCTGAGACAGTCCAGTCCCCTACATACATACAGCATGTGTTTCCTTCATTCTAAGTTTTATAGAAGGCTTTTATTTTTTTGCGGTTCCAGACATATTTGGTTTTTGGTTGTTTTTTTTTGTCCTATATGGCTCTTTTTGGGTTTTGGGTGCGGTCGTATCGAACCCCCAGGAAGGTGGGAGTGGGATTCATCTTGAATCTGGAACCCCCAATGGTTATGTTTGGGCACCATAAGGATTCGGCAGCGTCCATTGTGAAGAAGGCAACTTCCGACTTTGATGTGTTGAGTGTGAGATGATTGTCCGCGGACCATTGGGTAACTTTGGAAGCCTCTGACTCTAGTCAAACCGTCACTTCTTCTTTATTACGCCCGCTACAGACCAGCGCCAAGTCGTCAACGTAGGCAGAGACAAGGGTGGAGGACTCAAAGGAGTTAAGCAGGTCATTGATGTAAATGGTAAAGAGCAGTGGAGGAAAAACCTAGCCTTGGGGGAGGCCTTCTTTGTAAGTTCGGCAGCGTTCAGTGGTACCGTTCACCCTCACGCGCGCCGTACGGTTAGTGAACCAGGTTTTTATCCACTCAACAAACCGAAGAGGTACGCGAATCGCCAGCATCTTCTGGAGGAGATTGGCACGCAACACCTGATCGTACGCCTTGCTGGAGTCAAGGAAATCAGCAATGGATCGCAGATGTTTGGACTCGAACCCATCCATGATGAATTGGGACAGCCGTAGACATTGATCGGCGGTCCAGCGGCCTTTGCGGAACCCACCCGCCACGGGCTGAGTATTGAGTGCTCCTTTAGGCACCTAGACAAGAGGTTGATGATGAGTCTCTCCAGGGTTTTGCTAATGGTGGAAGTTAGGGCGATTGGGCAGTAGTGCCCGATGAGTTGAGGGTCCTTGCCCATTTTATGGTACGGGATGATCTCTGCCATGCGCCAGGCTTGGGGGCACCATTGTGTGGTCCAGCTGGATCTGGAGGAGGACGGGAAGTGCAGCAGGGGGCAGGTATTTCAGCATCTCTGGGGCAATTCTGTCTGGACCAGCAGCATTGCCTGGCTTGAGTTGATGGAGGGCTCGGCGGAGTTCGTCAGGTGTGAATGGGCACCCGAGTGATTGCCGAGTGGAACCCTGTAGTCTACGGGTATCTATTCAAAGCCCTCGTGCGATCCACCTGCTTGACTTATTGCTTCTGCGCCCACTCACCCTCGCGTATTTGATGACAAAGGTCGTCGCCTTAGCCATGTCTGAGGCGTACTCGCGGTTATACGTGAGCGTTTTGCTTGTTTTATGTGATGGTGGTCTGGATAGAGATTTGACCATGGCCCACACTTGTTTTGTGTCTTTGGTCTCCAAGATATTTTGGAGATGGAGGTGCCAAGCTTCGGCGTTTTGCCTCTGCCGTCTTCTCAACTACCTCGGCATTTTTGCAGGTAACTGTCTGGTAGTGGCGTTCAGGTTTCTTTGGAGCCTATTCCTCTCCTTGATGAGTTTCTTCAAGTCTCCGTTCATCCACTGGACGTTGTTCGGGCGGAAGACTTGAGAAGTGGTGTTGGTTCTGCGGACAGACCAATGTTGGGGAGTTCTCAAAGGACAGCTTTTTTGTATTTGTCCCAATCACCTTTCTTGAAGTTTAGGGTGACTCTTCGCCTCTCCACCTCGATCTTTTGAGGAGAATTTGACTGTCGGGCCACCTCAAGTTAACTAATGGTAACACCGGCCACTGGTACCAATTTCTTGGGCCCGACTAATTAATTGTCCTATTTTTATTACTTTCACTTTACTTTTACAATAGGTTGTAGACTTTATGTTTCGTGTATGCACTTTTAATAACTGCTCTCATTGGGAACTTAATGGTGTCAGGCTTCTGTTGTTCGGCCTGACCAGCAAGTGGCAGTTCGAGCGTATTTTCTGGTTGCACACCTGCTGCCAATCTTGTAATTAAGGGACGTTGTATATAGGGCCCTTCGGCTGTCGAAGGGTTGTCGGAGTATTGTGTATGGCATTGCTACTTCCACGCTCGTTGACCTTTTTCTGCTGTCGTTCTCGTCGTGTTTTTCGCTATCAGCTTCTCGGTACTATTTACTCTGCTCGGCAGACTTTTATTTTATATACTGGATTTTTCTCGCGTGTTTTTCTATACGTTGTTTTTCTTTTGCATAGTTGGTTCTAGTTTTCTTCCCTTGCCTTTTGGATGCAAGCGCTTTTTGTTAGTTACTTCGTGTTCTTCCTGGTCCTTGTTTGTGGTCCAGCGCCTTTTGTTAACCATTATTATTATATACATGTACAACTGTTTGTCACAGAGATCTTGTTGACGTCTGCGATTATTGGGATCCAAAACCTTATTCAGCTCAACCGAAATCGTGACAAATGGAAAGTATAAACAAAAATGACTGATGTTCCATTTTTCCAGTATTTTTTTTAGGGGACAGTAGTAATGGGAATTTGACATTTACAGTTTTAAAATATATCTTATAACTAACTGTTTGTACCATTGTGTGTGCTGACCATGTTATCTGTAGATAGGCAAAGTTGCTTGCTTATGCGTCAGACTTCATCCTGTAATCTGTAAGTGTAGCTTTCTGACTTTAACCGCTCCCAATAAGAGATAAATGGTATAAAAGGGGAGCACCCCACTGCTCGGGGGAGGCTCCATAACAGATGTGTAAATGTTGCTTCTCCAATTTTTTTGTAGCTGAAATAAATCGCATTATTTTACAAAGACTTTCGTTGTCTTGGTTTCCCTGGACAAGACAATTGCCATTTGTTCCAATTGATGTCTTCCTTCTACTGTTATTTTCTGAACTTTCTCCCTTTCTAATCATCTCACCCATCCTGAGTCTCTCTCTGTGGTCTGCTGCACTACACTGAGCGATAACCGCCTGAAATGCAGACCTGA
Source organism: Hippocampus comes (assembly GCF_001891065.2). Classification (NCBI taxonomy): domain Eukaryota; kingdom Metazoa; phylum Chordata; class Actinopteri; order Syngnathiformes; family Syngnathidae; genus Hippocampus; species Hippocampus comes. The sequence continues at coordinate 2,243,321 of NW_017842057.1, read as the reverse complement.
TTGAGCGAATAATGTAACATGGTGAAGGAATAATTATATTTTGGTTGTCATACATTGTATATGTGAATGATGAAGTATGTTTTTGCTTGCTATGTGCAAAGAAGAATACTTGTTCGCGAGGAAATACATGCTTGAGATTCACTCCTTTGCACCAGTTATATATTGTGTGAAAAGAGGAACGATGTCTCACAATCTGAACCGAAAATAGTTGCTTGATGATTGAACTGTTGCATATGGTTTCACATATGTAATTAGTAACCTTGCACCCACATACACACATACAGTAAACATTCCCATCCTCAGAATTCTATGAAAAGGAATTTCCTTCACCTGGAATAAAAACCTATGCATTAACATTTTGACTACGACATTACATGTTATCGGAACTTACGTAAGCGGAAATTCCACTAGCCATAACCCGGATGGCCGCGGCAGCTTAAATACACGCAACGCCCACCCGATGCGACGGAAAGACAGACGGAAGACACGTTTTCACTTTGCCTTTTTCTATCATCAGATCCGAAACGACGACATGTAAGTGACTTTTTGTTGCCGTGCGTGTTACTCTAATTGCTTAAGATTTTTAACTTTATTCACTTATGTCCCATAGATCACGGCACTAGCTTAAAAAGCAGTGCCCACTCGACATGACGGAAGAAACGTGTTCGCTTCGCCGTTTTCATTCATCAGATCCGAAACGACGATGTGTAAGTGAATTTTTATTGCCGTGCATTTTATTGTAATTGTGAATGATTTTAACTTTATTCACTTACGTCCTGTAGAACGCGGCATAACTTAAAAAGCAGCACCCACTCAACACGACAGAAGAAACGTGTTCGCTTCGCCGTTTTCATTCATCAGATTCGAAACGATGACGTGTAAGTGACTTTTTATTGGCGTGCATTTTACTGTAATTGCGAAAGATTTTAACTTTATTCACTGACGTCGGGTAGATCAGTGTTTTTCAACCGGGTGTGCCGCGGGAAAATATCCAATTTGTATGCCTGTGCGGTCTTTCGCCCAGAAAGTAATCATGTAGTACCCTCTCATACCGCTAGGGAGCAGCAGCAGCTAGCCAATTGCCTTGTGTTTCGACGAGACAAGCGAATTTGTAACGCATGAATGCAGAACGACGGTGAAACAATAAATATGAAGAATGATAAAATACTGGTTTCTTTGTGTTCATTTGATTCCAATTCAAGCTGTTATAACGTCATTCTTCAATGTTAAATGAGTATAAATAAACTGAGAAATTATATTTTAATTAAATACACTGTTCAGAGTGTCATTTTATCACATTTTTGGTTAGTGGTGTGCCGCAAAATTTTTCCAATGTAAAAAACGTGCCCTGGCTCAAAACAGGTTGAAAAACACTGGTGTAGATCATGGCATCGAAACGTAGAAGAACTGTAATAACTGTAGCGGAGCGAGTAAAATGCATCCGTTTGAGCGAGGCTGGACACAAAGTAAAAAGCATCCAGGAGACACTTGGAGTCGGAAAGACGCAAATCAATTCAACTCCTGATGACATGCCACCATCCAGCAAGGAAACAATGCAAATGGCAACAAAAATCCTTCAGTATGCACAAGAATCACCAGACATCGGTGATCAACAGGACAGTTACTTGCAACTAGAAAGAAAACTGTATGACACGCAGGCAAACATTGTCATAAACCAAAGAATGCATCCAACAAAACAATCCAAAATAGACACATTTTTCCCCAAGACAGAATAAAATAAACATTAAAATAGTGTACGTATAGTACTGTTGTGATTTTTTTTGGATACAGCTGTATTGCAGTTTTTGTTATATAAACAGTTTTTGGACAGTATATTTTTGCATTTTATTGATTGTGCTGTTAAACGTGCATTTTGTCAACATACTTGCAGGTTCATAAAGGTCATGTACCATGGTCATTTCCCAAATGAGGCATTTCTGTTATCAGGACAGATTGGACAGCGCAAACACGAGTCCGTACTAAAGAATATTTACTGTATAGTCAAACAAGTTGAAGTGCTTTCCAACCATAGTTAAACCCCGACTGCTTACATTGGAAACCCCAATGTGATTTCGGGACTTCTGATGAAATAAATAGAGCAGGGGTGGCCAACCCGCGGCTCGAGACCCCCATGCGGCTCTTTGGCTGGTTCAATGTGGCTCCTGGGCTTTCACATGACAAGCATCGAAAACGCCTCGGCGGTGGCACTGCCATTCAAACAACGGTGCTAAATACACAGAACTAACTACGTCAGCCTATCATCAATCCCGTTACTTGATTGACATACAGGGCAACCAATCAGATGACAACTGAATCACCGCTCATGCGCAAACAACGATGCTCAGCGCTAACGCGCTAAGCTAGTCAGCTTTAAAGGTAGGGGTGCCCAATACGTCAATCGCGATCGACCCGGAACCAGCGGACTGGTCCTAAGTCGAGCGCGAGCATTGGGAGGAGGAAATGGGGGTGGGGGGATATATGTCTGTGTGTTTCGATTTCGTTCGTGTTCAGTGAAGTTCCGGCTCTCGCTCATCTCGGTGTCTGTGCGTGCCTGTGTGTGTGTGTGTGTGTGTGTGTGTGTGTGTGTGTGTGTGTGTGTGTGTGTGCGGGGGGGCGTGCGTGGCGTGTGTGCGTGTGTGCGTGTGTGTGTGTGTGTGTGTGTGTGTGTGTGTGTGTGTGTGCGTGTGTGTGTGTGTGCGTGTGTGCGTGCGCGATGTGGCTCTTTGCAATAACACAGTAAAAAAAAATGTTAGTCTCTGAGTGGCTGTCCATCCCTGAAATAGAGGGTGTTCATAGAGATTCGGTGGGTGACGCTGCAAGAGAACCTACCGCTTCTCTTCGTTCCCCCTTGCTAGATTGGTCCTGGAATCCAGTGTCTCCTCTCCTCATTGTGTCGTTATTATGAATGTCTAATTGTTGACTTTGACACATGGGATGGGTTACCGAGAATGTAATTGATCTCTATGTTCTGTCACAATCATAAAGCCTGTTATGCTGCACAGTTTAAAAAGGAAGCGGCCCATGTGTCTTGAATCATAACCTTTGTTTTTTTTTGGCAAGCGACATGGGTCCGAATATAAAACTCAACCTGTTAAAGTGTCAGGTGGGAGTGGCGGAGTCACCCGCCAATCATGACGTTTGTGCATGAGTGGCGTGCAAGCCGGTGTTAATTTCAAGCCCTGTACTCTTATCATTAATCGATGACTGTTAGATAGAGAGGCAGGTTTGCCATGTTGAAGAAAGTGAACCAACCCATCAATGATGAGACTTCCATATGTAGCCTTCTTGTCACAGACAGGACATATCCAGGTAGGTTTTTTCTCATTCATCTGTAAGTAGAGGGCAGCATCGAAGCACTGAAGGTGAGAGCAGGTCACCGCTCTGCATGGAACCGTAAGTCGCATCTTACCCAACTGGAGGAAAAATGATTCAAGGTCAGTCAAACTGAAAAATGTAAAATGACTGCATTTTTTGTAAAAGCAGCAAGTGGCTCACATTATTTGTCTATAATTCTTGTATTTCAATACATTTAGCATACAATATTCATTATAGAAAATCAATAAAAATTAAGATTGGTTTTGAGGGACCCCACAATTTTATTTCCCTGATTTTGCACAATCTGGTGTTAACAGTGCCTTGCATAAGTATTAGCTCCCTTGAAGTTTTTGAACTATTGCCACATTTCAGGTTTCAAATGGTTTCATGTTAAATAGAGTCCACCTGTGTGTAATTTCGTCTCAGTTTGAATGCACCTGCTCTGTCTCAGAGGTCTGTTAAAGGAATATTAGGGAACAAACGGCATCATGAAGACCGAGGAAGACACCAGGCAGCTCTGGGATATTATGGAGAAGTTAAAAGCAGGATTAGCATATAGAAACATTTTAAAAGCTTGAAACATCACACAGAGCAGTGTTCGATCAACCATATTCAAATGGAGAGCGTATCAGACCATTACAAACCGACCAATATGTGGCCATCCCTCTAAACCTTCATTTCAAAAAAGGAGAATACTGATCAGAGAGGCAGCCAAGATACCTATGATCACTCTGAACTGCAGAGATCCATAGCTAAGGGTGGGTAATTCGCCCATAGGACTACTATTATTCACACATTGCTCAAATCTTGCATTTAGGGAAGAGTGGCAAGAAGAAAGACATTTCTCAAAAAGCTACCTGGGAGATGCAACAACCATGGAAGAAGGTGCTCTGGTCAGATGAGATCAAAATGTAACTTTTTGGGCTAAATGCAAAACAAAGTGTTTAGGCGTAAAATTAACACTGCACATCACACTGAGAACACCAACCCACTGTCAAACGTGGTGGCAGCATAATGGTCTGAAGCTGCTTAGAAGAATAGGCATGTCACACGTCACAGGCATGCGTTCTTCACCCCCCCCAAAAAAAAACCTCTGGTCAGATGAGATCAAAATGTAACTTTTTGGGCTAAATGCAAAACAAAGTGTTTAGGCGTAAAATTAACACTGCACATCACACTGAGAACACCAACCCACTGTCAAACGTGGTGGCAGCATAATGGTCTGAAGCTGCTTAGAAGAATAGGCATGTCACACGTCACAGGCATGCGTTCTTCACCCCCCCCAAAAA
>NW_017842057.1:2236392-2237654 GCF_001891065.2 Hippocampus comes | reverse complement strand
AAGAAGGAACACGAGAAACTCGAGAAATACCAAGGGCTCAGAGAGGAGCTGGAGAGAGCCTGGAAGGTAAAGGTGACAGTCGTGCCTGTGGTGGTCGGAGCACTCGGGGCAGTGACCCCCAAACTAGATGAGTGGTTGCAACAGATCCTGGGAACAACATCGGACATCTCAGTCCAGAAATGTGCAGTGCTGGGAACAGCAAGGATACTGCGCAGAACCCTCAAGCTTACTGGCCTCTGGTAGAGGAACCGAGCTGAATGAGGGATGGACACCACCCGAGGGGTGAGATGAGGATTTTTTTTTTTTTTATATATATATAGACACACACAGTGATCCCTCGCTCTAACGCGGTTCACCTTCCGCGGCTTCGCTGTTTCACAGATTTTTTTTGTGCAGTTTATATTAATGCTTTTAAACAGTGAATTGCATTCTGCATCTTGATTGGCTAAGGCAGTGACCAACGTGAACAGTCTCCGCTCCTCGTCTTTGTACATACATACCCCACAATGTCGACAAAACGTTCTGCACTAGCAAAGGCACCTGAGGAGGCGCTCAAGCAATATTATTTTACAGTACAGTATTTCCAAAAACTGTAGTTATTTGTTGAAAATGTTTGGTTTTTTTGTGCTTGGGCCTGAAAACAGGTTTTGGTCTTTGGTTTCATTGTATACATAGTTCAGTATGTATAATACCTGTAAAAAATAAAGCTCACTACTTCACGGATTTCACCTATCACTGGTTCTTTTTGGAACGTAACCCCCGCGATAAACGAGGGATTACTGTCGATAAATATATAAGTTTGAAGCCTGAAATGTAGAAAAAGGTCAAAAAGTTCAAGTGAGCAAAACATTTCACAAGGCACTGTAGGCAATGCTTTAAGCATTGGGGACAGCTCAGGGCACAATAAAACAAACAAACAAAAAAAAAAAAACACGAAACAAATCTCCATCGCCAAGATCTTGAGTAATTTTTTTGATTTCCTTCTTTAAAAAGGATATCTTATCTTATCTTATCTTATCTTAAAACGATGTGAGCATTCCATAATGACGTATTTACCGGACACATGAGGGAGACTCGAAGGCTTGTTGTGGCAACTTCGCTGTCGGGATCTGCAGTGAGCTTCTCTTTAACTTGATGAGAGATGATAGAGAAAAAGAATATTTTTTATGTTTTTAAATTGCATATATAATACAGAGATGAAAGTGGACTTTTCTGAAAATTCCGGAAAAAATAAATAAATAAATGTGTGTGTGTGTGTGTGT
>NW_017842057.1:2230992-2236125 GCF_001891065.2 Hippocampus comes | reverse complement strand
AAATCTCCAAGATATGGCGAGGCCATGAGAATGCGAGGCGAGGGTATTACTGTTGTGGCAACTCCACTCAAGCTAAGCGAGCCTCAGCAGTAGATAGTCCGCTGCTCTCTGCTGTGCACGCGTCAGCGCTAACATGTACGCAAGCGCGTCTTTTGATTTCAACCAATCAGCGCCGACGCAACTACGTCACACATGACAACAGCTAAACTAAGCTAGCCGAGACGACACTCGAAGTCGGACACGTTTTTCTGCCAATCTGGGTGTTTCCCTTTTTGTACAAATATATTTTTTTACAACAACTGTCTTGTCCACGGGGTCTTTTATTCGTTCCACTGGGGTTTAGCAAGTGTGTTTATAAAGAGACGAAAATTGTTTTGGGGACTATCCCCCACATTCTAGTTGAGATGGTATAACCCAATTGGCAAAATGACGCTTGCTACTGTTGTTGCGAGTTGCCATTCGTTCTACTAAACCATTAGTCAAACGCCATCATGTCTTCTGTCGTTATTACACAAACAAAAATCTCTTTACTGTTACTAGTGTTAGTGCCTCAATATGGCTACGCTCGTGAAAGCAATACAACGAACTCAAACGCGTCTTCGTCCAATGTTGTCAACTAATATCCGGATTAATTTTATTTTCCTCAATTCTCCGGAGAAATTTTCATAAAAATTTGAAAAACCCGGAATTCCGGGAAAATCCGGAGGACTTTCATCTCTGATAATACTTTGTTTACAACTCAACAAACTAAGCCAACAAATAACAGAAAACAGACCGGTTTTGAGGGTGACCTGGCTCAGTTCAACTAGCTCAGTTCAGTATGAAGTGCCCCATATAGGCTGGTGTGAGCCATTGGATTACTTTTCAAAGGCAGTTTAAAAGATGAAAATTACTCTGTATCCTTGGATGCTGACAGCATGACACAGTTGCTGATCCTGCTCATCACTTTTTAACAAATCAGGTGTACTCATGTGTGCTGTTTAAGCCGGAAAAATCACTACTGTGGTTCTGACGCAAAAATAATATGCTGCTAAGCACTTTTGAAATTAAGTGTAAAATAAATAAAGAAAGGTGATTAAAAATATAATATTGCACAGATTTTTTATTGTGGGACTGATATTGTGATATTACAATGGCATTTGGATAGTGTTACATCCCTCCTTGCTTAGAGGCTAGCGGGTAGCAGGGAAACTGCTCACACTGAAGCCTCTAACAATGTAGCAGCTGTGTTGGTGCCACTGCTGAACCACTGTCAACAGGCACCGCATTACACAATGTCAAAGTAATGAAGTCGTTTTTATCTGCATCTTTAGTCAGCAAATGAACTTCATTTCAGGACAACGTTGTCTTGTTGATTTGTATGGCACAAGTTTGTGAAACACCGCAACTACAGTAACTCTAAAAATAGCTCAAGTCAGTCATTACAACACAATTTCATTTCATTGTGGTATTAAAGAGACTGTTATAATAGGCAGCGCAGTTACTTAGTGCTCTGGAGTGGTCTGGGTTTCTGGTGCCCTTCATCTTCAGCCTCTGCAACAGCAGTGGTGATGTTAGCTGCCTCACTAGGTACACAGACATGGAGTAGGTCTGCAAAGATCAGAAGTTTTATCCCAACATCAGGTCCTTGACAATATAAATAAGGAAAATTGCAAATTGAGTAGGATTGTTACCTTTCCAATTTCAGGTGCCCATGTCACTGAAATCTGATTGGGTACTGCTGAGGACAGTCGCACCAATGAGGTAATGTTCAGGGGTTTTCCTGGTCTCTTTTGTTCCACGCCATTTTTGGGGGGAGGTGTGTAACCCTAACGAAAACAAATGTTTTGAAAATCAATTCAGACTCCCTGAATATTGCCTTTCAAACAATGCAGCACAAAGTACTTTATTTATATTTGTTCCCTAAAGCAAAACAAAATTCACTTTTTAGTGTCCCTTTCAATTACTCCCATCAACCAGACCACATTCACGCACACATTCATTTAAAAAAAAAAAACAAAAAAAAAAACCTAGGACAAGAGAATGTTTTTTTTCGATAAAAATTGCAATTGCGATGTCACATGATAACTTTTTTCAATGTCCTTTTCAATTATTTTTAACAAACAGGCAATTACTTCAAATTTATTACAATAAATATCAGATCCATTATAGATCAAGATGTTAAGATTTAAGTAAATTAAGTATTAACCTGAAAGACAGTTTATTTCTGAACTAAAGCTACAGGTTTAAATTCACTCAATACTTAAATATGTCATTGTGTAAGCATTCACTGTGGCAATATAATTCTGCCAAACAAGTGTGGCATAAACATATGCACTGTATCCACGATACTACTGTGAATCAGTAAGAAAACTAAAGCACACATTCTAACAATAATGCCAACAAATCTGTGGCTTTGTCACTTCAACATATCCACCTTCTCATGTTGCATGAAACGTATGTTAAACAAGTGGACTGCACTATGTCGACATCGCTAAAATAAATACATTATACATACCCTATGTAAAAGTAAAACTTAGCCATCACATATGCTTTAGTGTAGGTAAAGTAAGATTATACCTGCATACGTATATGACCTAAAATGTGACAACTTCAAAAACCAGCAGGACGTATTACAAGTAGAGGTAAGATCGGGTGGTCCGAGCCCTTCCTAGACCCGACCCGACCATTCGGGTCGGTCCTAAAATGTCAATCATTGCTTCAGGTTCGGGTCGGGTCGGGCCGGGCTTCTCTCTCGCTGACTTTTATTTTTTTTTTTTAGTTTCGAGGCCGTAAATAGTTTTGGCCACGAAAGACCGTGGTTCGCAAAAAAACAAGTTGCCTCATCACAACACGTACTGTACTCAACTCTTCCAATGACAATTCAAAGAACTCCTTCCTGTCTCTGTCTATTATCCACCTGTCATTGTTCTTCTTACGTCTCTCTGCTTCTCTCTTTTAAAGTGCCGCGCAAGATTCATAAGGACGTACTGCTGCTGTGGTTTATGGCCCAATTTTCAACCCGTCAAAATGACGGACGTCCTTAAATTTTTCCAGTGAACTCTTAAAAAAAATCCGTCGATGATGGAAAATTGTCGGTTAATGTACCCTCTGCAGAAACAGAAATATAAAATATGTAAATGTTGATACAGTCTTGTTTAGCTTAGATTTTGTTACAAAAGACAGGTTTTAATTTGTTATCAGAAATCACCCCTCCTCCACCTGAGTCCTCACAAATAAAATATGAAATTTCGGGTTTGCTTCGGGCTCGGGCCTGCAAATCAAGTTAATTGGTCGGGCTCGGGTCGGGCTTTAATAACCACGGGTCGGGTCGGGCTTTAATACCCACGGGTCGGGTCGGGCTGGATTTTTTAGGCCCGATCTTACCTCTAATTACAAGCCAAGACAGTGGCACCACATGAATTAAATGGCAACTACTGACAAGAAATAAACATTTTGCCTGTCTTTATTTTCATTAACGAGATCTCATGACCCAACAACATATGGCCACATACAGACGCAATTATCTTTAGAATACATGACATCTGAGCAGGATATTTCCATCTTCAAATCATCTGATGGGAGGATGGGTTTCGATTGGGTCAGTGCTCAGTAGCGCCCTGTGCCCAAACATCGTTGAGAGTTCAATCAAAGTCAACATTTATTTTATTTTTTTATCTGTGGCAAACAACAGAATGCATGACAAATCATCTATTCGGACAGAAATTTTATCAGCCACACACTTGCACACACAGACAGTGTGTAACACAGATAGTTTTTGTTTTTAAAAACAGGTGAAAAATCTCAAACATGTCTCAAACACTTTGAGATCATGCTGATGAAAAGTGGATGACAAATTAATTCTATTATTGTTATGATAATTTTGACTTGCCTCAACATCTCATGAGACAGAAAACAGACCAAAAATTATGTGCATGTATAGCGGCATGCATTAGTTACAGGGATGACATCTCTGCCTGCTTGGCAACCCTTTTAAATCACAGCTTTTACAATTAGTGAATCACGTTTTATCAAACTGGGATTATATTGCAAATGCAATAAATCATTCAGCCCTTAAAATAACACACATGCAAGTATACACTCCCAACAACAAGGAAGAACAATAAAAAGAGGGGCTGGTGAAATAAATCAAAGTAAAAGCACCAGTAATAATATAATGTACAGTAAATGAAAGAAAACTACCGTAAATTCCGGGCTACAGACCGCACCTGATTAAGAGCTGGATGCTCAGATTTATGAAGAAAAATCCATTTTGTAATTATATGCACCGCACCGTATTATAAACCGCTGGCCAATGAGTAGGCGGGGGTTTGCTTCTGCGTCCCTGATGCCTGGTGCGCCTCCGGGTGAGGCCACGGACGCGGTCCCCCACTGAACCCCCGCAGAAAAAAAAACGCAAAATTTCTTAAGGTTAAAATAATCTCCATATTTTTATGAGCATGCTAAATGCATTTGCACAACGAAATTACGCTGAAACACATAAGAGGCCAGACAAAGAGAGATCTTGATGTGCATTTGCGTAATTACAAGGAGAAATACTGCAGCCCACTAGGCTTTAAATTAGAGCTAAGATCGGTCTTAAAAAATCGAGCCCGACCCGAACCGTCGCGATGTGATTTAAGCGCGACCCGGCCCGAGCCCGATCACTTAACTTGATTTGCAGGCCCGACCCCGAAGCAAACCCGACATTTCATCTTTTATTTGTGAGGGCTCAGGAGGAGGAGGGGTGATTTCTGATAACAAAGCCAGTCTTTTGGAACAAAATCTAAGTTAAACAAGACTGTATAAACATTTACATCTTTTATATTTCTGTTTATGAAGAGGTTACATTAACCGACCATTTTCCATCATTGACGGAATCATTGACGGATTTTCTTTAAGAGTGGACGGGGAAAATTTAAGGCCGTCCATCATTTTGACGGGTTGAAAATTGGGCCGTAAACCACAGCAGCAGTACGTCCTTAAGAATCTAGCACGGCACTTTAAGAGAGAGTAGCAGAGAGACAAAGACGAACAATGACGGGTGGATACTCGACACAGACTGGAAGTTCTTTGAATTGTCATTGCAAGAGTTTAGTACACTACGTGTTGTGATGAGGCGACTTCTGTTTTTTTTGCAAACCACGGTCTCTC
>NW_017842057.1:2228572-2230228 GCF_001891065.2 Hippocampus comes | reverse complement strand
CCTTTCAGGACCGCCATTTTAGTCTGCTGGGTTCTATGGAAACTGACTTTCGGCGGGCTTCGTTTGGCGCGAGTGTTTTTTTTTTTTTTGGTGTGCTAATAAAAAAACACGACACACTCTCTCTCTCGGAGTGCGCACGTGAGAAATTGTCGCTTTCTTCGAGTTCTACAATTTCCACAGTCCATGTTTTTCCCGCGATGGAAAAAAAATAATTAAAAAGCCGCTTCATATTACACGCCACAGTGTTGAAAGTGTGCAAAAAAAGTAGCGGCTTGTAATCCGGAATTTACGGTACATACTGTAGGTATACGTTTTTATTAAAATGAATTAGAACATTACAAAAGTTTTTTTAATCAATTTCATATTTGTTTAGGCCCCTGACCCCAACGCATCCAAACATTAAAAAAAAAAAAAAAAACACTATTGTCACGAATATAGCAACCACAACTATATTAGTATCCCTCTCTTAATCAAAGAAAAATAACAACACAAGAAACACACTACGACTATTAGTAGAACTATGATGACTAATAATAATTGAAAATCAGACAGTGGTTAATTGTGGTTCAAGAGAATTATTTTTAGGGATGTACATGGGCATACATCGGGACATGTTCAACCAAGGTGTGTCATCTAATTAGCATTGCGGGTGTCTTCAATGTGGGTAGCAGTCAGTCAGCCTATATAAATGGTGCCAAGTAGTCAACGTGCTGTTCAATGGCATGGCGTGTAAACACAACGAATATGGACCAGAGGGGGTGAAGGAGAGAGTTGTCTCAGGCCGTTACAAAGAAAACTAGGGCTCAACTATTGGGAAAAGACCATTTGTATTTTGAAATAGTCACTTTTATTTTTGAAATGCAAGTATCGACATTGTTCATTTTTCTTTTGGGCCGATTTTATTTTTTTTTGTGTGTGTGGATTTTGGTTTTGTTTTGTTTTGTTTTGTTTTTTTGTCTCCATAACAAAAAACAAACTTTGTCAACTGTGAACCACTCAAGCCCTTTTTGTTTTTCTTTTTTGGAAGGGTTATTTAATTAATTGTAATTGTTAGGATGATGATTATGACAAGGATGATGACGATAATGAATGAAAGGATTATTGTTGTGTGTGGAAGTCTGTGGATGTTTTGTGTTGGGAATGTGTATGATTTTCTCTTCATGTAATCCGAAGTAGTTTTAAAAAAAAATACGGTACATTGCCATGAGTCGGGAAAATTTATATCCAGTAAATATTCCCATCCCCAGAATTCTATGAAAAGGAATATCCTTCACCTGTAATAAAAACCTATGCATTAACATTTTGACTACGATATTACGTGTTACCGGAACTTACGTAAGCGGAAATTCCACTAGCCGTAACCCGGATGGAGGCGTAATGCCGCAGGAGCTTAAATACACGCAACGGCCACTTGATGCGACGGAAAAGACACGACGCTGAGACACGTTTTCACTTCGCGTTTTTCGATCATCAGATTTGAAACGACGATGTGTGAGTTTTTATTAGCGTGCGTTTTACTGTAATTGTGAATGATTTTAACTTTATTCACTTACGTCCTGTAGAACGCAGCACTCGCTTAAAAGTAGCAGCCACTCGACACGACCGAAGAAACGTGTTCGCTTCGCCGTTTTCATTCATCAGATTCGAAACGATGAC
>NW_017842057.1:2227085-2227291 GCF_001891065.2 Hippocampus comes | reverse complement strand
GCTAGAGAGGGCTGGCCTGAAGGACAGCACAGAGGCACTCATCCTGGCTGCTCAGAAGCAGGCCCTGAGCACCAGAGCCATTGAGGCCCAGATATACCACACCAGACAAGACCCAAGGTGTAGGTTGTGCAAAGAGGCACCTGAGACGATCCAACACATAACTGCAGGGTATAAGATGCGGGCAGGGAAAGCCTACATGGAACGCC
>NW_017842057.1:2224303-2226914 GCF_001891065.2 Hippocampus comes | reverse complement strand
CCAAGTGATGGAAACATCAGAAAGAAGGAACACGAGAAACTCGAGAAATACCAAGGGCTCAGAGAGGAGCTGGAGAGAGCCTGGAAGGTAAAGGTGACAGTCGTGCCTGTGGTGGTCGGAGCACTCGGGGCAGTGACCCCCAAACTAGATGAGTGGTTGCAACAGATCCCGGGAACAACATCGGTCACATCGATCACAATACTACTCTGGACTAATCTGCTCTAATGTTAGAAATACGAAGACTTTCTTTTCTCTCTGGAACAAAATCATTCAATGCCCTGTCTCTCTACCCCCCACACAGTTTTATTCCTCTGACACCTGCAACACTCTGCTCCTATTTTTCAGTGAAAAAGTCAATGAATTCCACCAGCACCTGGGCTCCTCTGTACCCCTCCCCTCCTCCGACCTCCTCACCCCTTGTCAACTGTTATCCTTTTTTGAACTCCCCCATCCCTCAATAATCTCAGACTTCATTATCAAATCCAAGACTTCTTTCTGTCAGGTAGATCCCCTCCCCACAGTCCTGGTCAAATCCTGCTTACCCTCTCTGCTTCCCCTTCATCTCAGTCATTATTCATTCTTCATTGTCCACTGGAATTGTTCCTGTCCCCTTCAAAACTGCAGCTGTCACTCCAATCCTAAAAAAAAAAAATGGTTCAGATCCCAATGATTTCAATAACCTACTCGCCATTTCCCACCTACGTTTAATCTCCAAATTCGTGAAAAAATTGTTGCCTCTCAACCTCACGTACAACAGTCTCTACGAACAATTCCAGTCTGGTTTCCGTCCCCATCACAGGACAAACACAGCCCTCATAACAATCACTCACGATGTTCTCATGGCAGCAGACTCCGGTTTAATCTCCATCTTCATACTCCTTGACCTGAGTGCAGCTTTTGTCTTTTCTTACCTTAAACTCTTGAACAGACTCTCCACCATAGGTATACCCACACCTGATTACGCTGGTTTCACTCTTATATCACTGGTCGCTTTGAGTTCATCCAACTCAACTCCTTCACTTCACAGTCCTTCATCGTCTCTTATGGTGTGGCCCAGGGCTCTGTCCTGGGACCCTCCTCTTCGTTGTCTACCTTCTCCCCCTTGGCAATATTTTCCGTAATTTTGGGACAGACTTTCACGGCTTTACGGATGATACCCCGCTCGACCTCTCCAGCAAACTCGACGCCTCCCTTCCAACCTCCTCCCTCTCACGCTGCCTCTCAGAAATCAAATGTTGGTTTACCCATAACTTCCTCAAATTTAACAGCGATAAAACAGAACTCCTCCTCGTTGGTACCAAATCCACCCGACACAAAGCCAACAGTGTCTCCCTCACAATTGATAGCTCCACTCTGCCCCCCTCCTTTCAGGTTAACAGCCTGGGTGTCATCCTCGATAACTCACTATCTTTCCACTCCCACGTCAATAACATAACCCGATCCGCATATTTCCACCGACGTAATATCAATCGTCTCCGTCCCTCTCTCACCATTCACACCACTGCTGTCCTTGTCCACAGTCTCGTCACCTTCCGTATTGATGATTGCAATTCACTTCTTTTGGGTGTCCATCACAAATTCCTCCATGAACTTCAACTGGTCTAGAATTCTTCAGCCCGGATCATCACAAGAACCCCCTCCTTTCATCACTTCACCCCCATCCTCCGACAGCTCCACTGGCTCCCTGTCAAACTTAGAATCAACTTCAAAATACTTCTCTATACATTTAAAGCCATCCATAACCTTTCCCCCCACCCCCCCATCTGTCTGCTCTTCTTCAAATATCCGTTCCATCTCCTTCCTTCAGGTCCTCATCCTCCCTCCTCCTATGTGTACCCTCTGCCCGTCTCAGCACAAAAGGGTGCGGAGATTCCAGCCGCTCTGCCCCCAAACTCTGGAACTCACTTCCACCCAACATCCGTATTGATGTCTTCCAACATTAAAATCCCATCTCAAAACCCACCTATTCAAAATTGCATACTTAATTTAAATTCACCTCTCCGTGAGCCGTCACCTTATCTTGGTGGGGGGGGTTTGTGTGTCCCAATGATCCTAGGAGCTAAGTTGTCTGGGGCTTTATGCCCCCTGGTAGGGTCACCCATGGCAAACAGGTCCTAGGTGAGGGATCAGACAAACCACGGGTCAAAAGACCCCTTATGAAGAATAAAACAAATGGATTTCAGTTTCCCTTGCCCGGACGCGGGTCACCGGGGCCTCCCTCTGGAGCCAGGCCTGGAGGTGGGGCTCGTTGGCGAGCGCCTGGTGGCCGGGCCTACACCCATGGGGCCCGGCCGGGTTTAGCCCCAAGAGACAACGTGGGTCCCCCTTCTCATGGGCTCACCACTCATGGGAGGGGCCAAAGGGGTCGGGTGCAGTGTGAGCTGGGCGGCAGCCAAAGGCAGGGACCCTGGCGGATCGATCCTTGGCTTCAGAAGCTAGCTCCAGGGACATGGAATGTCACCTCTCTTGCAGGGAAGGAGCCCGAGCTGGTGTGTGAGGTAGAGAAGTTCCGACTGGATATCGTCGGACTTACCTCCACACACAGCCTGGGTTCTGGTACCAGTTCTCTCGAGAGGGGTTGGACTCTCTTCCACTCTGGAGTTGCCCACGG
>NW_017842057.1:2214867-2223948 GCF_001891065.2 Hippocampus comes | reverse complement strand
AAACGTATTGTGAGGGTTTGTTGGGAGCGTCTGGCGGAATCCCCTGTCAGAAGGAGTTTCAACTCCCACCTCGGACAGAGCTTTTCCCATGTCCTGGGGGAGGCGGGGGACATTGAGTCTGAGTGGACCATGTTCCGCGCCTCTATTGTTGAGGTGGCCAATCTGAGTTGTGGCCGTAAGGTAGTTGGTGCCTGTCGTGGTGGGAACCCCCGTGCTCTCTGGTGGACACCAGCAGTAAGGGATGCCGTCAAGCTGAAGGAGTCCTATCGGGCCTTTATGGCCTGTGGGACCCCAGAGGCAGCTGACGGGTATCGACTGCCCAAGCGGAATGCAGCAGCTTCGGTGGTCGCCAAGGCAAAAACTCGGGCATGGGAAGAGTTCAGTGTGGCCATGGAAGCCGACTTCTGAACGGCTTCGAGGAAATTCTGGTCCATCGTCCGACGTCTCAGGAGGGGGAAACAGTGCACCACTAACACTGTGTACAGTGGGGATGGGGCACTGTTGACCTCGACTCGGGACGTTGTGAGCCGGTGGGCGGAGTACTTCGAAGACCTCCTCAACTCCACCAGCACGCCTTCCTTGGAGGAAGCAGAGTCTGGGGATTCTGAGGTGGGCTCTCCTATCTCTGTGGTTGAAGTCACCGATGTGGTTAAAAAGCTCCTCGGTGGCAAGGCCCCAGGGGTGGATGAGATCCGCCCAGAGTTTCTCAAGGCTCTTGATGTTGTGGGGCTGTTGCGCAATCTGAAGCCTCTCTCTCAGTGACAAACCAGCCTGACATGAAACAAAACAGAAAAAGGAACATGACTTAAGTCCACGAAAGTCTTGTGAAATTCTTATCAATGGCACAGACAGGGGAGAAAAAAAGTGAGACCAAAAATAAACTGGCAATTTTCCACCTTTGGGGGTGAGATTAGAATCATAACAGGGACAGGAAGGCGAAAGGTGAAAGTTTGATGCCAGAGACTCATTTCTTCTGGCAATTGTCACACAAGTGCACCTAAATAATCAGTGAAAGGTTTCATAGATTCAAAAACTATCAAAAATGTTTTGTTTCTTGAGCTGAATTATGAAACAGCTGTTGTTTCCCGATTTGAAATGACCAGTGAAATCAAATTTTCCCTGATGTTCTAATTTGTTGTGATGCATCTGTATTTTTAACATCACGCCGGACTTTAGGTCTGACGTCATTTGAAGCAGCGGTCCTCAATCACCGGGCCATGGACTGGAACTGGTTCGTGGGACATTTGGTACCGCACAGAAATACTGAACAAGAAACATTTCATTGATATTCAGAGTCTGAAAGGATTTTTGTTTAGAGAATCAAGTGCAGCAGCCACCCGTGACTCTGTACAAACAACTCAAACTGCTCATTTCGGGCATGTGATACATTTGTTTAAAAAAAATAATTTTTTTTTTAAAAAAAACAAAACCTAGAAGCTAGCAAAGATAATGAAAAAAAAAATTATTTGGAGAGTTTGTTCCTCGAAAATGTCAGAACGCCAATTTGTGAAACCGAAGAGAAAACAGCCTACAAATTCCAAGAAAAATGTTTATCGCTACATGTGACTGTCACGCACCAAGCGCATTATTTTGACAGGCTAGTAAATGAGGCAATGAAGCCTTCAAAACCTCTGGGGAAAAAAAAGCACTAAATATCTGACTACAATGACAGCTACCAAAAAGTAGACTGGAAATAAGTACCACACTAGAGGGGGTTTCGGTGTTTCCCATGACCCCCAGATGGGATCGACTCGTCAAAGAGAAACGAGTTTATCATACATGGCAATGGCGAGTGATGAAAAAAGCGGAAGGGGCGTGGCCTGGACGGGGGCGTGGCCTGGACGGGGGCGTGGCCTGGACGGGGGCGTGGCCTGGACGGGGGCGTGGCCTGGACGGGGGCGTGGCCTGGACGGGGGCGTGGCCTGGACGGGGGCGTGGCCTGGACGGGGGCGTGGCCTGGACGGGGGCGTGGTTACTTACAAAAGTGGCACTAAACATGCTGAAGATGAAGTGTATTAAATTTACGCAGTTTGAAAATTGAACAGAAAAAAATCCCAAGATCGCCACTATTCTTTCAAGTGAAAATTTGTGCAATTTTGCCTATGCATTCCTGGTGAGCACCAATATGTAACTCCAAATTTGCTGCTCAAAATCAAAACTAAAAAAGTAAACACATTCCCTGCCATATTTAAGATTTGTTCATGACTTGTATTCATAAAGTGTTGTGTAAATGTGATAAAAAGCTGTTGATTTTTACCTCATACAGTGATAGTGAATATTTATTATGCATACAATTTATTATGCCTAACCGTGCTTTATTATCCAAGACAAAACGTGAATTATCAATATGAATATAAAACGCAAATAAAAACAAATAAATGTTATCATGCTGTTGCTACAAATGCATACCAAATAAAATTGAAAATATCATCCTCGTATATTTGAATAAAAAAGTATATACCTCGGAGTGTACCTGTCTATCGGCGAGGGGCGTCAGTGGAGCAGATTTCGTTGCTTGGTTCAGGCAAAGTACCCCAGCGCGTAACGTCTTTAGTTGTATCCGCTGACGAAGTTTGATTGAAAAATGCCGATCCCAAAGGATAATTGCTCCGTCGAATGGCGATTTTGTCGGCATGTTTTTTCACTTTTGTTGCATGATCTGTCAGTGCCACGCATCCACGGGAGCCATAGTTAATTAAGTCACTACAATACACACAATAAGCTTTGCCTGCTACGTCTGGTTTCTTCAAAAATTGTCCAAGAGCTTCTGTAACTTCGTCGAATTTGGAACCAATTTTAACCTTTACAGTGACTTTTCTGTCAAGCCAGTCCAATCGGAATTTATTCTTGACATTTGAGTCAATTTCTAGGATTAAAGACTCCTGATCTTTCGTCAAAAATTTCATAATTCCGCTCAAAACGATCCCAGAACAATGAATTTGCGAGACGAACAGGCCGCCATGAATCAGGTAAAACAATATGTTACATGCAATTTGATTGGTCCAATCGCTTGTAGTTAACCAATCGCTGGGCCGTTTATAATCGAGCTAAGACTTCCGCAACAAATAATGCCTTCAGTGATCTGATTAGTTGAAGCTTTCATACACGTCCAATCGCAGGGCTGTTTACAAACGGAAAACGGAGAGACTGTTCGGGAGAGCTCGTGAAAACTCGACGATAAGGTACCTGACCGCCCCTAAAAATTTCTCAACGGATTTAGACGATTCACAAAAATGATCAATTTAAGAAATAAAACGGCGGATTTCCGCGGATCCGCAGAAAATTGCCATGTATGGGATCAGCGGTAGAAGATGGATGGATGGATGGATTTAAATTCATCTCTATTTTATTATTCGTAATTTTATCTGTGGTTTTGTTTTTGTCCTTGATTGTAGAGTGTCCTTGAGTGTTTTGAAAGGCACTTATCAATAAAATGTATTATTATTATTTAGTGCTGGCAAGCGATTAAAGAAATAGTGACATTAATTATGATCAGTAATTCATTGATCTAATTAATCTATATTTTAATCTAATCTAAAAAGTGCTGAGAAAACCCTTCTTTTCATTTTTAATTGATTACATTATTGAGGCAAATCAAAAGACAAAAAAAGTGGCATTATAAAGTCTTTCATTGTTTGTAAACAGACTTGAACATATGCAGTCCTAGCCATTCACTTGCTGCTGTAGTTGAGACTAGTCAAAGTCCTAACTGCAACCTTTAGTTTCGACCACCAGGGTGAATATCACCGTTTTGTTTGTTTTTGTAAATCTCCAAATAATTACAAAATAAAAATAAAAATAAAACAGGTCCATAAAAAGTGCTTAGGTGAACATATCAAAAACAGTAGAAAATTTTTCTGAGCAATACAAGCACTCGACACTGAACTTACTTCGGATAATAAAAAATAAATAAGAGACCCTTAAATCACAGTGCTGTAAGTTAGCCCTTCAGAAATAACACTGTTCATCATGAGAAAATAAAGTGCTGAAATAAACATCAACCACTTCTGGTAGGCTATTGAGGACTCAGCAACTATGCTGACTTCATGCCTCGTACGTGGGATGTTCTCCTCGAGTTTAGTTTGACGAAGAGCTTTGCTTTAGCTCGCTCTATTGCAAATGCTTTCGGTGCTAACGTTAGCTGTGGATGCACTCGCGACTGGGTGCTTTGCATTAATGAGGGAGGCCAAATTTGAGCTGCTTCGGTGGTCAGCAAACTCCTTTCAAATTAGGCACAACACTCTACTTTTATTCATAGTGCCTTCAGGGCGTGATTGAAAAGTAAATTTTCCATTCATTGTGCCGAGAAATCTCACATGCTCCTCCATTTTCACCTCTCCTCTCCTCACCGCTGCTTACTTAGCCCGCCCAACTCCAATGGGAGCCAATCAGCTTGTGCTAAACAAGCCCAAACATAATTACAATGAAAAAATAAAATCAAAGTCCGCTTCAGGCTGTGACTGACAGTTGATTCCCCACCCTCAACTACTCGAACACAGGAAGCCAACATATGAAAAGGGATATGATAAAAAGGCAACCCACCTACAGAAACAATAAAGTTATAGATTAAAATTTAGATTAACGCGATTAATAAACATAATACGCGAAATGTGACTGTAATTAATTATTCACAATTAACGCAATAAATTGACACCTTTATTATTATTATCATAAGCCTAACGATTCCATCCACTGGCACATATGAAATTGTAAATATGGTTAAACACTGTTGTAAAACACAACATGTGTGGACTGTACATGGTGAATTTGTATGACTTGGCAAAGCCTGCTGGCGGCTCTCTCACTTATACAGGGGCGAGTGCAGTGAAGTTCCTCGCAGCATCGCTTAACAAACACCATGGCTCTCCACTTACTTTTGCACTTGTAGCAAATGTAGTCGTACCCTTTTTTGGGGTGGAACAGCATGACCATATTTGCTATGTGTATCGTCATCTAAATTGGCTTACTATAGTTTCGGATGTTGTAAAGATTGACAATGGCTGAATATATTTTTTCTAAATATTTTACTGGAAGAAGAAATTTGTTTGCAACACATAGCTGCTACAAAAAAGGTCATTTATTTTTTATAACTTTAAAAGAAGTCAATAAAAGGAAACAATACCATGT
This sequence comes from Hippocampus comes, assembly GCF_001891065.2. Lineage (NCBI taxonomy): Eukaryota > Metazoa > Chordata > Actinopteri > Syngnathiformes > Syngnathidae > Hippocampus > Hippocampus comes. Next base: position 2,218,821 of record NW_017842057.1, on the reverse strand, counting down.
TAAAACTTTGAAACATCAGTAATAAGCAGTGGACTCATCGCTGACTGCTCAACGGCTTACATCAAAATATTAAAGATACTAATTAGAATGATTTCAATAAAAAATATATATAAATAAATACATTTTGAACATTTGTAAACATGTTTGTACAATTGAACATGAAAAACATTAATATAAATACACACTACTGATATTTTTATTTATATCCAAGATAAAATATGATATTAAGTCATTGGGAATACAAAATCTCAATAACTATTTAAACATCCCAACCACTAAACCGAAGGATGGAAGCCTGGTGTTTTGTTTAGTTATTTTAACAGAAGTGACAAGATGGACCGATTTGAATCAAGTAAAATACAAAAGTGATTCCACCTACATTCGTCTTGATATGTGTTAGCATTTATAGATTAAAGGAAGCCCACATTATTTAGAGCAGGGTCTTCAAACCGGTTCCTCGAGGGCCGCTGACCTGCCTATTTTGCAACTCAACCTGCTGCAATACAGCTGATTAAAATGATCAGCAAGGTCTGCAGAAGCTGGATAATAATCCTGATGAGTTCAATCAGGTGTTTTGCAGCAGGGAGAGATGGAAAACAGGCAGGACAATGGCCCTCGAGGAACAGGATTGAAGGCCCCTAATTTAGAGATTTCTAGCTAGTTTACTGCATCAAGGGACTATTTTCTATTTGGGTTTGCATTGTCCGAATGTATTTGAATGCACCTTGCATCACACCAAACCTGATGTTTAATGACATGCACCCATTATGATCTTATCCATTTGAACCACAAAGGCTGACCGTATTACAAATGATAACGCAAATATTCATCACAATCACCTGCCTTTTTCACGGCATGAGTGACCAGCCCGCAACACACAAAATAAATAGGTTTCTGTGTTTTAAGCTAGCAATCGCTTAATACAAGTTAACAGTTCAAAACCCAACCATCCAGCTCTGGCCTTCCTGTGTGGAGTTTGCCCCACACAGGGGGGCAAACTTCTCCCCATGTCTGCGTGGCTTTTTCCTCCCACATTCCAAAGACATGCACCGCAGGCTGATTGAGCACTCAAAATTGTTCCTAGGTGTCGGTGTGAGCGCGGATGGTTGTTTATCTCTGTGTGCTCTGCGATTGGCTGGAAACAGGTTCGGGGTGTCCCCCGCCTACTGTCGGAAGAGAGCTGGGATACGTTCCAGCATGCCCCGCAACTCTTTTGAGGATTAAGCGGATCAGAAAATGGATGGATGGATGGATGGATTTAACCTGACACGCGCTCTACTTTCTGTGTGCAGGCTGACAGTCGAACACGTCGTTGGAACACTTTTGCTCCATGTTCTAATTGGAGCATGAAAACATGCACTTGCATTTTGCAACCGGATTATTTTTATTTCTTTATTTTTTCCAGAACACATTGAATAAATGGGAGACTTTGCGAGCACAATGGTCACAGGGTCGAGCCCAAAATGCCTACGGCTGTGGCCAATCAGATAGAATTCATCTCACACTCCTGCTCCGGCTGCGTTTTAGAACCACCTACGAGGATGTTATGAAAAGCGTTTTCCTTCTAATCATACGGCCCTGGGTAAATCGAAGGGAAAAGCAACCACTGAGGGCCAAGCCAGGCAGAACTTGTTTGGAACCGGTAAAATGGAAAAGTGTCAAAAGTGATAAACCTCGCCCCATCTTTGCTTGTGAGAAAATGAACCTTTCGGGGGTGATGCGTTGATATCCGTACCCACCTCTTTCCAATTAACTTGCTGATCTTTGGAAACAAGAGTTGGATATTTGCAAAAAAAAAAAAAGATATTTGAGCATTAAATATCTTGTCTTTTTAGCATATTTGAATGAATGAAAACAACTTGCAAATCATTGTTTTTAATTTCCATTTTACACAATGTTTCAGCTTCATTGAAATTGCGGTTTGTACTTCTCTCAGTCTCATATTTGAGAAAATTGGCCTTATTCATTTGTCAAATCATCACCTAAAATCACAAAACGTAACTTCATTAGAGAGCGCATATTGTGTCAAAAGATTTAATGTGAAATTGAAATAATTTAGAATCTTTTGAAATTAAATCAGTCACTGATGGTTTAGTGGTACATTTGCGTGACTTCCATGCAGGCTGTATGGGTTGCGAATTTGAGTGTGAATGTGTGTCTGTCTGCATGTGCCTTGTGATTGCGTAGCCACCAATCCAATCTACCTTTCACCTGAAGTTCGCTTGATATGCTCCAGTTCCCCTCAACCCTGAGCAGGATAAGTGGTAAAGAAAATGTAGGAAATAAAAAGATGCATGTCAGAATACCTCCTAGTGTGCCACCATCTTGCTCAACGGTCCCACAGCAATCCAATTTTATATAATGTATTTTTAAAACAAATAGCATAAAAGTGTTGGGTTGAAAGATTTCCCAGTTACAAGCCTTATTAAGAACAACAGAAAATAGGTTCAAATAAAATGAAAGAAGTAAACATGACGCTCAAGCTAGAGTGACTCAACTTACTGGTAAAGGAAAAAGTTTTCCATTGACCTTTATACAGAGACTGTTTGGATAATTGTCTTCTTGTGGGCAACTTGTCTCCGACAAGCAAAACCTGAAAATAGATAAGACAAAATTAAATGAACATTATTTGTCATTTTATTCAAACAAGTTTGATTGAGCCATAAACCAAACAAAAAAAAAAAAAGCACTTGAAAGCAGAAAAAACACTGTTGAAGAACCAGTTATGTCAGTTTCACGTTTTTTTTTTAATGAAATATGAAGATAAATCCTGAAATTGTGCAAAGAAAGAATATTTGTACTGATTTGCTGAGATGTAGCATGACTATGGCTGTGCGATATGGCTACAATTCAATAAATATTTTGGCCAGATATCCTGATGAGTATACAATAACAATATTACTCTGAGTGCAGTGAAAACAAAACGAAATCAAAAAGGATGTGGAAAGTCTAGGTATTTTTTTAACCAGCCATCAAAAAAATGATAAATATAATACAGTTCACATTGTATGGCAACTGTGATTTAATGATAATTTTCAGTCTGCAACAAAAGTGTTTGTTTGCATGCATGTGTTAACTGCACGAACGTGTGACTTATGTAATAAATTTTCCACGCACGACCGTAGTAAGGATAAGTGGTTCAGAATATGGATGGATGTTTTGTGTGGCTTGAAAAAGAAAAAGTTCACCTCATTCACTCCCACACATGGCGATGGTTGTGTATGCATTGATGCATGGCAACATGCATTAGCTGCTGTGTGTGTTTTAATGCACTGCATGTTTACACTGAGGATTGAGAGGAAAGAAATTTCATCTGTGCTGTATGTTGTACATAGAGCAGATTTGACAATAAAGATGACCTTGACCTTGAAATTGATGGCAGTGTTCCCAACGATATGCCTAGATCATGTTTTGAAGGTCTTCATATGATGTTATATTGTATGACTTTTTATGAATCCATAAAAAGATGGAAATACAGGCAGTCAATGAAGATGCGAGTTGCGACCGAAACATGATGTAGCCCGCACCTCACCGCTCCATTCGGACATTCTTAGAATTAGCTCGGTTATTTTATCCACTGGTAATTTTTAAATTATAAATATGGTCACGTGATGTTCTCAAAGACAATATATGTGTACCCTCCGGGTACAACACAGAAATGTATTTCATCACTGTGTGCTATGTCAGCAGCATCTGTGTGCGTCCCTCGCTCACTTCACATGTCACTCTTCCCTCTCCTCCAGCCTTCCTGTGTGGGGGTCGCATTTCTCCCCTTGCCTGTGTGGGTTTTCTCCGGGCACTCCAGTGTCCTCCCACATTCCCAAAAAAACATGCATGATAGGTTAATGGAACACTCTAAATTGTCCCGAGGTGTGATTGTGAGCGTGAGTGGTTGTGTGCCCTGTAGCTGGCAACCTACTCCAGATGTACCGCACCTATTGCTATATATATATA
>NW_017842057.1:2193762-2214446 GCF_001891065.2 Hippocampus comes | reverse complement strand
CAGGTTGCCAAAGCGTGCGCGCACACACACACACACACACACACACACACACACACACACACACACACACACACACACACCGTATTTTCCACACTAAAAGGCACACTGGATTATGAGGCGCACCTTCAATGAATGGCCTATTTTTTTCATATATTAGCACTGGACTATAAGGCACAAGCTACATGCATCCACTAGATGGAGCTACAGGTACGTCTTTGTCCGTCTCCATGCCTTCTATTCTTTCGTTAGACTCGAGAGGTGTTCATGACCGCCTCCAAAAAACGTAAATTAACGATTACGTCAACAAAACTATAAAAAGTGAAAATACAGAAATGCATCAAAACAGGAAATCACAAAATAAATTCTATAGCGCCCCGATAGAATTTATTTTGGCATTTCCTTGAGCGTAGCTGAAACAGAACGATCAGATATCAGTAAATTTGATCTTAGTTTTACTGTTTGGTGCCTACTACCATATTTGTTACTGATTATTGCTTTATTGTTGTATATATGTTAGTTGCTCCATGTACAGGACTTTGTATGCAACAATGGCTGTTTGAAAGTGCTCTATAAATACAGTTGAGTTGAGTTAAATTGGAGGACACTGGACTGTCTCAGAAGTGTTTGTTATTTATTCCTTTGTTGTGTACTGTATTCCAAACGAGGAAATCACAAAATAAATTCTGTAGTGGGGCTACAGAATTTATTTTGTGATTTCCTCACTTGATTTTCTGTTTTGATGCATTATTTTCAATTTTCGTAGTTTCATTGAAGGAATAGTTAATTTACGTTTTTCCGAGGCGGTGAGGAACGCCTCTTAGTCGAACGGAAGAAGAGAAGGCACGGAGATGGACAAAGACGTACCTGTATTTGTTAAGACTGTGGAAACCATCCAAGATGGCGGTGCGGCTACCCGCAGCGGCTTCTCTATGGCCCCCTGCAAATCAGTGTTCTTCGTGTTCATGTTCTTTATGTTCCTTGTTTTCACTGTGTTGCGCACCAAGGCGCGCATACCCTCGTGAGTTTCTGCTCGCCATCGGCAGAACTACAAAAACGAATCCATCGAAGGCGGAAAAACTGCTTGACTGCGGTCTGCTGCATGACTGCGGTCTGCCGCAGAGGCCTGCTCAATCACCGACCCCCACTCCTGCAACCAGCCCGCAGTGGAAGCGCCACGGACGGAATCGAAGGAAGCAGAACAGGGGGAAGTGAGGAGATATCCAGGCTAGGCTAGCAGCTAGCCCTCATCGACCGGCGATCCCGACCATCACGCTGGCCAACGTACGCTCGCTGGACAATGAACTGGACTATATCCGCTTACTTCAGACATCTCGAAAAACCGTGAGTGACTGCTGCGTCCTTGTTTTCGTGGAGACATGGCTCAATGACAGTGTCCCGGACCAGGCTATTCGGCTAGCCGGGCTAAGGTGCTACCGAGCAGACAGAGAGCTCGTCGAGGGGGGGAAGACTCGCGGCGGGGGACTCTGTGTTTACATCAACGATGCCTGGTGCCGAGACACTGTTGTGGTCTGCAAGCGCTGCTCACCAGCGGTGGAGTTTGTGATTATCGACCTGCCGAGGGAATTTAGTGCCATATTGCTGGTAGCAATATACATTCCCCCTGGCTCAACCAACAGCAGGAGTATGGCCCTGTCTGAACTCCATCAGCACATCAGTGAGCAGCAGACAGCCCACCCCGACATCTTTCTCATCTTGGCTGGAGATTTCATTCATGCAAACCCCAAGAGCGTGCTTCCACAACTCCATGGCCACATCAACTTTCCCACAAGAGGCACAAATATTCTGGACAACGTCTACACTACAATCACAGGATCCTACAAAGCCCTCCCCCTCCCCCACCTTGGTGCCTCAGATCACACCACTGTGATGCTAATGCCAGCATACAGGCCACTGGTGAAAGTCGTCAAACCAGTGAGAAAGCAAGTACGAGTGTGGCCTGAGGGGTCCACAGAAGCACTCCAAGACTGTTTCTCCACCACAGACTGGAATGTGTTTAAACATGCAACCATTAACCTCAACGAGTACGCGGAGACCGTCACATCCAACATAAGGAAGTGCATGGACGATGTCACGGTCACCAGAACCATCACCACCGGGCCAATCAGAAGCCATGGCTGACAGGTGAGGTCCACAGGCTCCTGAGGGCCAGGAACACTGACTTCAGAGCTGGAGACGTGGTGGGCCTCAGGACTGCCAGGGCCAACCTGTCACGAGGCATCAGACTGGCCAAGAGACAATATTCAAGGAGGATTGCAGACCAGTTCAAGAACAGCAGAGACACCAGGAACCTGTGGCGGGGGATCCAGACCATCACGGACTACAAGCCCATTCCGCACACCTGCGACAGCTCCATCACTCTGCTGAACAAACCTGAACGACGACTTCTCCCGTTTTGAGACAAACAACAGCACCCCAGCACAGAAGACCCCACCTCCTCCTGGCGACCAAGTGCTGACGCTTTCCCAGGATAGTGTGAGGCGTTCCCTCAGGAGAACAAACGTACGGAAAGCGGCAGGTCCTGACAACATTCCTGGTCGCATCCTGAAAGACTGTGCTGAGGAGCTCACAGATGGTTTCACAGACATCTTTAACACCTCACTCAGCCAGGCTGTTGTCCCCACTTGTCTCAAAGCCACCACCATCATCCTGGTCCCAAAGAAGTCGTCCCCTTCCAGCTACAATGACTACCGCCCGGTCACACTCACCCCCATCCTCATGAAGTGCTTCGAGCGGTTAGTCATGCACAGCACATAAAGTCTGCCTTCCCCCCCACCCTGGACCCCTACCAGTTTGCATATCGGCAGAACAGATCGACTGCAGACGCTATCTCCACTGCCCTCCACTCAGCCCTCACCCACCTGGAGACCAAGAACTCACACGTCAGAATGCTGTTCATCGACGTCAGCTCAGCATTCAACACCATCATTCCGCAGCAGCTCATACACAAACTGGACCACCTGGGGCTCAACACCTCCCTGCGCAACTGGCTGTCTGACTTCCTGACGGGGAGACCACGGGCAGTTCGGGTCGGCAGCAACACCTCCAGCACCATCATGATGAACACAGGTGGCCCACAAGGATGTGTGCTGAGCCCCCTCCTCTTCACACTGCTGACCCACGACTGCACTCCTTCGTCCAGCTCCAATCTCTTCGTTAAGTGTGCGGATGACACGACTGTAGTGGGTCTCATCAACAATGGCGATGAGACAATCTACAGGTGTGAAGTGAGCAGGCTAAAGACAACAATCTCCACCTGAATGTGGAGAAGACAAAGGAGATTGTTGTGGACTTCAGAAAGACGCACCCCCAGCATGCTCCACTGACCATTAACGGTGCCACAGTGGAGAGAGTGAGCATCACTAAGTTCCTGGGAGTGCACATCTCTGAAGACCTGTCCTGGAGCCACATTACCTCATCACTGGCCAAAAAAGCCAACCAGCGCCTGTACTTCCTCCGCAAACTGAGGAGAGCAAGAGCCCCGCCCCCCATCATGCAGACATTCTATACAGGCACAATTGAGAGCATCCTGTCCAGCTGCATCACTGTGTGGTATGGTGCTTGCACTGTGTCCTGCCAAAAGACTTTGCAGCGCACCGTGAGAGCAGCTGAGAAGATCATTGGTGTCTCTCTCCCCCCACACGTGGACATTTACAACTCCTGTCTGACCCGCCAAGCCATCCGGATTGTAGGTGACCCCACCCACCCATCCCACAGCCTCTTCGGCCTGCTGCCGTCGGGAAGGAGATTGCGAAGTCTCCGTGCCAGAACCAGCAGGCTCAAAAACAGTTTCTTCCACCAGGCGGTCAGGAGACTCAACTCACTCCCTGTGCAGCATTAATACTGGAGTCCCATTTGGTCCTCGTGTGGCGAGGAGAGTTCATCATAGCTGTCGGATAACAAGATGGCGCTGGCGTGGAGGAGTCAGGTTGTGAGGATGGTGAGGGCACAGTGCAGTGCCTTTGTTCATCATGAAGAGGAAAGGGGAGGGGGGACACGACATAGGGCGCAGATGCAGACAATGTGCGTGTATTATGTTCATCAGTGTTTGCAAACTCACACTTATTCATCGATTTATTTTTTTTCTGACCCTCTCTGCATTTTCTCTCTTTTTCAGACACCTCTTACATCCATGCATCAAGACATTCACGACTATCCCTCATCTGCCTTATCTCAGAAGGCTTTACTTTATTTTGTTTTAACATTTCGTCTTCTTTTGACTTCAAGTTTGACTTCAGACGTTCCAACTGATTCATGCTTAGTGAACCATTTATCGGAAATCCACATTCGGCTGTCCAATACTTCACACACGACAAACATTCATCTCCATATTTAATTTTCATTTGAGTGTAAATTCGGGAGGATAAATTCGGAATTTCGTCCGGTCCATTTTTACTCTGCGAGTCACCCATTTTTGCCACCTTCAGTCTTCTGGAGACCAAAAATTGAAAAAAATAATACGCTCAACGAAATTCAAGGTTAAGCAAAATAAATCCGACTCAACGATAAGAATCGGCGCAGGCCTCGCTCGACGAAAAAGATTGAAGCCAACAACAACAAAAAAAAATCCTGCTCAACAATAAGAATTAGAGAAGGCAATCGCTCGACGAAAAAGATTGGAGCCACCAACAACAAAAAACCCAACTCATCAATAAGAATTGGAGCAGGCCTCGCTGAACGAAAAAAAATCGGAGCCAACAAAAAAAAAACAAAACTACTAAACGATAACAATCGAAGCAGGCAATCATTCAGTGTTCTCTCTCACACACACACACACACACACACACACACACACACACACACACACACACACACACCAAAAAACAAAATCAAAGTAAAATAAATCTCATCTTCAAATTCATAAAATATTCACATCATTACTGATCATAAATTTTGAAATCGGATTTACCGTGTCAAAGGACAGTTTGAGTTCATTGAGACCTCAGAGGGAAGCTTTCAGGGAGCCGGACGGGAGTTCCTCCATCTCTAATTTACGAGGACAGAGTTCTTCATCTTTTTCATGAAGAAGGTTGCGCAGTCCAGTTCTCGTCCGTCTCCCACAAAAGCAAACACTCGAGGTCCCATCTGTCTCCTTCATGATGAGGACTGTCCGACCTTGGGTTAGATTGTCTTGTCCAGGGAAGCCAAGACAACAAGTATTGTAAAAAAATGATGAGATTTATTCGAGAAAGAAAAAGAAAAAACATGGAGAGACACCATTCACAGATCTGTCAAGGGAGCCTTCTCTCCGGCCGCGCCTCGCGCTTTCTTTTTATCTAGTTTTCTTCTCTTCGGGAGGGGCGAAGGTCAGCACAATCAGCATTTTGAGCAGCTACACAGAATGCAGTCAAGTGCATGAACAGGCAACTTTGCTTATCTGCAAAATACCTGTTTAGCATTCAATAGTACCAACACTTCCATTTAGCGCTGTTATATGTCAAATTTCCATTACAAGCCAATGGGGTGTGTCTCTGATGTTAGCAGCTGGTTTATTTGTTCTGCCAAGAGAGCAGTTATCCTCTTTAGCCAGTAGGCATGAATCATGTCAGGCCTTGGTGTTGTCTTGCTCTTCATCTTCGACACTCTTGATTTTTACTACTACTGGTTCTTGTTCTGGGTTATTGCTGTTGCACTGCTTGTAAGTGCCCCAAACATTGGGCATTGGTGTTGTCTGTGGCTTCCTTCTTCCAGATACTCTCATAGTATTGCTGTCTCTCAGCATTTGGTAGGTCTTGCCACCTTGCCACTGAAAGCAGACCTTAGCTGGCAGTGATAATTTTACAGTTTGAGCCCCGCGAGTCTCGGGAATGATAAGAAAAGTATGAGTTCCAATATGCATTTAGAGAGTCCCAAATTTCGAATTCTGAAATGGTCTACTTATTCAATTGCAGATGATAATAACACAAACAACAACAATATACATTGATAAAAGGTGTATTTTTTATCAACAAATGCTGCAAAAATGTAAATAATTCAGGGATACAAGATTATTTTCGCAAAAAATTATCCAACTTTAGCTGCTTCCTCTGTGATATTGCCGCAATAAACTTTCGTAACACTTGTTCGCGACACTTTTTTTAACGTTACACGACTTGTAAATCGTCTGCTTTCTACGTGGTGAAGGCCGATCTCGCCAATCTCATCTCGCGAGAACGGAAATCTCGTCACGCGAAATTACTTAACGCAAGATCAAAACAACAATGGGGGCGATTGTCAAACTGCATTCGTTGCTGGAAAAAAATATTTACCATCATTTTTTTTTCCTTTTTTTTTTTTTGACTGAGAAATTTCCTGGAGTCCCAAAAACGCACATTATTTGGAACTGTGCGTCTAGCGGGAAATTTATGCGTCTAGGACGCGGGACGCAGAGGTAACGAGATGGCTGAGCTGGGTTGTTGGACAGTATTGTGTTTATTCTCCTGGCATGTACTTCCCTCTTGTACCATTTCAGGCAAGTCATCTTTGCTTGGCAGCCTCAAGTGCTTCATATGTGGACATCTTGCAGTATTTGTTGTGCAGTTCTTTCTGATCCTTCAAACCTTTTTTTTTGCTCCTTTAGGAGGCTAACTTCTCTCTTGGCTGCCCTTACTTTTGCCTCTACCTTTCTGTTCCACAGGGGTGGTCCATGCTCCTTACGGTTTTACATCATATAGCCAAGCCTTGTTCAGATAACTGATACAACTGCATAGATCAGCCGATGGATCTCAGTGACATTCTGTGAGAGATACTTATCGGTGTTGTGTTGACATCTTTTACTCGTAATTCCAATGGCACTTCTTTCTTTAGCCTTGGCAAAGAGGAGGTTGTTGGGTTCCACCAGGTCTTAATGATCGCTCTTCGGTCAATCACTCTTATGTTGAACTGTTCTGCTTGAGAGGGCTTGGAACCCACTTTGAATGATTGGGGGTGATTGCGTAGCCTAATGTACCAAACATGATAGCAACTTCCTATTGCTGATGTTTGAGCACATAGTTACTTCTAGCTCATTATACATGAGAGGGTTCCAAAGAATCCATGCTTCACAAATTCTCTGCATGTCTCCCCTCTAACTGGATTTAGTACCTTAAAAGCATCTGCCTCTCTCTCTGTCTCTCTGTCTCTCTGTCTCTCTCTCTCTCTCTCTCTGTCTGTCTGTCTGTCTGTCTCTCTGTCTCTCTCTCTCTCTCTCTCTCTCTCTCTCTCTCTCTCTCTCTCTCTCTCTGTCTGTCTGTCTGTCTGTCTGTATTAGAGCTAAGATCGGTCCTAAAAAATCGAGCCCGGACCGGACCGGTCCGAGGGTTTTTAATCCCCCGGCCCGAGCCCGATCACTTAATCTGATTTGCTGGCCCGAGACCAAAGCAAACCCGACATTTCATATTTTATTTGTGAGGACTCGGGAGGAGGAGGGGTGATTTCTGATAACAAAGCCAGTCTTTTGGAACAAAATCTAAGTTAAACAAGACTGTATAAACATTTACATCTATTATATTTCTGTTTCTGAAGAGGTTACATTAACCGACAATTTTCCATCATTGACGGATTTTTTTAAGAGTGGACGGGGAAAATTTAAGGCCGTCCGTCATTTTGACGGGTTGAAAATTGGGCCGTAAACCACCGCAGCAGTACGTCCTTAAGAATCTAGCGCGGCACTTTAAGAGAGAGTAGCAGAAAGACAAAGACGAACAATGACGGGTGGATACTCGACAGAGACTGAAAGGAGTTCTTTGAATTGTCATTGCAAGAGTTTAGTACAGTACTGTGATGAGGCGACTTCTGTTTTTTTGCAAACCACGGGCTCTCGTGGCCAAAACTAGTCACGGCCTCGAAAAAAAAAAAAAAGTCAGTGAGAGAGAAGCCCAACCCAACAAGAACCCGAAGCAATGATTGACATTTTAAGGCCCGACCCGACCCGAATTTCGGGTCGGGTCGGGTCGGGCTTGGGCGGCCTGATCTTACCTCTACTGTGTATATACGGTAGATAGATAGATATATAGATAGATAGATAGATAGATAGATAGATAGATAGATAGATAGATAGATATACACACACACACACATACACACGCACACACGCACACACACACACACATACACACGCACACACGCACGCACACACACGTAATAATAATACATTTTATTTATAAGCGCCTTTCAAAACACTCAAGGACACCTTACAATCAAAAACATATAAATACATACATACATACATATATACATACATTTTATGTATAAATATATGGATAAAAAACAACCTTACCTTAATTGGATTTGAACCATATAGTCCCTTCTGCCACCTGGAAGAAAATCCCTGAAAACAAATATAATTACTTTACTTTTTCGATTACAGAGGGATTTTTTTTTTCACTAAGGTCTTGACAAAAGGTTCACCTGGATATGCATACTTCTCGAACTTGCTGTGGCGTCAAGGCAAAGATAAAATACTTTTCTTGATGGTATCTTTGTGCAGTACTTGCTCCTGAAAACAAATGATGCTTGTCAAGTAAAACTGTGTATTTGAGGTATTCCATTGTCAGACTATATACGGGCTCTTTTTCTTAACATTAGGCACACGTCTCGACCAAATGTGACAAAGATCCACATTATTTGACCTGGGATTAAGTACGTATGCCCTCATATATCAGAAGGCAAACTGTGACCAATGTTCCATTCAACCATTTACGGCAAAACTTCAATTATTTTTGCACTTTAACAAGAACACAACTGAATGCAATGATAAAATATAAAGGGGACCAGAATCTCCTTAATGAAACCAAAATATTAGGCACACGTCTCGACCAAATGTGACAAAGATCCACATTATTTGACCTGGGATTAAGTACGTATGCCCTCGTATATCTGAAGGCAAACTGTGACCAATGTTCCATTCAACCATTTACGGCAAAACTTCAATTATTTTTGCACTTTAACAAGAAAAGAACACAACTGAATGCAATGATAAAATATAAAGGGGACCAAAATCTCCTTCATGAAACCAAAATCAAACCAAATTGGTCGAGTTTTTGTGGGAGGCGCAACGCTGTCAGCCACAGTGTGAAATTTATAACATGCAAGACCGTCTACACACGTTTCTGTTGAAAGCAATTATGGCTGACACACAGATGTTGCCCGACATTCTATTATCTTAATGAGCCCCCCTGTGCATGGGTAATTCAGACACAGCCATGTCCTGCCAAGAGTTTTGCCATGCATGATGACAGTTGGACCTCTCGTGGTTTGTTGTTGAACAATTTTCTTCATAGTTTTCACCAACATTATTTTTTCCTAAAAAAAAACAAAAAACAAAAGAAAACTAATAAAAGCAAATTGTTGCTGTCCCATGAAAAACGTATGTCCATTTTTGTCATTTAAAAAAAATGTCATGGTTAGTGGGGTGTCCTTGTTTCAGAAATTCAAGTTAAAAAAAAAAAAAACTGACAGAAGCGTTTTTCACAGAACAGAGGTGATATTGCGCCCTGCAAATATATTATATACTTCTTCAATATTTCAAAAAATGACTACCTGACAACCACAAACTTAAATGTTTTTTTTTTTTTTTTTAATTTTATAGAGATTACATTCTGTATGAACAATCAACACAATGTAGCCCATTCACATCACATAGCAATTGTGAAGTGGAATGGCAATGCTATGTACCATATTTTTCAGACTTAAGTCACACAGTCAGCTGGACTCTCAGCACTATGAATAAATTGGTTTCAATGAATAGAACAAGCAGTTGAGAGCCTTCTTGCCCCCCTGGGACATTTGCTGCTGGGTTCACCTTAGATCAGACCTGGGCATTGTACGGCCCGCGGGCCGCATGCGGCCCTTTGGTTGACTCTGACTGGCCCACGTCAAGAAAACTACAAAATAAATACCGTAAATTCCGGATTAAAAGCCGCTACTTTTTTTCCACACTTTCAACACTGCGGCGTGTAATATGAAGCAGCTTTTTAATTACTTTTTTTCCATCGCGGGAAAAACATGGACCAATAAAATGAATGAGTAGTTCACTGAGGTCCAATGAGATTGTAGGACTAATCACAACTTCCGCTCTTTTCGCCGTAGCAGGGAAAAATGTGTTACCCGGCAACAGTCGACCAATAAAATGAATGAGTAGTACACAGGGGTCCAATGAAATTGTATGATTACCGGTAATCACAACTTCCTTATTTCAGTCTTTCTTCTAACCCTGATCAACATGGAGAATACCAGACGAAAAGCATATGATGCAGCTTTTAAACTAAAAGCGATCACTCTGGCAGTTAAAGAAGGAAATCGAGCTGCTGCCCGTAATCTTGGCATAGACGAGTCGATGGTGCGAAGGTGGAGGCTCCGGCAAGAAGACCTGAGCCAGTGTAAAAAGACAACCAAAGCTTTTAAAGGTTTTAAAGGTGGGGCGTTGTGGTGTTATAGATTCATGAAACGGAAAAGCCTGTCTATTAGGGCACGCACGACGTTGTCAGCAGCTCCCTCCCAATTACAAGGACAAACTTGCTTCGTTCCGCACATTCACACAAACAAAGGTAGCTGAGAATTCCATCAGCCCAGATGAAATAATATATATGGACGAAGACCCTCTGACATTTGATTTGCCTCTCACTCGGACTGTAAATAAAAAAGGTGATTGCATTATTCTATTCAAAGTAGAGGTAAGATCGGGCCGCCCGAGTGCGAGCCCGACCCGACCCAACCCGAAATTCGGGTCGGGCCTTAAAATGTTTAAAATGTCAATCATTGCCTCGGGTTCGGGTCGGGTCGGGCTTCTCTCTCGCTGACTTTTTTTTCGTTTTTGTTTCGAGGCCATGAATAGTTTTGGCCACGAGAGACTGTGGTTCGCAAATAAACAGAAGTCGCCTCATCACAACACGTACTGTACTAAACTCTTGCACTGACAATTCAAAGAACTCCGTCCAGTCTCTGTCGAGTATCCACCCGTCATTGTTCTTCTTTGTCTCTCTGCTACTCTCTCTTAAAGTGCCGCGCTAGATTCTTAAGGACGTACTGCTGCGGTGGTTTACGGCCCAATTTTCAACCCGTCAAAATGACGGACGGCCTTAAATTTTCCCCGTCCACTCTTAAAAAAATCCGTCAATGATGGAAAATGGTTGGTTAATGTAACCTCTTCATAAACAGAAATATAAAAGATGTAAATGTTTATACAGTCTTGTTTAACTTAGATTTCGTTCCAAAAGACAGGCTTTGTTATCAGATATCACCCCTCCTCCTCCCGAGTCCTCACAAATAAAATATGAAATGTCGGGTTTGCTTCGGGCTCGGGCCTGCAAATCAAGTTAAGTGAGCGGGCTTGGGCCTGGTCGGGCTTAAATACCCTCGGGCCGGTTCAGGTCGGGCTTGATTTTTTTTGGACCGATCTTAGCTCTAATTTAAAGCCTAGTGGGCTGCAGTATTTCTCCTCGTAATTACGCAAATGCGCATCAAGATCTCTCTTTGTCTGGCCTCTTATTATGTGTTTCAGCGTAATTTCGTTGTGCAAATGCATTTATCATGCTCATAAAAATTTGGAGATTATTTTCACCTTAAGAAATTTTGCATTTTTTTTTTCTGCAGGGGTTCAGCGGGGGACTGCGTCCGCGGCCTCACCCGGAGGCGCTCCAGGCGTCAGGGACGCAGAAGCAAACCCCTGCCTACTCATTGGCCAGCGGTTTATAATCCGGTGCGGCACATATAATTACAAAATTGATTTTTCTTCATAAATCTGAGCATGCGGCTCTTAATCAGGTGCAGTCTGTAGCCCGGAATTTACGGTATATATTTTTATTTTACCTCATGCATTGATTCAATGTGCAGTTCTTTTATTTTGAATTTGTGTTTATTTCCTGCACGTACAGGTACGTAAGGCAATGGGCGCTATTGAATTTACTGTTGCAAGCAGGTGACAGGGCTGTATCCCCAAAATGTCTACTAAAACAAGAAAGGTAGATGCTGAATGCAGGGTTTTCAACAAAACATGGACTGCAAGGTATTTATTTACTGAAGTCAGAGGCAAAGCGGTATGTTTGGTTTGTGGAGACCAGATTGCCGTGTTTAAAGATTACAATTTGAATCATCATTACGAGACAAAACATGCAGAGAATTACAAAAACTTGACTGATGCTGAAATGGCGCGGATATCAGAAGATTTGGTAGCTAAGCTACAAAAGCAGCAAGGGTTTTTTACCAAGCTTCACGCATCCAGGAATGCAGCAACCAAGGCCAGCTTTGTGATATCCCACAAAATCGCTCAAAACAGCAAGCCGTTTGCGGAGGGGGAATTCGTCAAAGAATGCTTGGTGGACTCTGCAGCATTACTATGTCCGGAAAAAAAGAAGCATTTGAGCAAGTCCCGTCCGAACCGTGACGAGAAGGATCGAGGGCATTGCGGGAAATCTGGAGCTTCAGCTGCAACGCAAAGGTGCAGATTTTTTCTCCTTGGTTTGGATGAGTTTGGCTGTGATGTCCAGGATACAGCCCAATTACTTGTATTTGTCCATGGATTAACGGACTTCACGATTACGGAGGAGCTGGCAACAATGCGCCCACTGAAAGGAACAACAACAGGGAGCGACCTGTTCACCGAGGCAAACGCGTGTATGGACACATTGGGACTGAAATGGGACAGACTGGTGGGAGTCACAACGGACGGTTGTCCAAATCTAACGGGGAAAAATGTAGGACTGTTGAAACGTATGCAAGATAAAGTCACTGAAATCAATGCAGATCAGAAACTGGTATTTTTGCATTGTATTTTACATCAGCATGTGTTGTGAAAGTCAGTGATTAAAATTAATCATGTAATTGATGTAACTAAAATAGAAAACTTCATCAGGGCACGAGCATTGATTCACAGGCAGTTTGTTGCACTTTTAGAGGAACAGCAGACTGAACATAATGACATCAGCTACCACACAGCTGTCCGATGGCTCAGCCTGGGCAAAGTGCTAAAAAGAGTTTGGGATCTGAAATCAGAGATTCGAGAGTTTTGTGAAATGAAAGGCAAAGACATCCCACAGCTTTCTGATGAGGACTGGATGTCAGATTTTGCATTTGCTGTGGATGTGACTGCACTGATGACTACACTGAACACCCAACTGCAAGGCAAGGGCCTTTTTGTCCATGAAATGCACAAACTGGTGAAGGCTTTCATGACAAAGTTACAGTTTCTTACAAGGCAACTGGAGAGCAACAAACTCACTCACATGCAAACCCTGAAAGAAGTCACACCATCAGCTGATCACCTCCGCTGGTACTCATCCATGTTAAGAGCACTGCATGAAGAGTTTTCAAGGCGATTTGAAGATCTCAGAACAATGGAGGTTGAAATGCAAGTGATTTCCTGTCCCTTTACCTGCAATGTAGATAATGCACCCAGTGATGTCCAGCTGGAACTTATTGACCTTCAGTCTGACACAGTGCTGGCTGAGCATTTTAAGTCACAATCACTGCTGGAATTCTACTCTTCTCTTAAGGAAGAAAAGTTTCCAAACATGAGAACACATGCGCAGAGGATGTTTGTTCTCTTTGGCTCTACCTACATATGTGAGCAAACATTCTCTGTGATGAAGTTTAACAAATCCATGTATAGATCTTCCCTTACTGAGGGTCATCTGTCAGCAGTGCTTCGCATCTCCACCTCAGACTTTCAACCTGACTTTGATACACTTTTAAAGACCAACAGAGACTAGATTTCTCTCATTGAATAAGAAAAAAACAACTGAAAAACTCTAAATGAGGTGATTTAACTACAAATGTAGGCTTTTTTTCTTTTTTATAATCGGCTGTTTTTAGAAAGTTAAGAACCTCTTTCCAGCAACAGATAAATCTAAATGCATTTTGGGGTGAATGTGACTGAAAATGATAACTAATATAATCATCATCACAATTGTTCACATTTTGGCAACCATTGTTTTGGAAAATGTTATTTAATAAATGCCATTTTTTCCAAAGACAACCTCTGTTTTTCATTGCTCATAACATGTACTCTTAAAAGTCTTAAAAACGTGCCAAAAAATGCAAAATACTGCTTTTTATATAAAGAAATGCAATTAATATTATGTAGAATTTTGTTCAGACTTTTGATCCGGCCCTCCATTATATTTTCTGGTTCTCATGTGGCCCCATGCAAAAAATAATTGCCCACCCCTGCCTTAGATCTTTGGCAGAAGTGGAGAATGCTGTGCCTGACAATACTGCCCATAGAAGATGTGGAAGACATCTCCACAAGTGGCCTTATGATCAGAATCATAATCAGATTTATTTGCTAAATATATAAAACACACAAGGAATTTACTTTCCGAGTGCGCTTGTTCAGATCACAGGTTAAAAAAAAAAAAAAAAAACTCACTAAAAACTCACTAAGTACGCCTTGTGTCTTTTGTGAGGTTATGCCTGCTATCCTAAAGTGGAGTGGGTGTGTGGGGAAGAGTCTGTCTGATGGCTGTCGGATTATGTGCAACCAATGAACAAGAAATATGTAGTTTTCTATATACCGGTTTCTAATGTTGGACTTATTCACACAGACCATTGTGTGCGCCGACTTGAGCCATGACAAATTAAAACAAATCCATGCCATGTTGTCAAGAGTTCATATACCGTAATTTTCAGACGATAAACCGCTACTTTAGTCACACGCTTTCAACCCTGCAGCTTATTGAATGATGCGGCCTGTTTGAAGATTTTTCCAACGGCCGCCAGGGAGAACTCAAGCAGAAAAGGTTACAGTGAGCCGCTGTCATGTGTCACAGTAAAAATAACCAGCCAGGAGAGGGCGCATTTTACCTGTGTTTTGAGCTGGACTGCAATCTGAAAGCTGTGTGGCTGGGTCGATGACAGACTTGACCGAACACAAAATAATTTTTATGAAAGCTTTATTTACGACTGAACATAGAAAATGTAGCACATTAATAAAATAAAAGACTGAGATGCGTCAAATGGGACTAACAAATAGAAAAGTATACAAAAACAGACAACAGTAGCTGCTTGTGACCACTTTCAGGCATGTTGTATGTGCCCGAAACACGTGGAAAACAACTAATCTCCCCTGCTTCATGGCTGTTCACACGACCCACGATGTGACACCGTTCAAACTCCCAAACGACGATATTTTACTCTTAATATCAGCCGTGTTGCAATGGTGATTGCAGACACATCAGGTCTGAATAAGCACAGCTCAACGTTCGTCTCACTTCACTTCGTGGTCCAAGTCTGATGAGATTTCATTGTTGTGAAAGTTGACATGAAAGTGTGGATAGTAGAAAGAATAGAAGGAATGGTTGACTGCGTGTTACGGCAAGCGAGGATTTTTTTCATTTTAAAACAAAGCATTACTCGACAAGGAACGGTGCCTTTTTTTTTCCTTTTTTAAACCGGCCATGTGAGTGCTGTTTTACTGCCGCCGTGCTGCTGCGTTATGAGGCACTATTTGGAAAGAAAGGTTAAGGTTAAGTGATTAAACGTTGAAACCTCTTTCTGTGTACCGTCTTTCTTTGTAAATATCTCATGTTACAGTATGGGCACCTGTGACTTAGACAGGTGCGGTTTGTGTGTGTACAAAATGTTTTTTTCCTTTAAAAATGTAGTGGATTCGCCTTCTAATCAGGTGCGCTCTATAGTCTGGAAATTATGGGACTAAGAAAAAAATTTTGACATATGCTGCATGAATGGACCCAAAGACTAATGAACAGATGTTACTCCACATTTAATGGATGAGATGCCCAAGAATTGTAATGCCTGCTGGTAGTTAGATGTTCTTCAAATATGCTGCATTATAAGCAAACATTATCTTACTTTTCCTACCTGTCAGCACATGAGATGATATTAACTGGAGATTGGTGAGTTTTAATTATTATACATGTATATTTTATTAATTCAGACATAAATAAGTTGAGTGATTTAAAAAGTGCTGACCAAGTTTACATAATTACCGTATTTTCCGCACTAAAAGGTGGACTGGATTATGAGGCACACCTTCAATGAATGGCTATTTTGTAATTTTTTTTCGTACATTGGACACGTCGCTTTATAAGGCGCAATCTACAATGCCTCCACTAGATGGTGGTACGCTCCTTCCATTCAACTCAAGAGGCGTCCGTTCAACTCGAGAGGCGTTCATGACCGCCCTGAAAAACGTAAATTAACTATTACTGTACTTAAATGAAACTACGAAAATTGAAAATAATGCATCAAAACAGAAAATCAAGCGAGGGAATCACAAAATAAATTCTATATCCCCCCTACAGAATTTTTTTGTGATTTCCTCGCTTGATTTTCTTTGTAGTTTCATTGAAGTAACAATTTATTTACGTTTTTCGGAGGCGGCCATGAACGCCTCTCGAGTGGACCGCAAGAAGAGAAGGCACGGAGACGGACAAAGACATATAGTACCTGTATTTGTTGAGACTGTGAAAACCATTAATAAAGTCTGTGTTTTAAAAAAAGTAAAACCACAGCTCTCCTTTTTTCAACAAATACAGTTGTGTCTTTGTCCGCCTCCGAGCCTTCTCTTCTTCCGTTCAACTCAAGAGGCGTTCATGACCACCTCCGAAAAACGCATTGGCATTTCCTTGATCATAGTTCCAACAGAACGATGTCAGGAGTAGTTATTTTTTCCTTTGTTGTGTATTCACAAATGATGAAATCACAATATAAATTCTGTGGGGGGGGGGCTATAGAATTTATTTTGTGATATCCTCGCTTGCTTTTCAGTTTTTATGTATTATTTTCAATGTTTGTAATTTCATTGAAGTAATCGTTAGTTTACGTTTTTCGGAAGCAGTCTTGAATGCCTCTTGAGTCAAACTGAAGAAGAGAAGGCACGGAGGCGGACAAAGACGTACGTGCATTTGTTGAGACTGTTTTAAAAAAACTACACAACAGCTCTCCTTTTTTCGGAGCTGCAACAAAACTGTATTTAATAAAGCAGTGACACAGTTCACTGAACCAACTGCAAGTTATAACATTGTAAGCATGTCTCCAGCAAGCAGCCATCTTAGGGTCGACATATTATCGTAATGACCATAGACAAGGCGCACCGGAATTAAAGGCGCGCTGTGAGCTTTTAAGAAAATTGAAGACTTTTCGATGTGCCCTGTAGTGCAGAAAATACGGTATGTTTCAAGAAATGAAGTGCCATTTCACAATTGGTAAAGCTTCTGGACATTTGCTTATGGCTTTATATGATAAATTAAGTGATTAAGTACAGCCCACATTTACATTTTGTATCATGCTTCATTACACAGAACATATTGAAAGGGGTAACGCTACTATGCATTATTTCTGTAATCTGCACTTCAGTTTGCGTGTTACTGATTTAGAATATAGTATATTGTAAGGTCCTTGTTTTTGTTGAAAGGATAACAGTTGCCGACACTCTTCAGTTGCTTCATTTCATAATTGGAAACAAAACATAGTCATTTAAAAACTGCTGTCGACCACAGGTCACGCCCAGTCACCCAACACGCTGACTGCCTGCTGAAAGAGACAGGCTATAGAAATGCTTGATTTTTCAATGTTCGTTAAATTAAAAAGCCACTATTCATTTCAATATATGCCAAAAAAGATATGCTCTGTGACATCAACGTACATTTGTAAAACAGACACACGCACGCACGCACATGACGCACGCACGCACGCGCGCGCGCACACACACACACACACACACACACACACACACACACACACACACACACACACACACACACACACACCGTAATTGCAGGTCGAGTCGTCGCGACTTGCCTTATTGGAGGCAGACATGTTTCGCCGCCATCTTTCTGCTCTAGATAACCAAAAGAGGCACAACACCCGATCAGACATGTGCTGGAACAATGACTACAGCATATATGACAATTGCAATGTGCTTACTCCGTCACTTGAGGGAATATTATAAGTCCTTTGTGATATTCACCTCTGCTAAAGAAATTGGTGGTAGGCTTGCAAAGTGTGGTCTCTTTAGAAGCACCGCAGTTTTATTTGCTAAACAATTCAAAATGCATGCGCTTGAAACTTTTTATGGCCTTCTTACTCTTTTAAACTGCAATAATCCTTCGATTCTCTGTTCCTTTGCCTTCCATTTCAAAAACATCACATAGACACTGATAAACAAAGGCACATAGAGAGCCACTTTTAACTTAATACAACTATATACATGCTGGAAAGTATGTGGATTCACCATTGCTACATTGTCCCCACCTAGCAGGAAGCTGTCCTCAGCAACTAAAATGCCCACAAAGTCTCGCAAGTCACCGTTGCTCATGAGGCCACCCGGTTGGTCCCTTGTCCAGCACAGGGAAAGACTGGACACCCAGAGGCTGGTCCACCAGCCTAGCATTCCCCTTTGATGATATCAAGGGCCGATACTGGTCCAGTTGGTCCTGATGAAGGACTACCACACAATTTCTCCTTTATACCTGCACTTTTTCGGTATTGGAAAATGATCAATACACATTATTGCACAACAAGGGGTAGGGCTAGATAAGTTGTATACTTCTCCCTACTCCTTTGAACATATAACTGTGATGATGTTTGTATCACTTACTTTTATTTTTCCTTTTATAATTTTAGTTTGGATTTTGACAATCTGTTATTGTGTGTTTTACATATGTTCAATGAACAATAAACAAACAAACAAACAAACAAACAAACAAACAAACTCAGAAAACCATGTCTGATAGCTTCTCTAGGATAGTGCAGGGTGGGTCATCAGCTTGTGCTGAAAGTCTGTCCTTCAAGTTACGGGTGAAACCGAAGGAGATAAAGTACTACAGCCAGTAGTTCAGTTTCTTTAGAGTGGATGGCTGTAGAATGGAATGACTTTCTCCCTGTATTTTGCCTCTTGTCTGTATCAACGATGAAAGGCCGCTGCATGTTGGGGCAAGCCAGCACTTGGGCCTCCACGAGTGCTGACTGAAGCAAGCAGAAGGTACACTCACATTTGTCTGTCCATTTGAAAAGCCAGCCTTTTTGAGTCAGTCGATGCAGTGGGCCGCTTAGGGATGTAACAATATCCAAACATCACAGTAAGTGATCACGATATGAAATTCACAACCAATTATCAATCAATCAACCAAACTTTATTTATATAGCACTTTTCATATATTGCATAAAAATGCAACTCAGTGCTGTTAAAAAAAAAAATTAATTACAACATGAAAAGAGGACCCCTCTGCCCCAACACACACAGATATCTCCACAAGCATGACAATGCTCACACACACACATGCAGCACACAATGGGAGAGTAAACATGACAAATTGAAAGAGCATATTTTCATTCAGAAGTTAAAAATGAATCTATTTTGACCAAAAGTGTGGCATTATTAAAATTGTCTTTTAATAAAACAGAAACAAACGGAGCTGAGTATTGCCCATGGCCTTAGCGAATCAGGGCAAAGAATACAAGTGGGGTGTCAGCAAATGAGAGGTGCCATTTGTCACCTTCGGGACGTCAGGGGCTTGCTGCGCGATCTGTCTCGCTCTTTTTCCTGACGGGACCTGAATGGGAGCAGACGTATTCTTCGGCTGTTCTAAAGAGGTGTTTCGGGAGAAGAGTGTGTCGTTCTACACGTCGAGCATTGTTCCTGGCTAACGTAGCTGTTCGCTTTTTTACATCCGGAATTGCGCCGACCGTGTAACGTCATCGGCGCCTCGTTCAACATTCTTCTGGCCGGGTCCTGTGTCTTTTGCAGAGTTTCTGATTAAGGACAGCGGTGGAATTAGCGTGTCTTCTGTGGAGAGGATTCCATTACGGTGCCCTGAATTCCGAAAGTGCGGGAAAAAGGGTACAGTGGTGGTGGCGAGCCAACCAAAAGAAAATATATTACGTGATAAACTGTTTTTTGACTGGTTAGTGAATTGGTAATGGTCAAAGAAATTAACTGCTAAGGCAAGAGTTGATAGGAAAACTCTGTGTTTGGTTGCTAAATTCACAATTGAAAGAGAAAAGAAAAAGAAAAAATTGACCATAGGAAGGTGCCAGTTGATACAAGCTAAGAATCCGTTTCGGAGAAACTAAAGTCCTAATGCCTCACCATGAGTTTTGGTACCGCCTTTCTGATGATATAAATATGTTGTGAATCCCTTGTTTCTTTGCACTCGTGATCCGTAGCCATCGTCTGTTAACCGCGGGTGCCCGGAATATTCTGCAAATAAAACCTTCGAAGGTACGATTCATCGACTTCAGCCTGTATTTGGATAACCAACATCCTCACCATCCGAAATTCAACGAACACACGGGGGAAAGAAGGCCACTTTCCCCCCCAACAATGGCTTGGTTGGACTCTGTGCTAAAATCAGAATCAGAATCATCTAAAAGAACACAGATGGTCCATCTGTACTCAATCAGAATGAGAATCATCTTTATTGGCCAAGTATGTAGAACACACAAGGAATTTGTCTACGGTAGATCACGCTGCATTAGTATCATCATAAACAAGGACATGACAAATAAGTATGGAAAAATAAGTATGGAAGGACATTCGGTATTGTAAGTGAACCGTAGTGCGGTGGTACCACCCAGTGACAACTGTGAGACAATGTGCACACTGAAACTCCTCTACAACTAAATCATGTTTGCAGCAAGAAATTTTTCATAACAGGGGTTTTTCACTGTAGCAAATTTGATCTCAGATCTAAGCAAACACACACACACACACACACACACACACACACACACACACACACACAAACGTA
>NW_017842057.1:2164572-2193698 GCF_001891065.2 Hippocampus comes | reverse complement strand
CACACTTATTTGACACTTCATATTGTCAGTGTAGAAAGAACAAAAGGGAAAAAAATTGCGAAATTTACGATCAGCATTCACTTTCACTTGCATCAATTTCTTGGATAATGTCTTTTACTTTGATTGCTCCGGCTTTCATTTTGATCACTTTTACCCTCTCTTACAGCATCAGAGCTCTTCTTGTCTTAGCTGCTTGACATCCAAAGGTCTGTTTTGTCGCCATTTTAGCAATGCAAGGTCCATGCTTGTCTGAATCTACCAATAACAAATACTTCCTGGACCCGGTGGCTTTTCTTTCCACCATCTCACTGTCTCTAACTCGACCTCCCCTCGATCGCCACCCAAGACAGCGTTGCTCAGCTGATGTCATGCAATGAACTTTTAAGCCAGCCACGGGATGCTTCGTAGTCCTCGGTGGCCATAGTTAGCTTTCGAAGGCTAAAAACCTTACGCTAACTGGAGGCCAGGATGATGCTCGGTAAGCCAATGGCAGAGCAGCTATGAGTATGTTGCGTCCAGGAAACTCACAGCTGTGACCGAAATAAACATTGTTCACTATGTAAACCAGTGTGGTGGTTGCTGTTGCCGTTTCCGAACGAAGCAGTAGAGGTCGCTGTTGGATTAGACTTCGTTGTAGTCAACGTCTTCACGAGGCTGGAGCAGAGAAAATGATTTCGTATAACACAACAGGGGTTTTTTTTCATCGTATGGGGGGCAGTAGAATGGGAATGGTGTTAATGCATGAAGATTTTTTCACATTAGGGGGTATTTTCGCCCATGTAGGTTTCGTTCTAGAGGAGTTTCACTGTATCAAGCAGAGCGAAAGTGATCAGTGGTAGAATAAAATACTATAACAGTTGTACAGTTGGTGCAGAAAATCATATCACCATTTTAAAGTGACCAGTAGCAGTATTTGTAGTACAACAAATGTGCAATTGTACAGATGTCCTTGAGCGCTTTAAAGTGTCTGGTGCGGCGGAGTATAGATCAGTGACAGTGGTTCAAGTCAGTACAGAGCTGGAGCTACAATGATTAAAGCGGTATTGCTGTTCCACAGGGTTGTGCAAAATTGCAAAGAGCCACTATACAGGTAGATTTAGATTACTGTTTAGGGAGTTAATGGCAAGAGGGAAGAAGCTGTTTCAGTGTCTGCTGGATTTGGTGCGCATGGATCGGTCGCGCCTGCCTGAGGGGAGTAGCTGGAAAAGGTGGTGGGCAGGGTGCGGGGGGTCCAGTAGGATTTTCTGTGCCCTTGTCTTGGTTCTTGCAGTGTGCAAGTCCTCAAGAGTGGGTAGGGAGGTGCCAATGATTTTTTCCGCCGTCCTAACTGTCCCTTGAAGTCGGATTTTGTCCTTTTTTGTGGCGGCCCCAAACCAAACCATGATGGATGAACAAAGGATTGATTCGATGACTGCCGTGTAGAACTGTCGTAGCACCTCCCGTGGCAGGCCATGCTTCCTCAGCAGCCTCAGGAAGTACATCCTCTGCTGGGCCCTTTTCAGGATGGAGTTGGTGTTGACCTCCCACTTCATGTCCTGGGAGACTGTGATTCCCAGGAACTTGAAGGTCTCAACGGTTGACACAGGGCAGTTGGATAGTGTGAGGGGCAGCTGTGGTGAAGAATGTTTCCTGAAGTCCACGATCATCTCTACTGTCTTGAGTTTGTTGAGGTGCAGTCATTCGTGTAGAAGGAGAAGAGCAGTGGAGAGAGGACGCATCCCTGTGGGGCTCCAGTGCTAGTCGTGCGTGTTGATGATGATGTTCTTCCCAGTCTCACCTGTTGTGTCCATCCCGTCAGGAAGCTGAGGATCCACTGGCAGATCGTAGGGGACACATCGAGCTGGAGAAGTTTGGGGGTCAGTAGTTCCGGGATAATGGTGTTGAAAGCAGAGCTGAAATCCACAAACAGGAACCTTGCATAGGTCCCTGTGCTGTCGAGGTGCTCGAGGATGTAGTGCAGCCCTATGTTGACTGTGTCCTCCACAGACCTGTTTGCCCTGTAGGCAAACTGAAAAGGGTCCAGCAGGGGTCCGTGATGTTCTTTAGGTGGTTCAGCACAAGGTGTTCAAAGGACTTCATGACCACAGACGTCAGAGCGACAGGCCTATAGTCGTTCAGTTCAGATGTTGCCGGTTTCTTGGGAACTGGAATGATGGTGGACTGTTTGAAGCAGGATGGGACCGCTCCAGGGATCTGTTGAAGATTTGTGTGAAGACCGGAGCCAGCTGGTCAGCATAGACTTTCAGGCAGGAGTTGACGTGTTCAATAAAGATTTTTTTTTTTAAAAAAGCGTCCATTGTGAGCAGACGTGTTCAAAGATAAAAAAAAAAAAAGAGCATCCATTGTGCATCCATTGTGAGCAGACGTGTTCAAAGATTTTTTTTAAAAAAAGAGCGTCTATTGTGCGTCAATTGTGAGCAGATGTGTTCAATAAAGGTTTTTAAAAAAGCAGACGTGTTTGTTGAGATCGACGCAAATTGGACTGTTATTTCTGCATGGCACCAAAGAAAGCAAGTGGAAGTAGTAAAGCTGCTGAAAAAAGAGGAAAATAGTGTGCAAAACTATTGAATTTAAGAAAGATTTGATAGTGAAATATGAATCAGGTGTGCATCTGTCTGTGTTGGCTAAGGAGTTCGGCATGCCGAAATCAGCAGCATCCTAAAAAAGAAAGACCATCATAAAGTCAGCGAGGTGGCTAAAGGATCTCGTGTGTTTCGTGAACAAAGGCCACAAATATTAGAGGAAGTGGAGAAACGTTTGCTTATTTTCAGAAATGAGAAACAGCTAGCAGGGGACAGTCTTAGCCAAGATAGGATTTGTGGAAAAACAAGACAATTGTATGGAGATTTGATAAAAGGAGGATCCTAGCATTGCTCCTCAAGAGTTTGATTTTAAACAGAGGTGAAAGTGGACTTTTCTGAAAATTCTGGAATGAATGAATGAATAAATCAATAAATAAATAAATAAATAAATAAGTGTGTGTGTGTGTGTGTGTGTGTGTGTGTGTGTGTGTGTGTGTACCGTAGTGCCGTAGTGTAGGATTGCAGAAAGTGCGTCCATAGTTACAGCCATGACTTTAGGGTTTATTAGTTCAAGGTTTAAAATGTAATCTACAATTGTCACGATGAGAGTGAGAAAGAGAGAGAGAGAGAGAGAGAGAGAGAGAGAGAGAGAGAGAGAGAGAGAGAGAGAGAGATATGTGACTTGAATTTTTATGTTTCAATGTTAATGTTTAAAAATAAAACATACTTGTACAGTTTGTACAGTATATTTTACATATTACCTGCTCTCTTATTACATGTGTATACAGTTTATGGTGTAAAATAGTGAAAGAAATGCTTTCAAAAAAGTTGTTTTCTAGACTTGGAATGGATTAAAATTGATTACATTGACTATAAAGTTGAGTTTGAAAATCTCATCAAGGCCCAGGAATATCTTCCACAGCAAACTTAATATGGACGAGACTGGACTTATGTGGATAAAGTGGTTCAGAAAATGGATGGAGGGATGTTACCTCGTACCGTAGTGGAGGATTGCAGACAGCGTGTCCATAGTTAGAGCCATTAGTTTAGGGTTTAAAATTCAAGGTGTAAAATTGGCATCATGGCCATGCTGGATGAGGATTGCCGCTGTAAAAAATCTACAATTGTCACGATGAGAGAGAAAGACAGAGAGAGAGAGAGAGAGAGAGAGAGAGAGAGAGAGAGAGAGAGAGAGAGAGAGAGAGAGAGAGAGGGAGATGTTCAATTTTAATGTTAGAACGTCAATGTTTATGTGAAAATTGGTAAAAATAAAACATACAAAATGCGTGTAGTTTGTTGTTACCTGCTTTCTTATTACACATATATACAGGTTATGGTGTAAAATACAGTGATGGCAATGGCGAGTGATGAAAAAAGCGGAAAGGGGCGTGGCCTGGACGGGGCGTGGTTACTTACAAAAGTGGCACTAAACATGCTGAAGATGAAGTGTATTGAATTTACACACTATTTGAAACTTGAACAGAAAAAAATCCCAAGATTGCCACTATTCTTTCAAGTGAAAATTTGTGCAATTTTGCCTATGCATTCCTGGTGAGCACCAATATGTAACTCCAAATTTGCTGCTCAAAATCAAAACTAAAAAAGGAAACACATTCCCTAACATATTTAAGATTTGTTCATAACTTGTATTCATAAAGTGTTGTGTAAATGTGATAAAAAGCTGTTGATTCTTACCTCATACAGTGATAGTGAAGTCCCACACGGTTTACTATATATGGGTTATGAATGTATTTTAGAATGACATCGTCACACACTGTACACAGAGCTTTACCGGCGACATCGAGCTTTTTTCATGAAATCCGACACAAGCACAATGGTTCCTCTTTACTGTTTCCTACTGGGGACACCGTCAGCTTTCTATCCAACCAGTCCCATCGAAACGTGTTTTTCAGATCCGCATCTATCTGACGCACTTTAGCTTCGTCGCGAGTCTCGATAACATTCGGCATTCGCGAGAAAGGGGTTTAGGAAGGCGAACACGGATTGGTTGTGATTTGCATTTGCCGACATAGCAACCAATCACAACAAGTAAGACATCATACACGTCCAATCGCAGGGCTGTTTACAATCGGAAGACGGAAAGACTGATCGGGGTGAGCTCGTGAAAACTCGACGATAAGGTACCTGGCCCCCCCCTAAAATTTTCTCAACGGATTTAGACGATTCACAAAAATGATCAATTTAAGAAATAAAACGGCGGATTTCCGCGTATCCACGGAAAATTGCCATCACTGAAAATAGTTGAAAAAAATGCTTTTAAAAAGTTGTTTTCTAGACTCTAAATTTTTTTACATTGATTCTAATGGGAAATGGTTTCGGTTTTCGAACAATTCCGTTTCCGAACAGCCTTCTGGAACGGATTATGGTCGAAAACCGAGGTTTGACTGTATATTCATTCAGGAGATGCTATCAGCCACAGCTGACACCCATTCAGCCTGCACACTACTGAAGCCAACTTTCAAGCTTATATGGCACGCCTGTCCTTTCAACTGTAATGGTCCTTTGACTGCCTGATGCTGTTCCTTTGCTCTTCCAACTCAAAGACATCACATACATGCTTGTGACAAAGCAAATAAAGAGCAACTTTTATCTTAATACAATTATTTACGACCATGCCGAGAAGTGTGTGGCTTCACCACGGTGTTGGAGGAACGTGGCCTTCTTTCCCCCGCGTGTTCATTAAATTTCGGATGAGGAGGACATTGGTTATACAAATATAGGCTGGAGTCGATGAACAGTTTCTTCGAAGCTTTTAATAACAGAATATTCCAGGCACCCGTGGTTTACAGACAATGGCTGTGTTGGTCACGAGTGCAAAGAAGGAAGGGATTCACATCATATTTATATTATCATAAGGGTGGTACCGAAACACAAGGTGTGACATCAGAACTTTTGTTTCGACTAAACTGTTTCTTAGCTTGTATCAACTTGTGCATTCCAATGTTTGTCCATCTCTCCAAGGTCTCCAGTAGGGAGTGTTCCAATTTTAAGTGATGATTGCTCCAAGGACGCCAAGCTACGCTGCGAGCATGGGAAAGTTATACAGCATGATTGAATATGAGCAGAATACACACTTCACTGGCTACAATATACTTATGTTTACACCGCACGTGTGGTAAAATTACAGTATGTTGTCCTAGTAAACACTTACAAACTGCATGTCAAAGGTTTTAGTAAAGTTTTACCTGTACACCATCTTTCATATTAATTATTGCTTCATTTGTCGTTACCTTAGTACGCTATATGCATAGTAGACATGGAAGTATGTTGTAAAACATATTCATTATTGAACAATGAACTCATTCGAAAAGGACTTTGAAAAAAGGAATTGCAAATCAAATTGCAATGGCAGTTTTGAGTGGGGAAAAAAGTATCTTCGATTATTATTCATCATGGTTCAGGCCTAATTTTCCTCCTCAGAAAACTGAGGTCTTTTAGAGTTCAGGGGTCACTCAAGACCTTCTATGACTCTGTGGTGGCCATTCATTATGGCATAGTCTGCTGGTCAGGCAGCATCTCAGCCAGGGACAGAGAGAGACAGGACCGACTGGGCTGCTCCCTGGACACTCTGGAGGAGGTGGGCAACAGGAGGGTGCTAGCTAAGCTATAGTTATGATGAACAGACCCTCCCACTCTCTCCAGGCCACCCTGGCAGACACTGGGCAGCTCCTTCAGCCAGAGACTGATACAGCCGCGCTGCAAGAAGGAGCGGTACCGCTGCACCTTCCTGCCGACTGCTGTCAGGCTATTGAGTAGACGGTCATGAAAACCTGGACTCACCCCCATTCCCCCATTTTTAATATGCTTATATTTATATACCCATTCAATTTTCCAAACTGCTTTATCCTCACTAGGGTCGCGGGGGGTGCTGGAGCCTATCCCAGCTGTCTTCGGGCAATAGACGGGGTACACCCTGAACCGATTGCCAGACAATCGCAGGGCACACAGAAACGAACAACCATTCGCGCTCACACTCACACCAAGGGACAATTGGGAGTTTTCAACCAGCCTGCCATGCATGTTTTGGAAATGTAGGAGGAAAACGGAGTACCCAGGAAAAACCCACGCAGGCGCGGGGAGAACATGCAAACTTCACACAGGGAGGCCGGAGCTGGAACTGAACCCGGTACCTCTGCACTGTGAAGTCGACGTGTTAACCACTCGACGACCGGGCTGCCATATTTATGTATTTTAAATTTATTTATCTACTTTTTGTCTTCTACTTTCTCCCTTTCATAATTTTGCTGCTGTAAAATGGGAATTTCTCCATTGTGAGACAAGTCAAGGTTTTCTTAACTTTAATAGATTTACAGATAGTCTCGAAATTTACCGAACAGTGGACCATTGAAACTGTCCGAGTACACGCTCAAGCTGAAACTTAATAACATTCAATTCAATGGATGCTGAAATATTTTACCTAAAATGGCTGCATGTTCAGAGTGAAGAATGAATGAATTGTCATGCAGTGATGACGTACAGTCTCACCTGGGATGTTCATCAATAATTTTGTTGATGTAACACGGCCAGTTGGTTCACTTCAAAAGAGTACAAGCTGCTGAGTTCTTTTGTCCGACATTCATCCATCCATCCAATATCCATAATCCATTTTTCCTCATTGGGGTCGTGGGCGTGCTGGAGCACAGCTGTCTTCGGCAGTCGGCAGAGTACACCCTGAACTGCTATATTTAGTGAGTATTCAGACCCTCTCGAGCGACTCTTCTTTTCAAAAAAGTGACAAGTGACAATCTAGCGACTTTTTCTGGTGTTATTGGAGAGTTTTGGAGTCTGGGTGGTGAAAGCACGTTGTCCTCAATAAGCAGCGCCAGGTGTTGTTGTGGCCCCTCCCTCAAATGAAGCCGCTGCTAGCTGATGGCGCCAGTTTTACAATCTGGGCTGGATGTAAATGTAAAATTTTTCTTTTGTCTAAAGTAAACAAAAAAAAAACCAACAAAAAAAATTACAAAAGAAAAAAAAAAAACATCCCTCCAAGTAAATCACATGCCCTGATTCATCATTTAACGATGTTTAGGACAGCCAATAGCTAATTTCCTTACCAATGAGTTCGAAACGCTGCTTGAAGTTGACCGCTGTTTACGGTAGCGAGCAGCTAGTGATTACAGCGGTTATCACCCCAAAACGTCAACATGGCTGAGAGGAAACGAGCCAAGAACTACCATTTTCACCCTGACTGGAAGCAAGATTATTTTTTTCTTTATTCTCATTCAAAGCCTGTTTGTTTGATTTGCAATGCAACTGTGGCTTTGGTGAAGAAAGCGAATCTGGAGCGGCATTTCACAACGGTACACAGGAGCTATGAGACAGATTTCCCTGCACAAACACTCATGTGCCACAAAAGTGCAGAATTTGAAAGCACAGCTTGCAGCACGGCAGTCAATCTTCACCAAAGCGAAGACGCAGAGTAAGGCTGCAACTATTGCTTCGTATCGAGTCAGTCACATGCTTGCCAAACATAACAAGCCATTCAAAGATGGTAATACAGTGAAACTCCTCAACAACGAAACCTACATGGGTGAAAATACCGCCTAGTGTGAAAAAGTCTTCATGCATTAACACCATTCCCACTCTCCTGCCCCCCATACAACGAAACAAACCTGTTGCGTTATACGAAATCTTTTTCTCTGCACTTGCCTCGCGAAGAGATTCCCTACAACGAAGTCTAATCCAACAGCGACTTCTACTGCTTCGTTCGGAAACGGCAACAGCAACCACAACACTGGTTTACAGTAAATATTCCCATCTACGGAGTTTTTTCAAAAGGAAATTGCTTCACCCGGACTAAAAACCTATGCATTAAAATTTCGACAACGATGTTACATTAACGATCAATTCATAACACCGGAATTTCCACTACCCGGAACCCGGAAGCCATACAGAAGCACGCAGTGGCGCAAACACAAGCAAGTCCCGCTCGACACTACGGAATAACTGTGTCCGCGCCGCTATTTACTCTCATTGGATACAAAACGGCGACATGTAAGTGACTCTAATAGCATGAGTTTTACTGGAATAGTGAACAATTTTTATTTCATTCACACCTCCGAGTTTCCTGAACACAACATACTCATAGCTACTCTGCCATTGGCTTACCGAGCATCATCCTGGCCTCCGATTGGCCAAGAGGGACCTCACTATCTATGTGTGTAGATACTGTAGCTAGATCCGTGGAAGATAGAGCGGGATGCATCCGATGAGCTGCTCAGAGTAAATTGCTTGTGGCTTGATGGACAGTTGAATAAATGAATGTTTCCTGGAATGCTTTACTTGTTATCATGCTAAAAACCTTACGCTAACTGGAGCGCTAATTAGAGAGAAGGCGAGTTCCATCACGCTAACTATGGCCATCGAGGACTACGAAGCGTTCCGTGGCTGGCTTTAAAAGTTCATTGCATGACATCAGCTGAGCAACGCTGTCTTGGGTGGCGATTGAGGGGAGGTCGAGTTCGAGATAGTGGAAAAAAAAGCCACCGGGTCCAGGAAGTATTTGTTATTGTTAGATTCAGACGCAGCACGAACGTTGCATTGCTAAAATGGCTACAAAACGGACCTTTGGATGTCAAGCAGCTAAGACAAGAAGCGCTCTGACGCTGGAAGAGAGGGTAAAAGTGATCAAAATGAAAGACGGAGGAATCAAAATAAAATACATTATCCAAGAAATTGATGTAAGTGAAAGTGAATGCTGATCGTAAATTTCGCAATTTCTTTCCTTTTTTTTTTCTTTCTCCACTGACTATATGAAGTGTCAAATAAGTGTGTGCTCATACTCATGCACTATTGGAATAAAAATAAAGAGTACACATACGTTTTTGTGTGCGTGTGCACATACGTTTGTGTGTGTGTGTGTGTGTGTGTGTGTGTGTGTGTGTGTGTGTGTGTGTTTAAATCTGAGATCAAATTTGCTACAGTGAAAAACCCCTGTTGTGAAAAATTTCTTGCAAACATAATTTCGTTGTAGAGGAGTTTCACTGTATTGTGAAGGAAGCCTTTCTCGAGGCAGCGGAGAGCCTTTTTGATCATTTTAAAAATAAAACAGAGATCGTGGACGCCATTAAAGGAGTGCAACTCTTCCACAATACTGCTACAAGGCGATGTGAGGGAATGGCGGTGGATGTGGAGGAACAACTCAGGAAGGATATTAATGCATTGGAGTGCTTTTCCCTCCAATTTGACGAGTCGACTGATATGGTGGATGTGGCACAATTGTGTGTTTTCATCAGAATGGTTTTTCAAGACGTGCACCAATGAAGAGCTACTCACCATTTTGCCATTAAAATGACACACCAGGGGTGAGGATATTTTTAATGCTTTCATTGGATTTAAGATAAGAAAACCTTGATTAGTCTCACAATGGAGAAATTCCCAATTCACAGCAGCAAAGTTCTGCATCCTCGTTGTTGTATGAAGCAGTTATAGATGAAAGAGGAGAGGATCAAAGTGTCCTTTCACCAGTGGATCAGAGACGTCATGCTGAAAATGTGCACACGTCTGCTACAAGCCAAGTTTTGAAAGCAAACACGAAGCTGTAGTGTCCATTGACGAAAAGAGATTTGCTCACATCTCCTGTCCCACGTAATCCGCTTCAATTCCAAGCCACGACTCCCAGTTCCACATATGCATTGGCGCTCTGCGCTGACGCTCCTTTCTTCTCATCGTCGGCTCCTCAAGCCATGTATCCATCTAGCCACAGACTGTCCAACAGCACCGACCTCTCCGCTACACAAAGCGAAGCTGTGAAAAATGCTGCCCATTACAGGCGCAAAAAAACACAAGCGTCCCGGAGCTGTCCAGCAATGACAGTCAAATGGTACCGACATTCCTCCCAATCAAAGAACAGTGCTGGTATACCCGTGCTGCCGAGAAGGCGCAACCACCAAGCACCAAGTCTCGTCCTTGATGAATGTCATGGCCAAAAAAATGCTGAAAAACAATCCACATTCTGTCCACACAACGCAACAACAAACACAAAGTGACAAAACAAAACACAAAAACAACAAAAAAAACAACAAAAAAAAAGCAAGGCTCATGAGAGCACTTGCAGAGGGCTGCCTACTCGGGCGCCATCTTGGACTTACATCTGTTATTTGTTCACGGGACAAAACTGCTGCTCTTCAAGCTGATCTCCAACACAACTGATGGGGCGCCGTCTATGGTGGGCTGCGGAGCTGTTGGCTGAAATCAAGGACTTCCTGAGGCTTTCAAAACACGTGGATTACATACAAAGCTTGAGGACCACCAGTGGCTTTTAGATTTCTTTCCTCACTGATCCCACTGGCAAGCGCAAAGAATTGAATTTAGAGATGCAGAGTAAGGGTAAAGATGTCGTCAACAAGATGAGTTCAGTGAGCACATTTAAAAGCAAGCTAAAGCTGATGTCCAACAGGCTGCAGCTTGGTAACCTGTGCAACTTCCCTCACATGCAAGAGGAACTACAACGTCAAGGGATAGGTGTGACACAGCTTGACAGTGCACGTTATGAGGAGCATGTTCAGAGC
This sequence comes from Hippocampus comes, assembly GCF_001891065.2. NCBI lineage: Eukaryota > Metazoa > Chordata > Actinopteri > Syngnathiformes > Syngnathidae > Hippocampus > Hippocampus comes. Next base: position 2,182,645 of record NW_017842057.1, on the reverse strand, counting down.
ATCTCGTCAAAGTTTGAGAAGCGTTTTACTGACTTTGCATCCATCAAGCCTAAAGTCAGCTACAGTGATCCCTCGTTATTTCGCGGTTCATGTATCGCGGCCTCGGTGCATCGCGAATTTTTTTCAAACAGTCATTTAAAAAAAAAAAAAAAAGTGAAAACGCCGCAAAATGTCCGGAAAAGCTCCGCGAGAGGCAGTGAAAGTCAGCAAAACAACAGCAAGTCACATAGAGCAACATATACAGTACTGTATGTCTTTACTGTATTTCGTTATTCATACACTAACCTAACTTATACATGTTTAAAAATATTAGTATATTGCATTAAGTAATGTTAATTACTACAAACATGCATGTATACCATTAAATTTGGCCTTATAAATATTTATACTCATACACATGTACATATACCTATGTGGGGGGGGTTCGCTACTTCGCGGATTTTCGTTTATCGCAGGTGGTTTCGGTCCCCATTAACCATGATAAATGAGGGATTACTGTATATGTGTTATCCATTTGTTGCAAGTATTGACATTGGTGACATTGCCACCAAAGTCAAATCACTTTTCGACTTTGAAAGCTCCACTCTTCAGAATGAGATGAGATTGCAAAATGACATGGAGATCAAAGCCAGATCAACATCCACTCAACCTGGAGAGCGTGCAGTGTTCTGGTAACTACTGGTGGCAGAGAAGTATCCCAATATCAGATGTGCTTTGAAACTGACGGATGTTTTTGGATCAACCTATCTTTGTGAGTCTGCTTTCTCACACATGAAACATCATCAAGTCCAAGTACAGATCAACACTGACTGATGGTCACCTTGCAGCCTGCCTAAGTCTTGCAACCAGCTCCTACACTCCTTGTGCACATTTTGAGCATGACGTCTCTTATCCACTGGTGAAAGGACACTTTGATTCTCTCCTCTTTCATCTCAAACTGCTTTAAAGAACAAAGCGTATGAGGTAAAAGTGGTTAGGATTGCACGACTGTCTGTGTTTTATGTTATGTGTTGTTTATTATTTTACTTTATGTTAACTGTTTTGTTAAGTGCTTTGTTACAGCTGCAGCTGTTGTGAAAGTGCTATATAAATCAGCATGCATTGTATTGTATTGTACTCCTAACTATAAAAAGCTAGCCTCCTCCTCTGAGTGCCAGGTCTCCCTCTAAGGTAGGAAGTGATATTCTTTTTTTCAAATAGAGATCTACCTGTTTCGTAGCTGTCTTTTTTCTGTTTGGTTCATATATTAAGGTCAGTAATGGCTATTGCTCATCATGCAGATTAGTGTGTGTGTGGGGGGGTAGTCGTGGTGGTGGGTCTGATGTTGAAACTGGACTAGTAGATCTCCGGAGGTTGGCTCCTTGAAAAGTAGCCCTTGGGACAAAAAAGGTTGCGCACCCCTGATTGAGAGTGTTACATTAACCTGCCATGCAGGTTAACATGCAGACTCCACACAGGAAGGCCGGAGCCAGAATCTATTCCTTCACCTCTGCACTGTGGAGTGGATGTGCTTACCGCCCTTTTTGTCCATCAAAGAGTGTTTATTAACGCCCCCCACACACACGACAACCTATATTTGTGTAAGAAATGGGATTTGTGCCCTGCAATTTTAATAATTTTCCCTTTTTTTCCCTCCTCTACTTAGGAACCCTCTTTTGGAGTAAACTGCTGGCCTTGTGGATTCTGACAGTGTGATGTAGTGTAAAAAAAAACCCAACAACAACAACAACAAAAAAAACACGACCAACGGACTGAAATTCTTCGGCTTTGGGAGATTTTAGTGCAGGACAAGGAAGATGAAGACAGCTATCATACGCACGCACTTACATACGCATGTCCTGATGAGCAACAGCCTGATGCGGATGCATATGACGCACTTTTGCAGCCTGTTAACGCGTAGCTCACACATACCGTTTTAAAGCGCTTCCCTCAGCTCTCGAGATTCCTATTCTTTGCCCAGGCCCTCGATGAATTGTACACGAAACAAACTTTTAATGAGAATAATGATAACGATAAAAGATACGGCACAACAGCTCTGATCACAAGCTGAAAATGCAAACTGCTGAGTGCTAACAACTAACGGTGATGCAGGTCACGCACCACTGTAGGTTAAAGATTTACCAGCTTTATTATTTTTTTTTAATACTTTTTGTGAAAAGCTCTCACATCAAATACTTAATGTTCCCAGGTTCAACAAAGTTGTTTTCCAACTTATCTAATCAATACTCTCCAAAATAAAAGCCTAAGTTATGAAATAAGCCCCATTCAATGTACATAGACTGAATTGTTTGATGCATTACGATTTTAAGTGATATGTAAGCTCCCTCGATGCACCAGCATTGGAAAAATAGACTTGGTGAACTGGTCTTGCTGCTACTTGGCTATTGTTAGCGGTGAGAAAAATCATTGCATATGCCTTTGAAGAGACGGGACACATGCGAACCGTCGAAGCGACTCGTTGAAATGGAATTCAAACGCCATTATAACCGTACGGTATATGTAGGTGTAGGAAGAGGTAACCAAGCAGTACAAGTGAATGTTGATGACTTATGCAAACAAACTCGCAATTTATGGAGTCCCAAAAGAACGACCATGTCCATATTTGCTCATCAAGAAATTAGTAAATAATGATCATAACAGCCCTACAGAAAGAGCATAGAATTTAAGACCCAGATATTAAAACTTAAGACTTTTTTAGGTATTATTTCCAAATTCATAATTACAATGCTTTTAAGACGTTTTAGGAACCTGTGGGAATCCTGTTAAAAGTGCAGCTGGCTTTGTGGGTGTCTCGGCCGTGCTGTACATTGTCTATGACCGTCAATCCAGTGGTGCAAAAAGATTGTGGGCCGCAGCAGTAAAGACCTACATCAAATCAGCTGATTGTGCAGTCCCATAGGTTATGTGTTTAAGTTAATTCAGTGTGGTTGGTGGATTCATCATCAGTCCTCTTCGTCCTGTCTGGGACATAAGGCCTCAGTCAACTCAATCCATCGTGCCCTGTCTCTGGTCGGTGGATTGGGAGAAAACAAAACTGAGCACTAAGCAGCAACCATTCAACTCCCTTTCGACTCCTTTCGAACCAAAATTGGTATGTGCACCCCTATCTATAATCTGATTTCACAAAAGATTTATAGAATTCTAATTTCATCAATTAAAAGGATACTAAGAATGTCTGACACTTTATACCGTATTGGCCCCAATATAAGACGGCCCTGATTATAACACAACCCCGTTTTTCAAGACTCAAGTTTGAAAAAAGACTTTTTGAACACCAAATTAATTTTTATACAGAAAATAATTACAGTACATCTGAAACAAATGATTATAACAATATATTTGAGAGAAAAACATGTTATTTTGCCTTATTCAAATCTTAATATCTGAACATTTAAATATGTCAACTAAAGTGCAATCACATTCCTAAATGAATGGCTTCTGGTTTTTGAAATGTAAATTACATCATAACTTCTCCTCAGCTGCCGGTTAACCTGGCCGATCTTCGACCCACTTTTCTCCAAATTGTCGCTACGTTTCTCCATTTTCTGTTATCTGTTCTATTATTTTCTTCTCTTTTCTTTCTTACCACTATTTTTTATTTTTCTTCTTTGTGCTCCCGCTATTTTTAATTTTATTCTTTGTGACGGGTTCGCTTTGGCCTGGGGAGTCAAGTCCAGCATTCGCTTCACTGATATCTGGCGCCATCTAGCGTCGTGAATGGGTATAATGTCTAGACCCCGAATATAAGAAGACCCCCACTTTTTCAGTCTTATTTCAATGCAAAAAACACCGTCTTATATTCTAAAATACCCGCAGCACTGATTGGACAAGGAATGTAATGTGATCATCTGCAGCCAGTGATGGCCAAGCAGGCGTGTCGTAACTAATTGACATGTTGAGTCGGGTGTGTCTTAACCTCCATGGTGGAGGCTCCGTTGAACCGCCGAGACCAATTCACCAACCCCAAGCGTTCGATCAAACCCAGGTGAATTACCACTGGACTAAAATAAATCTGACTTAAAGTTAAAATAAAAAAAAAATAAAAACAACAACAATTTAGGCAAAAAGCAATGAATAAACCTTAAAAAATTTTAAAATTAACTGTTGACCCCAAAGTTTTTGTGCAAATTTCCCATGAAGAATTTTGGTTAATCTGCAAACTGTTTCAACAGAATTTGACTTGGGTGGGTTCACATAACACTAAAGAACTGGGTTTGGTAAATTAGGTGCAGTAATAGCAAATTCTCTCATCAAGAAACCCTAAATTGATTATTATCCAACAGAGAATAGCAAACATGTTTAACAAACACACAAAGAGACAAACCTAAGCTGGAGGGCTTGATGAGTATATCCAGTACATCATAGAAGGCCAGAGATTTCATCTGCACATCAGGGTGAACAGGTGGTATTTGGGGAGCAGGGTGCGGGAGATTCATGTTGGTTCTTGTTGAAGGGTTTCTTTCTCAGTCAGCAGCTGAAGTCTGTTACAGCAATGATTCCTGCAGAAATATCAATGGTCATACATCTCTCAAACAAGAGGAACAGCAAAAAGGTTGTCAATTGGTATGATTAAATTGGCAGTAATATTTTCACAAATAAACCTGTAAAAAAAAAAAAAAGCCAATTTTCCATCGAGTACTGTCACAAAGTTCTGTGGAAACGGTGATAGTAATGGAAGCAGGTTTAAAGGGGTGTGTACATGTCTGTAATACCGTGGCTAAAATAATGCCTTATTTTGGTTACTACTTCCAAATACAATGACACGTCAAGTTACAAACTTGACCCCTTTGATAAATGGAAAAGTTGGTAGATTAAAGTTTACCCATTGAATGAAAAGAAATGCAATTAATCCGTTCTAGCCCGCAAACTGGATTCACCTTTTATGATTTTCTTTCTTTATCTTTTATTTATTTTTCTAACGTGTGTATGGTTGAAAATAAATATAGTACAATAGAGACACTAATCAAACAAAAGCAGGGCTCAAAATTATTTTCTGCAGAGCACTTTTACGAATTAATGACTTAACTTTAAGGAGTGATGTTGTGGAGGTGCCTTGGTTGACATGCATTGTACAACATCGCATTGACATAGGGGAACAGTGCCTCTGGATTGCAAGACCGGGGTGGTGGTTCATCTTTTCAAGAAGAGGGACCGGAGGGTGTATTCCAATGACAGAGGAATAATTCCTCAGCCTACCTGATAAGGTCTACTCATAAGGTCTGAGTGAATGCTGGCGCGTCTGGCTGCCGCTGCTCACCCGCGATTTTTTTGTGTATTTTATGTTTTACTGTTGCCTGTCTTCATACGAAAAACCTTACACTCCTATCCCAATCCATTTTGATTCAAAACCCTCAATCGTCATACGACTGTTTTCTATCGCGTTGTCACAGTGTCTACCTGTTCGGCTCTCAGACCAGGCCCCGTGCCATCTCCACTCCTCTGGACCCCATGATAACGGTCAACAGGGCCTATGTCTGGGCCATACTATTATGGACTATCCTGTCGCTCTGTAGAGACGTGATGTCGCTACAGCACCTCCATCGACCTGTGGAAGGACTGCAACAGTACTCTGGCAGAGATTCTCATGCTCCGCTCTCAGTTGTTGGGCTCTACACCACTTCTCAGACATCGCTCTCCTTCCTTCCCGGAAATACATCCACCGTGGGTCTCGTCGGGGCTTCCAACTCGATGGCTCCAAAGGCATCGCGTCCTTTTGGTCATCCTCCCACCGGGCACACAGAAACACCAGCCGGTCCGTGTTCCATAGTGTGTTAGCCGGCCTGGCTAGGTCTGCTAATGGTCCTCGCAACAGCGATATTGCCAGCGTCAACTTCGGACTACGCAACATCCGTTCGCTTACTGGGAAAGGTTATCTTGTCCAAGATATCCTCAATGACCGTAAACTTGACTTTTTATGTTTGAATGAGACTTGACAAACTCTGAGCAACTTTTCCCTGCTCAATGACTCTACTCCCCCAGGATTTGTCTCCTAATTCTTGAAAAAAATTGTTGCCTTTCGGCTTCTCTCCCACCTCGCGAACAATAGTTCCTATGAACGGTTCCAGTCTGGTTTCTGTCCCCGTCACAGGACAGAAACAGCCCTCATAAAAATCACTCATGACCTTCTCATGGCAGCAGACTCCGGTTTAATCTCCATCCTCATCCTCCTCGACATAGGTGCAGCTTTTGACACCATTTCTCAGCCCATCCTCCTTAAAAGACTCTCCACCATAGGCATCACCCACACCCCCCCTACGCTGGTTTCACTCTTATCTCACTGGCTGCTTTCAGTTCATCCAACTCAATTCCTTCACTTCACAGTCCCTCCTCGTTTCTTCTTGTGTGCCCCAGGGCTCTGTCCTGGGACCCTCCTCTTCGTTATCTACCTTCTCCCCCTTGGCAATATTTTCCGTAATTTTGATGTACACTTTCACTGCTTTGCGGATGACACCCCGCTCTACCTCTCCAGCAAACCCGACGCCTCCCTCCCAGCCTCCTCCCTCTCACGCTGCCTCTCAGAAATCAAATGTTGGTTTACCCATAACTTCCTCAAACTTAACAGCGATAAAACAAAACTCCTCCTCGTCGGTACCAAATCCACCCAACACAAAGCCGACAGCTTCTCCTTCACAATTGACAGCTCCACTGTGTCCCCCTCCCTTCTGGTTAAGAGCCTGGGTGTCATCCTCGATAGCTCACTATCTTTCCACTCCCACATCAATAACATAACCCGGTCCGCATATTTCCACCTACGTAATATCAATCGTCTCGGTCCCTCTCTCACCCGTCACACCACTGCGATCCTTGTCCACAGTCTCATCACCTCCAGTATTGACTATTGCAATTCACTTCTTTTTGGTGTCGATCACAAATTCTTCCATAAACTTCAAGTGGTTCAGAATTCTTCAACCCGGATCATCACGAGAACCCCCTCCTTTCATCACATCACCCCCATTCTCCGACAGCTCCACTGGCTCCCTGTCAAACTTAGAATTAATTACAAAATGTTTCTCTATACATTTAAAGCCATCCTTAACCTTGGCCTGTCATATTTCGGTTTGTGACCAACAGGTGGCACTGTGTGGCTTTTCCCTGCAACTGCACACCTGTTGGTTGTTAGGTAATTAGTGGCTAAAAAAGGACTCCTGGCCGACTACTCATTGTCGGGTCATTGTTTGTTTGTTGCTCTTTGCTGCTGTCATGTTTGTCAGTCATGTTTAGATCATGTTTCTGTTACTATTAGTTTTGAGCTTCTGCCATGGTTTTTGTTTGATACTTTGGCTTTGTTTTGTTTTCAGGACTCTGTTTAGGATTTAGTTTTCTCTGTTTTAATACAATTTGTCAAGTACACCCTGCTCCTCTCTCTTGCCTGCTTTTTGGGGTCCACCACCACCTTGCAATGTGACATGGCCCCACTAAGATCAGACAGATGTCTGATCTTCAAATTTCCGTTCCCTCACATTCCCTCAGGTTCTAATCCTTCCACCTCTGTGCACCCTCTGCCCGTCTCAGCACGACGGGGTGCAAAGCTTTTAGCCAATCTGCCCCCAAACTCTGTAACTCACTTCCACCCAACATCCGTGATATTGATTCTCTTCCCACATTCAAATCCCATCTCAAAACCCACCTACTAAAATTAAGATACTCAATTGAAATTGATCTGTTCTTTATTATTTATAATTCTGTGATTTTATTCTTTGTTTTGTACTTGATTGTAAAGTGTCCTTGAGTGTTCTGAAAGGCGCTTATGAATAAACTGTATTGGCGAGAGAGTGCACGAGCAAGCAAGCAATGGCGAACGGCGAGAGAAAGCACCAGCTAGTGAGCTACCGTTCGGCGGTGAACGGCAAGAGAGAGCACCAGCTAGCGAGCTACCGAGCGACGGCGAACAGCAAGAGAGAGCACAAACTAGCGAGCGAGCCTCAGCGGTGAAAAACAAACGACCTGCTGCTAGCCAAATGACCTGCTACTAGCTAAACCTCCTACTGCTAGTCGAACCTCCTGCTGCTAACCAAACCACCTGCTGCTAGCCAATCCACCAGTTGACCTACACCAAACTCTACTCATGCCTCTTCTTGCCCCTCCTTCCGGCTGCAGCAGCTGCACCCACCTTGCCGAGAAGATAGCTGAGCTGGAGCAGAAAATCTCCACACTCACCCAAATCCGTGATGCTGAGCTGCGTATGGACACAATCATCTTTGCTCCTGGACGACCAGAGTCTCCATCTTTCACCGACACCGCTGCTGCCAACAAACCTGCCTCTTGCAGATCCAGATGACACCAGGAGACGACCGGGTGCCAAGCCCAAGCCCAAGCCCAAGCCCAAGTCCATGTCCTGCTCCACCCCACGCGAGCCTGTGTACTGGTCTCTGGTTCATCACAGTGGAAAGACACACATCCCCCCCCACTCCCCGCAGTTCAATATCAAGCTGAAAAACACCTTTGACATCCTCAATCTTCCTCAATCTCCGTGACTGCGCTCCTCTTGCTGGGGTGCCTACAACTTCTACGCCATCCACCACACAGTCCAAAATGAAACGCTCTCCTCAGATCCCTTATCCAGAAAATCCTGTGCACCCCATCTCCTCCATTGCTCACCGCCGCTCTGTACCTCATTTCACTCCAGATGAATGGATGGATGGACGGACACTGATTTGCAAATCATGTTCAATGTATACATAGTTGAATATACCAAAAAGATATTGAATGTTTAAACTGATAAACTATTCTTTTTAGAAAAATAAACATTACATTCGAATTTTATGGCTGGAACACATCTCAAAAAAGCAGGGAGCGGTGGCAAAAAGAATGTTTATCAAATATCTATTTGAAAAATCCCACAGGTGAAGAGGCAAACTGGATGAGTGCCACGATTGGTTATAAATGGAGCGACATTCACCTCTTTGTGAACAACTGCAAGAGAAAATAGTCAAACAGGTTATTAAGCAATCTAGAAAAATCACGGGATGTCAGGTGCAAGCCAAAAAGAAATATTGAAAGCACGTGACTTTTGATCCTTCAGGCAGCACTGCATTAATGTTTAAATGGTATCACCACATGGGCTCAGGAACAATATCATTCAATACAGTTCGGTGTTATATCCGTACGTGCAACTTAAAAACCCTTCTACATAAAGCAAAAGTCATTTATCAACACTGAGAAACGCTGCAGGCTACTGTGGGCCCGAGCTCATCTTAGACGGACTGATGCAAAATGGATGCATGGTGACACCGCCGACCAGGCATTTCGGCGATTTTATCCTCGGCCGTCAAGTGAGAGGTCACCGAACTCCTGTGCATGAAACGGATGATTGCCCATCCTCCCAACAAAGAGGATGATGGAAACGCTCAGCCAGCCTTCACTACTGAGACACCCATTGTCGCGCCATTTTAGGGTATTTCCTCACATCCGTCCGTCACAACAGAGCAGGTGAGGAACCAACTGAGGAAGATGAATGTGAGGAAGGCAGCAGGTCCGGACAAGATCAGTTCCCGGCTCCTCAGGACCTGCACTGACCAGCTGGGTGACATTGTCCAGCAAATGTTCAACCTGAGCCTGAAGCTGGGCAGAGCTCCACAGCTGTGGAAAACTTCGTGCCTGGTCCCAGTGCCTAAGAACCCCCACCCTAGGGAGCTGAACAGCTACAGACCGGTGGCGCTGAGGTCTCACCTGATGAAGACGTTGGAGAGACTCGTCCTCGCCTACTTTCGACCGCTGGTGAGCTCGGCACTGGACCCGCTGCAGTTTGCCTATCAGCCTGGCGTCGGCGTGGAGGACGCCATTTATCTACCTCCTCCACTCAGTGCTCAAGGCTGGGAGCACTGTGAAAATCATGTTCTTTGATTTCTCCAGTGCCTTCAACACCATCCAGCACAACTTACTGGGAGGAAAACTGCAGAACGCCTGAGTGGACCACCACCTCACAGCATGGATTACAGACCAACTCACAAACCGGCCGCAGTACGTGAGGGTAAAGAGCTGTGAGTCGGACAGGCTTCTTTGCAGCACTGGAGCGCCGCAGGGAACTGTTCTGGCTCCATTCCTGTTCATCCTCTACACCTCGGACTTCAGACACATCACTCCAAACTACCACCTTCAGAAGTTCTCCGATGACTCTGCGATTGTAGGCCTCATTACAGAGGGAGACGATCGGGGGTACAAGGCGGGAGTACAAGCGACTGACGAAGGACTTTGTGGACTGGTGCCAGCAGTATCAACTCCAGATCAACCCTAGGAAAACTAAGGAGTTGGTTGTGGATTTCTGCAGGAAACAGTCCTCACCTGCACTGATGAACATCCAGGGTATGGACATAGAGAGGGTGACCTCCTACAAGTACGTAGGTGTTCTTCTAAACAATAAACTGGACTGGTCTACTAACACGGACGCCCTGATTAGGAAACTGAGGTCTTTTGGGTTTCAGGGGTCACTCCTTAAGACTTTCTATCACTCGGTGGTGGCTTCGGCCATCCATTATGGCATTGTCTGCTGGTCGGCCAGCATCTCGGCCCGGGACAGAAAGAGACTGGAGCGACTGGTCAGGAGGGCCAGTTCTGTCCTGGGCTGCTCCCTAGACACTCTGGAGGAGGTGGGCAACAGGAGGATGCTAGCTAAGCTAAAAGCTATGATGGACAGTCCCTCCCACACCCTCCAGACCGCCCTGACAGCACTAGGTAGCTCCTTCAGCCAGACTGTTACACCCGCGCTGCAAGGAGAGATACCGCCGCTCGTTCCTACCGACTGCTGTGAGGCTGCTGAATAAAAAATAAAATGATGTGAAAAACAATTGTAAATAGCACAGCCACCTTATCTATATCTATATTTATATTGCACTTAATTGAATGGTGTACATTGAAACTGCAACATTTATTTTGTGAATGCAAACACTTTGTTTTTCTTCTTTCTACCCACAATCTTGCTGCTGTAGACTGTAAATTTCCCCAGTGTGGGACAAATAAAGGATATCTTATCTTATTTGCCCTGGGCTGAAAACAAACCTGCTCACTCTGGGCTTCATATTCCTCATACAAGGTCAGGCGAGTCGACTGTTTGATCGGAAGGCCTTGGTCTTTTGCGCCTAATTCATCTTCACACCCATGTATTTACCTGCCCTTCTTGTTCTTGGAAATGTCCTATTGGCCTTGGTTTGATGTTGGCAATTGCCGTTTAACCGGGATAGCTTCTACTCAGTGTTCTGTGGTCTAACAAGTTTACATTTCCAAATTGTTTGGGAAATTGTGGACGTTGTGTCTTCAGGGCGAAAGAGGGATCCTCGAGATGTCTTCGTAGGAAAAGAATGTGGATTATAGACTGGCCTGCTTAGAGACCAGAGCAAATGTGTGCCGCATTATGAAGCATCAAAGATGCCAAAATAAACCCCTGACTGTTGAACGGCTGAAGTTAAACATCAAAAATGTCAAAGAATTCCACTGACAAAGCTTCAACAGGTTGTGTACTCAGGACGCAAACATTCATTGAATGTTGTTAAAAGAGAAGGTGCAGAAACACAGTGATGATCATGACCCTTTTTTGGAATGTGAAAGTTAATGATGACAGTCAAACCTCGGTTTTCGAACGTCTCTGTTCTCGACAAAATCGGTTTTTGACAAAATATGCCCCGGATTAGGACCGAAATTCGGTTCTCGACCCAACTGAGCGCATTTGAATGCACCACTCGACTTCTCTCGACTTCCTTACACGAGGAAGTGACGCTTCCTCGGGTTGACGAAGAAGTGACGCCTCTGTTGTGAGCAGACGTGTTCAAAGATTTTTTTTTAAAAAAGAGCGAACATTTTGAGCAGACGTGTTCAATAAAGATTTTTTTTAAAAAGCAGACGTGTTTGTTGAGATCGACGCAAATTGGACTGTTATTTCTGCATGGCACCAAAGAAAGCACGTGGAAGTAGTAAAGCTGCTGAAAAAAGAGGAAAATAGTACGCAAAACTATTGAATTTAAGAAAGATTTGATAGTGAAATATGAATCAGGTGTGCATGTGTGTGTTGGCTAAGGAGTTCGGCATGCCGAAATCAGCAGCATCCTAAAAAGAAAGACCATCATAAAGTCAGTGATGTGGCTGAAGGATCTCGTGTGTTTAGTGAATAAAGGCCACAAATATTAGAGGAAGTTGAGAAACGTTTGCTTATTTTCAGAAATAAGAAACAGCTAGCAGGGGACAGTTTTAGCCAAGATACGATTTGTGGCAAAACAAGACAATTGTATGGAGATTTGGTTAAAAAAATAAATAAATAAAAAAAATATATAAAAAAAAGGATGCTGGCATTGCTCCTGAAGAGTTTGATTTTAAAGCAAGCAGAGGACGGTTCGAAAAGTTCAGGAAAAGAAGTGATTCGTCATGGGGAGGCAGCCAGTTCAGACATGGAAGATGCCAAAAAGTTTAAAGTTGAATTTGAAAATCTCATCAAGACCGAGGAATGTCTTCCCCAGCAAACTTTTAATATGGACAAGACTGGACTTGTGTGAATAAAGCGGTTCAGAAAATGGATGAAGAGATGTTACCTCGTACCGTAGTGTAGGATTGCAGACAGAGCGTCCAGAGTTACAACCATTACTTTAGGGTTTATAAATTCGAGGTATAAAAGAATGCAATCTACAATTGTCACTATAGTTGAAAAAAATGCTTTTAAAAAAGTTGTTTTCTCGACTTGGAACGGATTAAAATGTTGTACATCGATTGTAAAGGAAAACATGGTTTCGGTTTTCGAACAGCCTTCTGGAACGAATTATGGTCGAAAACCGAGGTTTGACTGTATTTGTTAGAAACAAAGTGGATCTATTTGAACATTAAATATCGTGTCTCTGTAGTGTATTCAATTAAATATAGGTTGAAAATGATATGCAAATCATTGTAGTCTGTTTTGATTTATGTTCGACACATATCAATCGGAAGTGGGTTGGGATGTTTCAATGACGTGCTGATGACATGAATGTTTTCTGCGCCAGGAATAGCCTTCCGCATTTACGAGTGTTTGTTTCTGGAGAGTTGGAGAAGCTCAAGTTGTGGTTTGATGAAAACAAATTATCCTGAAATATAAAAAAAAAAAAAAAAAAAAAAAAAAACGGGACGGGGGGGGTTGGACAACATAAATAAAAAGCTGCCTGAAGCAATGATTGTGAGAATTTAATTGGAAAGGGTTTATGAGGAGACATTTTTTGGGAGTAATTATCACAATTTGAGCTGGAAACATCATGGTCAATTTGTCAGGTTTAAAATTTCATGCAGTTGGAATTTTAAAATGGTTAAAATTTGTCATGTTATGCTTATACGACCACATTTGATTTATTGTGCTGAAGTTTGGGGAAGTACATATAAAAGTACCCTCCAAAAGAATAGTGCACAAGAGTTACTATTACAGGGGTGTCAAACTCATTTCACATTGTGGGTCGCATACGGCCTCGGTAGATGTTAAGTGGGCCGGACCATTAAAATTATACCATAATCTGCTATAAATAACCAAAATATCATGTCTTTCCTTTGTTTTGGTATAGTGAAGCAAAAGAACATTAGGAAAATGTTGAAATTTAATGAACATATCTTTCACAAAACATTTCATGAAATGCCTTCAATTTCCTAAGATAAATGTGCAATTTACTTTGATCATTCACATATATATGCATTGCAACTGATTCCACTGATTGTACAAAGGCACAAAACTTTAAGCAATTGGTATTGAAAAATATAGTACCGTATTTTTCGGATTATACGTCGCTCCTGATTATAACTCGCACCAGCCAAAAAATGCATAATTAAGAAGGAAAAAACATATCTAAGTCGCACTGGAGTATAAGTCCCATTTTGGGGGAAAATTTATTTGATAAAATCCAACACCAAAAACATACTTCATCGTGAAAGGCAATTTAAAATAAAAATTAAATAGAGAACAACAGGCTGAATAAGTGTATGGTATACTAACGTTACATGACTGATATGCCTGGTAATGTCAGTACCAACGTAACATATTAAGAGTTATTCAGATAACTCTAGCATAAAGAACATGCTAACAAGTTTACCAAACTACCAGTTTCACTCCAAATCAGTAAATCCAATGAAATCTTCATTCTCTGTGTCACTTTCAAACAACTCCCCCAACTCGGGAGGTAGACGATGCGCCGCTTCCTCTTCTACGTCGCTTACGTCAGACTTATCGTCGATTTATCAACACAGGCCGAGAGCGCCCTCTTGTGGTTTAATGTGAAAATAACGTGAAATGACATAATCATGTGTTAATAATTTCACACATAAATCGCTCCAGAGTATAAATCGCACCCGCGGCCAAACTATGAAAAAAATTGCGACTTATAGTCCGGAAAATACGGTAATGCATTTTAAGATTAAACAAAATTTATAAAGAAAGGAAATTTTAAACCATTTACACATGTGCACATAAAATCGAAATGTAATCCGTGCCTACACTTTACAAACTAAAGGGAAAACAGTGTGCCCCCTAGCGGATAATCCATGAATTGCATCTTTAAAAAATATTCATTCTGTGTCTTTTATGCATTTTTTTCATTTTTAAATTATCCTGCGGGCCTGATCAAACTCCTCGAGAGCCAGTTCCGGCCCGCGGGCTGTATGTTTGACACCACTGTACTACCGTATTGGCCCGAATATAAGACTGTGTTTTTTGCATTGAAATAACTGGGGGTCGTCTTTTATTCGGGGTCTAAACATTATACCCATTCACGACGCTAGATGGCGCCAGATACCATTGAACCGAATGCTGAACTTGACTCCCCATGCCAAAGTGAACCTGTCACGAAGAAGAAAAATAAAAGAATAGCGGTAAGAACGAAAAGAGAAGAAAATAAAAGAACAGATAACAGAAAATGGAGAAACGTAGCCACAAGCTGGAGAAATGTGGGTCGAAGATCGGCCAGGTTAACCGGCAGCTGAGGAGAAGTTATGAAGTAATTTACGTTTCTAAAACCAGAAGCCATTCATTTACAAATGTCATTGCACTTTAGCTTTATTATTTAAATGTTCAGATATTAAGATTTGAATGAGGCAAAATAACATGCTTTTTCTCTCAAATATATTGTTATTATCATTTGTTTCAGATTTACTGTAATTATTTTCTGTATAAAAATTTATTTGGTGTTCAAAAAGTCTTTTTTTCAAACTTGAGTCTTGAAAAAGAGGGGGTCGTTTTATAATCAGGGCCGTCTTATATTCGGGCCAATATGGTATTAACACACCAAAGCATTGTTTTGGTTTGTTTTGTATTTTAAATCTCGAGCATTGAAATTGAAATATCTGGTGGAATATAAAATGGCTCCAATTATGAAGAAGGCAAGCCATATCTTACTTCAAGGAAGAATTACCGTATTTTCGGTATTTTGGATTATACGACGCGCCTTCAATGAATGGCCTATTTTGTAATTTGTTTCATATATTGCACGCACTGGACTATAAGGCACAATCTACAATGCATCGACTAGATGGAACTACAGGTACGTCTTTGTCCGTCTCCGTGCGTTCTCATCTTCAGTGAGACTCGAGGCATTCATGACCGCCTTCAAAAAACGTAAATTAACGATTACTTCAATGAAACTATGAAAATTGAAAATACAGTAATGCATCAAAACAGAAAATCACAAAATAAATTCTGTCGTCCCCCCAACAGAATTTATTTTGGCATTTCCTTCAGCGTAACGGCAACAGAACGATCAGATGTCAGTAAATTGGGAGATACTTGACTGTCTCAGAAGGGTTTGTTATTTATTCCGTTGTTGTGTACTGTATTCACAAACGAGGAATTCACGAAATAAATTCTGTAGTGGGGCTATAGAATTTACTTTGTGATTTCCTCGCTTGATTTTCTGTTTTGATGCATTATTTTCAATTTTCGTAGTTTGATTGAAGGAATCGTTAATTTACGTTTTTCCGAGGTGGTCATGAATGCCTCTCGAGTCAAACGGAAGAAGAGAAGGCACAGAGACGGACAGACGTACCTGTATTTGTTGAGACTGTGAAAACCATTAATAAAGTGTGCGTTTAAAAAAAGAAAAAAAACACCACCACCACCACAGCTCTCTTTTTTTCGGAGCTGCAACAAAAACTTATTTAATAAAGCAGCGACACAGTGCACTGAACCAATAGCAAGTTATATCATTGTAAGCATGCCTCCTGCAAGGAGCCATCTTGGGGTCGACCTATTACCGTAATGACCATACACAAGGCGCACCGGATTTTAAGGCGTGCCGTGAGCTTCTAAGAAAATGGAAGACTTTTCGGTGCGCCTTATGGTTATGCATAAGTTTGGTTATGCATATATAGCAATAACAAGTATGGTTATTGCTAATGCGATATTTTATATTGCATTTTCACTGAACTGTGTACAGTTGTTTTCTGAAACATTTATTTTGTGCAATGAAACACTTTGGGTTTTTTTTCTTCCTCCCCAATTTTGCTGCTGTAGACTGCAAATTTCCCCAGTGTGGGACAAATAAAGGTTATCTTATCTTTTAGTGCGGAAAATACGGTAAACGTTTGAAGAGAGAGAGGTTGACGATATTTTGAAGATGAAAGGCAAATTTTAAACTACAAAGATGATATACTACATTGAAAAGCAGGTGCATATCAGAATTATGGATTGTTCACAAATCTTGGGTTGCTTTTTGTTAGACAAATATACAGTTTATACATTATGGAGATGCAGTTCATGCTTTTGAATTTATACTGTATTCTTGGGTGTGACTAATTGTGTGTATTTTATTGGAAAATGTACATTTATCTCATTCCGGTAAAATACCTCATATCAGTCATGTAAAGTATTCAACTGAATGAAAATAAGGATGTGGGCAATTGTGAGCAAGTCTTCAGCCGTAACCAATGTAGCCTCTAATTTTCCGTCTCTGAGCAATCACACGAAGTACCTGAGCATTGCTTGGACCGTTGCTTGTCAATTGTCTGTTACGCCCCGCCAAGGAGGACAAAACAATTCGTGTCCCCGCTCCACTCGCTGCCGCCACGATAATTAGGCCAAACAAAAAAAGAAATTGTGTTTCCGGTAACATGAAATTTCAGCATAGGGTCGGTAGGTCGGACAAAGTTTATTTTTTTGTACCGTAAATTCCGGATTACAAGCCGCTACTTTTTTTCCACACTTTCAACACTGCGGCATGTAATATGAAGTGGCTTTTTAATTTTTTTTTTCCATCGTGGGAAAAACATGGACCAATAAAATGAATGAGTCTTTCACTGAGGTCCAATGAGATTGTATGACTAATCACGGCTTCCGCTCTTTTTGCCGTAGCGGGGGGAAAAATGTGTTACCCGGCAACAGTCGACCAAGAAAATAAATGAGTAGTACACAGGGTTCCAATGAAATTGTATGACTACCGGTAATCACAACTTCCTTATTTCAGTCTTTCTTCTAACCCTGATCAACATGGAGAATACCAGACGAAAAGCATATGATGCAGCTTTGAAACTAAAAGCGGTCACTCTGGCAGTGAAAGAAGGAAATCGAGCTGCTGCCCATAAGGCGTGGAAAAAAAAGGACCGAGGATTTCTATGTCAAAAAAAAAAACTTTACGTTCGGCATTTTTTTTAAACAACCATCTCCATTTTCGTGGAGAGGGTTTACATCGGTGCAAACTCTCGCGATATTCACTTTGAGCGCGTGCGTCGTTTGCCCTGTCGTCTGTCAACAACATTGAAACATGGCGTCGGCCGCGATCTCCAACGACACTTTAAACCGCGTTTTCTGTGTTACAGTCGCGTGCTCGCACCGTAATGTTAAGAAAATAGCATCCATTGATGTATCGAAAAAATAAAGCGAACTATTTGATGAACACCACGGGCCGAGTAAAAACCGAGGGCGGAGGAGGACGGTGGCGGAGACGGCGTCGCGCTCCGGCCCCTGAGTCCGGAGCGGGGAGGAAACTAAATTGGCAGCAGCGGCGCGGGCAGCAGAGCGGCAGGTTCAATGTCTTCTTGTTTTATGTTTTATGGTTATTTTCTTTAAATTTTTGATGGGTAAAAAAAAAAAAGATTAAAAAAAAAAAAAAAAAAAACTTTCCTTGGGTTTTAAACTGTGGGGAGGGGCGGC
>NW_017842057.1:2163420-2164151 GCF_001891065.2 Hippocampus comes | reverse complement strand
ACACACACACACACACACAAAAATAGCTGTACATATGTGTGTGTGTGCGTGTGTATACATTAAAAATGATTTGTCATTTATGATCTTCTTTCAGCTCTTCATTGCGAATGAAAATAAAAAGATGTCTCTGGAAATAGAGATGGAAATGAAGAGATGGAGGGAAGAAATGGCATGGGAGGAACGGAAAAGGAAAGAGGAGAGAGAGGCAGATGAGAAGAGACGAAGAGAAGAGAGGGAAGTGGATGACCGGAGGAGGAGAGAAGATCAGGAACACCAGATTCGCATGATGTCCATGCTTCTGCAACTCCAAAATTCTGGCAGTCATGCTCGTACCAGTGCAGGTGGCTACGAGCAGTCACAAAATAATCTTCCAATGAGTTCATTGGATATTTTGGACCCTCCTGTGTACCACGATTTGTAGACCCTGTTGCCATTTTGTTTGTGTATCGCAGTATTCTTTTTGTGATTACAAGTCAATTGTACGTGTTCATATTTGAGTGATCATCTTCGAAATTACATAGTAGAATGTGTAATGTTTTGAAGATTTCTGTGCCAAATAAAAGTTTGTTCACAATTTATAATATACAGTAAATATTCTCTAGTGCGGACTCGTGTTTGCGCTGTCCAATTTGTCCTGATAACAGAAATTCCTCATTGGGGAAATGAGCATGGTACATGTCCTTTATGAACCTGCAAGTATGTTGACAAAAATGCACGTGTAACAACACAAT
>NW_017842057.1:2160990-2162858 GCF_001891065.2 Hippocampus comes | reverse complement strand
TCCCCAAAACAATGAGCCAGATGTTCTGTTTTGATATAAGGGAGAGTTTGCAAATACTCGTGCGTCATGTACACTACCAGGCCAGCCAATTAAAATGTCTATAAATCGATAGCTGCTATCGACAACTGCTTGCATAATAATAGAATAAAATCCTTTTCTGTTGTAGTAGTCAGTATGACAATCGTGTGGTCGAATAATAGGAATGTGTGTACCATCAATTGCACCCAGAACTTGAGGAAAGCCCCAGCGCTGTTCAAAATTTCAGACATTTTCAGACATCAGGTCACCAACAGGCCATTTAATGAGGTCTTGGCTCATTTCCGAGACAATGGCAGAACAAGTCTGATGAACGATGACACAGACTGTGTTTTTAGCAACACCGAAAAGATGTCCTATTGTTCTGTAGCACGCGTTGGTAGCCAGTTTCCAGAGGGTGATCGCGACTCGTTTTTCCACGCTGATCGGCTTTCGCATGGCAGTCATTACCCGTGAGAGGGATGGGCGAAGCTTCTCGCACACATATACGAATGCTTCCCTGCTCATTCTGAAGTTAGATATCCAGTCTGAATGAGTGAACAAACCGTTGACAACTCTGTCCCACCAAAAAGAACTGCGTATCTTCATCCATGTGGTTTTCTCGACGTTTAGTGACGCCATGGCGACCGTCCACATGGCCATGAACGCCACGAAGTCGTCCACTTGTTGCTGAATAAATCGAAGGATACGTTGTTTTCGTGCTCTTCTGTATTTCAGCAATCTTTCTTTTCTCTCTCTCCTGCGGCGTCTGATATCCGACCACATCGTTGATTTCTCCGGAGAAGAAGCCATTTTTGTCACGAAGAAAAAGGCGGCGAAAGGGTACTACCTTTTCTCCGCCTTCTTCTTTCTTTACGCATGCGCATGTTTTTATTTCCGCATTCCTGTCGTTTTGGTCCGGAGCAAAAAGTGCACGTGTGACCGCAAGTTCGCTGCTTCGACGCTGCGCCGGAGTTGTCACGCTTGAACGCTCCACAAAATTTGCTCCGGTGTAAAATACATCGCAACAAAATATTTCGGTGCAGTGTCGGACCAAATGTGTGCCGTGTGAACGGGGCTTATCTTTTTTGTTTGGCCTAATCTTGGCATAGACGAGTCGATGGTGCGAAGGTGGAGGCTCCGGCAAGAAGAACTGAGCCAGTGTAAAAAGACAACCAAAGCTTTTAAAGGTTTTAAAGGTGGGCCGTCGTGGTGTTATAGATTCATGAAATGGAAGCCTGTCTATTAGGGCACGCACGACGACGTGTCAGCAGCTCCCTCCCAATTACGAGGACAAACTTGCTTCGTTCCGCACATTCGCACAAAGATAGCGGAGAATTCGATCAGCCCAGATGAAATAATAAATATGGAGGAAGACCCTCTGACATTTGATTTGCCTCTCACTCAGACTGTAAATAAAAAAGGTGACTCCCCGTCATACTGAAAACAAGCGGCCACGAGACAACACATTTTACCTGCGTTTTGAGCCGCATAGCATCGGGCCTAAAGCTGCCAACGATGATCATTTTTTAGCGGCTGACTATAGAAATAATTTCATATATCTTTTCCCATTTATATGATTTGCATTATTCTATTTAAAGCCTAGTGGGCTGCAGTATTTCTCCTCGTAATTACACAAATGCGCATAACGATCTCTCTTTGTCTGGCCTCTTATTATGTGTTTCAGCGTAATTTCGTTGTGCAAATGCATTTATCATGCTGATAAAAATTTGGAGATTATTTTAACCTTAAGAAATGTTGCATTTTTTTTTTCTGCGGGGATTCAGCGGGGGACCACGTCAACGGCCTCAACCGGAGGCGCTCCCGGCGGCAGGGACGCAGAAGCAAACACT
>NW_017842057.1:2153760-2160854 GCF_001891065.2 Hippocampus comes | reverse complement strand
GCACCGACCGACCCCGCGCCCGACACCATCCCCTAGCCCCGCAACGCCCCCGCCGCTCCGTGGTCGGCGCCGCCGCCACCTATTTAGTTTTCTCCCCGCTCCGGACTAGGGGGGCCGGGGCGCGCCGCCGCCTCCGCCATCTTCATCCGCCCTCGATTTTTACTCGGCCCGTGGTGTTCATCAAATAGTTCGCTGAATTTTTTCGATACATCAATGGATGCTATTTTCTTAACATTACGGTGCGAGCACGCGACTGTAACACAGAAAACGCAGTTTAAACTGTCGTCGGAGATCGCGGCCGCCGCCATGTTTCAATGTTGTTGACAGACGACAGGGCAAACGACACACGCGCTCAATGTGAATATCGCGAGAGTTTGCACCGATGTAAACCCTCTACACAAAAATGTAGAGGGTTGTTTGAAAAAAATGACGACCGTAAAGTTTTTTTTCGACGTAGAAATTCTCGGTCGGTCGGGTTACCGGAAACACACTACTTTTTTTTCTACGCCTAATCATTAATATATCAATTACTGTGAAATACTATGGCCATCAGAAACACATATGTGTACACAATACTCCAGTCCTGGCTATATATCATGGGCCACAAGTAAATCTGCCACTGTTAACATGATTATACATGTATGTGTACTATTTATGTAAATCAGGAGTGTCAAACTCATTTCACATTGTGGGCCACATACGGCCTCGGTAGATGTCAAGTGGGCCGGACCATTAAAATTATACCATACTCTGCTATAAATAACCAAAATAATGTCTTTCCTTTATTTTAGTCGAAAGAAGCATAAGAACATTCTGAAAATGTTGAAATTTAAAAAACAGATCTTTTACAAAACATTTTCATGAAGCTCCTTAGATTTCCTTTGACAAATGTGCAATTTACTTTTATCATTCACATATATGCATTGCAGCTGATCCCACTGATTGTACAAAGGCACACAACTTGAACAAGTAATTGGTATTGAAAACTACATTATAGTAATACACTTTTAAGATTAAACGAGATTTATAAAGAAAGGAATTTTTAAACCATTTACACGCGCATATAAAATCTAAATGTAATCCCTGCCTATGTCTTACAAACTAAAGAGAGTGCTACTAAATGTGTAAAGAAAGGTATTCACATGTCCTTGATCGCGTCTGCTGTGTTGGGTCTGTCTCAGTGACAGACTGAGGCCGCTGTTGTCTTCTCTGATCAAAACAATGGTGTCTTTTACACTGATCAAAACAGTGTTCCCCTCGCGGATACCCCATAAATTACACCTTATGAAAAATATTCCATGTCTTTATGCTTTTTTTCACTTTTAAATTATCCTATGGGCCTGATCAAACCTCCTTGCGGCCCGCAGGCCGTATGTTTGATACCACTGATGTAAATAAACATTTCAATGGACACTCAACCCCTTTATTAATAAAAAAGCATGTAATAGGAATTGAACAATTAAAATCGTGATGAATCTTAAAAAAAAAAAAAAAAGCCCTTATTACTATACATAGTCATATCGTATTGACATGGCTCGACATCCTCTTCGCAACCCCAAGACGACACACTGTGTAATCTACTATCAATTTGCTCAAAGAATTTACCATACGTCATCGTTAGGCCTTACCGACAGTTATTACTACACCTTGTGACGAATGTTTTATTCATAAAGTTACCATGTCTACAATTAGTAAATTATAGAATAACTAAGACTGTCACAGAATACTTTCCATAGCAATTAGCTTTTAGATCTAATAACCAACTTCAATACGTGTCTCGGAATCGTGCCTCACGTTGAATCTTTCATGTTTTGTGCATCCATCACACGTGACCTTAGTGATACACCCTTCTATGAATGATTCGTATGAAAAATTCGACTGGCATTCCCATTTTTAAATGTCGTAAGTAGAGCTGTCAAACGATTAAAATGTTTAATCGTGATTAAAAATGCAACTGTCACAATTAACTCATAATAACTCAATTAATCGTGATTACTCACACGTTTATCGTTTCTAAATCTCCTTTTTTATTTTTTGTCCTATTTTTTCCCATTTTAATGCTCTCATTAACATGGAATCGTGGATTAGCTTTCTATGTGCAAAATGCAAATATTTACTGAAAGAACAATTTCGATTTTCAATTTTGCATGAACATTTTTCACTTGGAGCGGTTATTCACACATAATCTCTCACACAATATTACTGTCCATCAACAACAGTGAAAAAAAAAATTGTCACACAACAGCTCCTTCAACAGCTCTTTTTAGGGAATCAAAACAGAGCAATATAAAATTATAAAGTGCACATCTAAGGTAAACTAGTACTCAGCCTATAGTGGATTTAAGCGTGGTTGCATACTTGGTTTTTCTCAAGTTTGCTTTGAACACAGCAGTCAGGCTATGTTGATTCTGTTGGTCTTTCTTGCGCGGAAGTCTCTCTATGGTTTTGTGTAGACATCAATTCGGATGACTACACTTGGTTCAAGGCACAACACTGGAGACGTTTTCTTATTTTCGGTGTGGTGGCAACCACTGCACCGCTGAACTCTCGACGTGCCTCAGCGCACCGTCACTGTCAGACAAACACAGAGAAGATCCACCCCCTTTATTTATATGGACACGGAACACAGTAACCTTACACACAAAATAGTTTCAAACAAGTAACAATTGCGTCAGTGGCATACATCGTACTCAACAGGCTACCTGCTCTTTATTCACCAGAGGCTCATCAACCTAGTCTCTTATTTCTCTCCCGAAACAGTGTCTTCTCCTTGGTGTACCTTAGCCTTTTCCGCTACGTACAATTTCTGTTCATAGCTTGTAATGGAGGCTCTCGCTGGCAATCCGTAGTGGAGTCATTAGATGCTATGCGAATGATTTCAGCTTGAGTCTCGCTGTGGACAATGTTTACAGGTTTGCATGCAGTAGACATACATTTAGCTATGGCTTCAGCAAATTTGTTCTTCATCGTGTTATCCATTTTCTTCACTTTGAAATTATCCATAGCTGTCTGTCTCAGATCAGGGGGCGGAGTCCTCACAACAGCTGTGTGCTTGGCCGTTAAGTGGTATTTCAGACTTGATGTGCTATGATGATAGCTCAGTTTACGACTGCAAAACAAACAGGTAACTTTGGTCTTGTCAGTGGAACCATCTGGAAACTTTTTAAAAGTAAACTTTCCATTCATAAACTCTTTATGTATCCGTTTTTGGAGTCTCGCGCTGCCATGGCTGGCAAAACAGACATGGG
The DNA here is from genome assembly GCF_001891065.2 of Hippocampus comes. NCBI lineage: Eukaryota > Metazoa > Chordata > Actinopteri > Syngnathiformes > Syngnathidae > Hippocampus > Hippocampus comes. The sequence goes on along the minus strand of NW_017842057.1, from coordinate 2,157,606 downwards.
CGTGGACCTGTGCAGCGCGCTTGTTGTTTTGTTTCCGGTTTATTTATAGAGCAATGTAACATTCGCTGTGACGTTTTGCCGCATTAATCTCCCGCTAAAAAAATTTATCACGTTAAATTTGATTTAAATTAATGCCGATAATAACGCGCTAAACTGACAGCTCTAGTCGTAATACACCTTTCAGTGTCGTTTTCGCCGCCAACTCAATTTGTCATCCGCGCGCTTTCTCAGTGTGCGGACGAACATAGCAACCCAAATGTGCACATAATGTCCCCCCACCTCCACACCACCACCACATTCGTATAATCGAAGAAAAACATGCACACCACACCACAAACACACATTGAGGCACAGTGAAATCGCGTTGATCACACAGGAGAGATTCGATCGGGTACAGTCAACCAGTGCACGGTGATTTTTATGGGAAACGATTTTTCGGTACCGTAAAAATGATCCCACGGAAACGACACACTACCAGAAACGATTGTTACCGTGAAATCCTCAGGCCTGTGAATGATAAATTTGTCGGTTTGAAATCAACGGGATTGCAGCATGGTAACCACAGAGGGATCGGTACAGTGTTACACTATACCAGGGGTGTTAAACATACGGCCCGCGGGCCGAATCCGGCCCGCAAAGGAGTTTAAACCGGCCCGCGAGATGATTATGTAAAGCATCGGTGTCAAACATACGACTTGCGGGCCGGTTCCGGCCCGCAAGTAGGTTCAATCAGGCCCGCAGGATAATGTGAAAGTGAAAAAAATGCATTAAAGACACAGAATTAATATTTTTAATCAGGTGCAATTCATTGAGTATCCGCAAGGGGACACTGTTTTGATCAGAGAAGAAGACAACAGCAGCCTCAGTCTGTCACTGAGACAGACCCATGACAGCAGACGCTATCAATAGCACTCTCACATTTACACATTTAATAGCACTCTCCTTAGTTTGTAAGGTGTAGGCAGGGATTACATTTAGATTTTATATGCACGTGTAAATGCTTTAAAACTTGCTTTCTTTATGAATCTTGTTTAATCTTAAAGTGCATTACTGTATTTTTCAATACCAATTACTTGTTAAAGTTTGTACAATCAGTGGGATCAGTTGCAATGCATATATGTGAATGATAAAAGTAAATTGCACATTTGTCGAAGGAAATGTAAGGTGCTTCATGAAATGTTTTGTAAAAGATATGTTCATTAAATTTCAATATTTTCCTAATGTTCTTGTGCTTCTTTATACCAAAACAAAGGAAAGACATATTGTTTTGGTTATTTATAGCAAAGTATTGTATCATTTTAATGGTCCGGCCCACTTGACATCTACCGAGGCCGTATGTGGCCCACCATGTGAAATGAGTTTGACACCCCTGCACTATACTATAGAACAGTGTTTTTCAAACCCTGTGCCGCGGCACACCAGTGTGCCACAAGACATTGTCAGGTGTGCCGCAGGAAAATATCCAATTTGTATGCCTGTGCGGTCTATCGCCCAGAAAGTAATCGTGTAGTACCCGCCAATACCGCTAGGGAGCAACAACAGCCAGCCAATTGCCTTGTGTTTCGACCACTAGAGACAAGCGAATTTGTGTTGCATGAATGCAGGACGACAGTGAAACAATAAATATTAAAGATTATAAAATACCTTTTTCTTTGTGTTCATTTGATTTCGATTCAAGCTGTTATGACGTCATTCTTCAATGTTAAAAAGGGTTATAGTAACAATATAACACGTAAATTGTTAAAATAAGCATTTGTTTTTTCACATTTTCAGCTCGTGGTGCGCCGTGAGATTTTTTCAATGAAAGAAGTGTGCCTTGGCTCAAAAAAGTTTGAAAAATACTGCTATAGAATATTTTTGTTATCCATTTGACTTAAGGAGCAGAAACATGGCAATAATGAATAGAGAGGAAAAATGTCCGAAATAAAAGGCAAGATAGTATGGTAAAATTGCATTCAAGGACAGTGGGAAGTTGTATTTATCCCACTTGGATTGTCCCAGTACCAACTTCAAAGCGGCCGAGGCAAACGTAACAACAAAGATGGCTCAACTCAACTCAACTCAACTGTATTTATAGAGCACTTTCAAACAGCCATCGCTGCATACAAAGTGCTGTACATGGAGCAATTTAACATATACAACAAACAGTAAAGCAAATCGGGAATAAAGACGGTAGAAAGCACCGAACAGCAAAACCAAGAACAAATCTAAGTCATGCTGAGTCAAATGATAAAGAATACAAGTGAGTTTTGAGGCGGGTTTTGAAGATGGGCAGCGAGGAGGCTTGCCGAATGTTCAATGGGAGCTCATTCCAGAGAGAGGGACCAGCAACAGAAAAGGCTCGATCCCCTCTGAGCCTCAGTTTAGTTCTTGGGACTTCTAATAATGTCTGGTCCGCAGACCTATGGCGCCGGGCAGGTGTGTAGGGGCGGATGAGCTCAGAGAGGTAAGGTGGCGCGAGGTCATTTAGAGATTTGAAAAAATGGCTGATAAATTGTTTGTTGTTCTGTTTCAGCAGAACACATTTTGACCTCCAGCAAAAAAAAAGCATTATTTCCTTAATTTATATAAATAAATGTGTTGTCTTCAAAGCATTTCACTCAACGGCATACCTTCATGCACTCAGTCCAAATCACTTCGTGTTCCGTGATTTTGAATATAAATTTATGGAAAAAACTAAATAAAAAAAGCTAAATATATGTTTTTGCCATTAATGTCTGTGTCTTAATGGGGTCATCATTGTCGAGTGCAGTCACATTAAAATTGCCAGTTTTAAAGCACTGATAAAACAAAGTTACCGCATTTTCCACACTAAAAGGCGCACTGGATTTTGAGGCGCACCTTCAATGAATGGCCTATTTTGTATTTTTTTTCATATATTGGACGCACTGGATTATAAAATGCAATCTACAATGCATCCACTAGATAGAGCTACGCTCCTTCCGTTTGACTTGAGAGGCATTCATGACCACCTCCGAAAAAGGTAAATTCACGATTAATTCAATGAAACTACGAAAATTGAAATTAATGCTTCAAAACAGAAAATCAAATGAGGAAATTGGCATTTCTGAGCATAGCTCCAACAGAACGATCAGATGTCAGTAAAATGTAGGAGACTGGACTGTCTCAGAAGTGTTTCTCATTTATTCCTTTGTTGTGTACTGTATTCATAAACGAGGAAATCACAAAATAAATTCTGTAGGGGGGCTACAGAATTTATTTTGTGATTTCCTCGCTTGATTTTCTGTTTTGATGCTTTATTGTCAATTTTCATAGTTTCATTAGCCCCGTTCACACGGCAACGTTTGGTCCGACGCTGCGCCGAAGCAGCACCAGTCGAGCGTTCACACGTGCACATTTGCTCCGACGTAGCTCCACTAAATAGCTTATACCGGACCAAATTTGATCCACCTCAGGGAGGTGGTTTAAAAATTTGCTCCAGAGCAAATGCTCGTTTGCGACGCTACGCCGGAACAAATGTGCACGTGTGAATGCAGCTGGGTTAAATTTGCTCCAGAGCAAATGCTCGCTTGCGGGGGAGTGGCCTCGCTACGCTCGCTACCAGGTGCACGGAATCCGACCCCGGTCGACAGTGACGAGGGGGCCAGCGACACAGACGAAGCCCAGCCATGCACCCCCGTTCCCGGTAAAAGTGTCGGCGATTTAAGCGGTGAAGACAGCGCTCACGATCAAGAAGAGGATCAAGAAAGCAGTGATGTCAGCCGAGCCCGATTTGCAGGCCCGAGCCCGAAGCAAACCCGACATTTCATATTTTATTTGTGAGTATTTTTAGGAGAAAAAAAACAAGATTTCTTACGGTTACAATAATCTACGTATTTTTACGAA
>NW_017842057.1:2149211-2153459 GCF_001891065.2 Hippocampus comes | reverse complement strand
CGACAAGTGGATCTATTCTGAACAAGGACAGAATAGTGTCCGCCATAATATTTATTAAAAGAAAAATAAATAAAAGTCCGCGAGAGAGAAGCCCGACCCGAACCTGTTTTACTTCCGCATTCCTGTCGTGTTGGTCCGCAGCAGAAACTGCACGTGTGACCGCAAGTGGAGCTGCGCCGACGCTGCGCCGGTGCTGTCACGCTCAGCGGCTTTGCACGTGTGACCGCTCCACAAAATTTGCTCCGGTGTAAAATATATTGCAACAAAATATTTCGGTGCAGCGTCGGACCAAATGTGTGCCGTGTGAACAGGGCTATTGAAGGAATCGTTAATTTACGTTTTTCCGAGGTGGTCATGAACGCCTCTCGAGTCAAACGGAAGAAAAGAAGGCACGGAGGTGGACAAAGACGTACCGTATTTTCCGCACTAAAGGGCGCAACAAAAAGTCTTCAATTTTCTTAAAAGCTCACCGAGCGCCTTAAAATCCAGTGCATCTTTTGTATGGTCATTACGGTAATACGTCGACTCCAAGATGGCTCCTTCCTGGAGACATGCTTCCAATGTTATAACTTGCTGCTGGTTCAGTGAACTGTTTCACTGCTTTATTAAATGAGTATGTGTTGCAGCTCCCAAAAAAAGGAGAGCTGTGGGGTTAATTTTTTAAAACAGTCTCAACAAATACAGGTACGTCTTTGTCTGTCTCCGTGCCTTCTTCCGTTCGCCTCGAGAGGCGTTCAAGACCGCCTTCGAAAAACGTAAACTAACTATTACTTCAATGAAATTACAAACATTGGAAATTATACATAAAAACTGAAAAGCAAGCGAGGATATAACAAAATAAATTCTATTGCCCCCCCTACAGAATTTATATTGTGATTTCATCATTTGTGAATACACAACAAAGGAATAAATAACTACGACTGACATCTTGTGTTATTTTGACTTCAAGATGGCGCCGCGAGAGTAGATACCTTTCCAGCAGCTCCTATTTATTTTGTTCTTCTACTTCTTCCTCTCATAACTTTGCTGCTGTGAAGTGGGAATTTCTCCATTGTGAGACTATTAAAGGTTTTCTTATCTTATCTGATCGTACTGTTGGAGCCACGATAAGGAAATGCCAATGGGTTTTTCGGAGGCGGTCATGAACGCCTCTTGAGTTGACCGGAAGAAAAGGATGGAAGGAGACGGACAAAGACACACCTGAGTTTGTTGAAAAAATGAGAGCTGTGGTTGTGGTTTTATTATTTTTATAAACGCAGACTTTATTAATGGTTTTCACAGTCTCAGCAAGTACAGGTAGTGTATGTCTTTGTCCGTCTCCGTGCTTTCTTCCGTTCCACTCGAGAGGCGTTCATGGCCGCCTACGAAAAACGTAAATTAATACTTAATTCAATGAAACCACTAAGAAAATCAAGCGGGGAAATCACAAAATAAATTCTGTAGGGGGGATATAGAATTTATTTTGTGATTTCCTCGCTTGATTTTCTGTTTTGATGCATTATTTTCAATTTTCGTACTTTCATTTAAGTACAGTAATAGTTAACATTTTTCAGAGGCGGTCATGAACGCCTCTCAAGTTGAACGACGCCTCTCGAGTTGAGCGTAGCACCATCTAGTGGACACATTGCGCCTTTTAGTGCGAAGCGTCTAATATATGTAAAAAATTTACAAAAAAATAGCCATTCATTGAAGGTGCGCCTCATAATCCAGTGCGTCTTTTCGTGCGGAAAATACGGTAACTGTATTTGCTGAGACTGTGAAAACCATAAAGTGTGCGTTTTAAAAAAACAACACCACAGCTCTCCTTTTTTCGGAGCTGTAACAAAAACATATTTAACCCATTTAATCCCACCAGTCACATTTGTGAAGGACAACAATGATTTAATTTACAGGGCTCAAAATTTTTTATTACTGATTACTTAAAAGGGCTACCAATGACACCTGATTTTGACTTTTAAATGTCTGGGAACAATTTGGGATTAAATGGGTTAATAAAGCAGCGACACAGTTCACTGAACCAACAGCAAGTTATAACATTGTAAGCATGTCTCCAGCAAGGAGCCATTTTGGGTCGACATATTACCGTAATGACCATACACAAGGTGGATCGGACTTTAAGGCGCGTTGTGAGCTTTTAGGAAAATATAAGACTTTTCGGTGCGCCTTATAGTGCGGATAATACGGTAATTAAAGAGTAATCACTTTATCAACACAGATTTTTTCCATTCCTTTCAAACAGTATTATTCAATTGGACAACAAATCCATCCATCCATTTTCCGATCCGCTTTATCCTTGCAGCGGTCACGGGGGTTGCGGGAGCTTAGGCGTAGAAAAAAAAGTAGTGTGTTTCCGGTAACCCGACCGACCGAGAATTTCTACGTCAAAAAAAAACTTTGCGGTCGGCATTTTTTTCAAACAACCATCTACATTTTTGTGTAGAGGGTTTACATCGGTGCAAACTCTCGCGATATTTACGTTGAGCACGTGCGTCGTTTGCCCTGTCGTCTGTCAACATTGAAACATGGCGGCGGCTGCGATCTCCGACGACAGTTTAAACCACATTTTCTGTGTTACAGTCGCGTGCTCGCACCGTAACGTTAAGAAAATAGCATCCATTGATGTATCGAAAAAATTCAGCAAACTATTTGATGAAAACCACAGGCTGAGTAAAAACCGGGGCGGAGGAGGACGGCGGAGGAGGACGGCGGCGGAGGCGGCGGCGCGCCCCGGCCCCCGACTCCGGAGCGGGGAGAAAACTACATAGGTGGTGGCGGTGCCGGCCGCGGAGCAGCGGGTTCAATGTCTTCATGTTTTACAGTTATTTTGTTTAAATTTTTGATGGAAAAAAAAAAAAAAAAACTTTGTCCGACCTACCGACCCTATGCTGAAATTTCATGTTACCGGAAACACACCATCTTTTTTGTTTGGCCTTATCCCAGCCGTTTTCGGGTCGTAGGCAGGGGACACCCTGAACCGGTTGCCAGCCAATCGCAGGGCACACAGAGACGAACAACTATCCGCGCTCACGGTTACACCGAGGGACAATTTAGAGTGTTCCATTAACCTGCCATGCATGTTTTTGGAATGTTGGAGGAAACTGGAGTGCCCGGAAAAACCCACGCAGGTCCGGAGAGAACATGGAAACTTCAAACAGGAAGGCCGGAGCCGGGATCAAACCTCTGCACTGTGAAGTGGACGTGCTCACCACTGGTCCACCAGTACAACAAATGAAGAATAAAATAACAATGCCAACTAAGAAATGGACCAATTGGGAATAACAAACATCTTATAATGTAAAAATAATAATTTTTAAGTTGTGATACTACATATGGCATTAGCATCATTACTACTTGCAAAAGTGACTGATCAAACATTGATTGGTGGTTTCGTCTGGTGGCATTAGCAAGTAAACTTCTAAAGGTTATGTGGGCAGGCTGTTTACACTCTGCTCGCATGGCCATCAACTTTCAACTAATTCAACAAGTTTCTTGTGTTGCCTTGTTTTTGATGGCATTCCCTGCACAACAGCTTCCTCCTCCACCCTGGATATGTCAAAATTGCATCATCTTCCCAAATCATGGTTGGGTGCCCATCAGCTGCGCATTTTGCCGTACGTTTGGTCAATTAATTTTGATGACTTTCTGTTTACTGCTTCTTGTTTCATTTATTGGTGGATTCTGTTTATTTCAACTTGCAAACCAATGTTGGAATTAGGGGTCCGATTGGCTAGAACAGACATGGGCAAACTACGGCCCGCGGGCCGGATCTGGCCCATTGGTTTTTTTAATCCGGCCCGCCGAAGGTTGGTACAGTACACAATTAAGGTTCGATGTAAATTATTGCATTCATTTCATTTTGGACTTGGAATACAGGCATATAAACGCCAGGTGGCGCAGTTACTTGAAGTCGCAGAGCACAAGGAGGGAGGGGGAGATGATACGGAAGCCCGGAGTAGCACTAACTCAAGTAAGTCGCGCTCGATACGACGAAATAGATGTATCCCCACCGCTATTTTCTGTCATTGGATCCAAAACGGCGACATGCAAGCGACTCTTTGTTGCAGTGAGTTTTACTGGAATTGCGAACATTTTTACATCCTTTATTAGAGCATGGCATCCAAACAAAGAGGAGCGGTAATGGCCGCGGAAGAGAAAATGAAGTGTATCTCATTAAACGAAGTGGGTTACGAAGTACGAAACATTCAGGAGACGCTTGGAGTCTGGAAGACTCAAATCTACGAGACTTTG
>NW_017842057.1:2143793-2149072 GCF_001891065.2 Hippocampus comes | reverse complement strand
AAAGTTCGAAGCACGACATCAGCTGAGCAACGCTGTCTTGTGTGGTGATCGAGGGGAGGTCGAGTTCGAGACAGTGAGTGAGTGGAAAGAAAGCCACCAGGTCTTTTACTCGTCTCATTTTGGAGCAAATAGTCCTACCTTTGTTATATTTTCTCATATACTGTACCTGTACTGTATGCCGCAGGTTTTGGACAATATATTGTTGCACTTTGTTGCTTGTGTTGTCACCAATGTATGTTGTTAACATACCGTACTTGGACGTTCATACCGGACATATACCATAGTTATCTCACTGTTCTCATGAAAAAAAGTATGGTAATACTTGAATGCTTTTGTTCTGTTGATGTTTGGTATGGATTGTCAACATATACGTTTTTTTTATATGTACCATATCTTGTGCTGACCCGGCCCACCTGTCAAATTTAGAAATCAATATGGCCCCCGAGCTAAAAAGTTTGCCCACCCCTGGGCTAGAATCACACACATTTCCACCATGTCTGATGGAGTAAATATGCTCACAGCTCGCAGGTCTGTCTCTGTGCAGCCCAATTATTGAGGACCACTGGTCTTATGCATTTTTCCTCGTCGGAAGTCAGAAATGTCAGACTTCCTACCTTCCCCAAATGCAGCATATGTACGTGGCATTTCAGACTGCACAGCAAGTCAAACACTGGAGATGTGCAATTGTTTTGACAGGGACCTGTCCCCCACCAGACACACAGAATGTAGCAGATGACCAATCACAGCCACACCAGGCCCAAACCTGCCCTCCCCTTGCAAGCCCAACGTCCACCAGGCAATGTGCCGTGAGCACCTTTTCCAAATATTAGTGAGGTTCGTGAGTCTGGTTTGGGCGGGGGGGTAACCATTTATTATGCCTATTTTCGTATTTGTGGTGACAACTATGTGTGCGACTTTATACAGAATGCTAGTTATAGAAGCAGCAAGCAGAAGTGGGCATTCCATCAATATTGACAGAAGGACTCCATCGCTGACGAGTGAAGTTTGGTTTATGCTTGATGAGTCTGCAAGGTCAGCAAGGCTCCACGCAGTGAAATTACATCATTTCAACAAACAGGCACGCTCTACGTTGATAAGTCCACACGTTCCACACCGTACACCTACAAGAATTTGCAAACTATGCGGACAGTCTGCGTCGGACAAGCAAAGTCTGTTGTAAGGTGTTTTGTACTGTTTTCATTTCCATCCTTAACCCATTTAATCCCACCGGTCACATTTGTGAAGGACAACAATGATTTAATTTACACGGCTGTAAAAATTTTTATTACTCATTACTTAAAAGGGCTAAGAATGACACCTGATTTTGACTTTTAAATGTCTGGGAAAAATTTGGGATTAAATGGGTTAAACGTATGCAGACTGTTCAATCCAAACTGAAAAAGAAGAAGAAAACGAAGAAGAAGTAAAAATGGTGGACACCCGCATTAGGTCAATACCAGACCCTTTTTGAACTTGATCATGGTTATCAGATAAAAAGAGCAAGAGAGACAGAAGCAGAAGTGTATTCAAGTCGTTCTGATGGAAGTGCTGAGTCCAGTGTGACACCGAACCCTGGATGATACCGATGACACTGGGGACCAGGACCAGGACAACGAGGCTATCAGGGAGCTAAAAAGGCTATGTACAGAAGTTAGAAATGCAAGAAAGTCTCATTGTTAATACTGTTGATATTTTGAGCTGGTCGCATCACTGAATGAAGTTTATTTGAGGGAAAAAAAAGCACTCCCCAATTCATCATGACAACACAATTTACTGACAGCCAAAAAATGCACTGAACTAAAATAACTGTGACAAACTGTAATTCAGCAGTGACGGAAACACGTTAAAAATAACAATGGCGGATTGACGATATTAGTTTTGCTCACTTTGAAATAATGACAGAGTGACGATGACAAATGGGTCTCCCAGCTGTTGACGAAAGACAGACTGGCAAAATGTATTGATAGGCACACCTCTGGTTGCAACTTCACTGGATTTACAAAAAATGAAAATGCAAAGTATAGGTTGGAAAAGCCATTTGTACCTGAGTAGAAGGGAGCAAGACTTCGGAAAATCGGATGAAGCATTTCGAAGAAAATTAGCTTTGTGTGTGTGTGTGTGTGTGTGTGTGTGTGTGTGTGTGTGTGTGTGGGGGGAGGCGGGTTCTTTATGAGGAATGTTTTTGTTTGATATCACGTTTAGAAAAATCAGTCAAAAAAACCCTTCAAATTTCAGGAAATTGGTCTAACTTCATTATTTCTCAGCGTTCTCCTCGCTTCTTTCATTTCAACTTCTACTCAGGGAAACCGTTTCTCTGTCAAGTCCCAGTAAAAAATATCCACCAGTTCTTAAACGAGTCCAACTTCAATGGGTCAAATTTAGTGTTACTGTTCAAACGCCCAATCCTGCAGTACAACCTCAAGTTAACTTGCGTAGACGGAAAATTATTCGTGAGAAAAGCAGTGTGGGTAGTCAAAGAGGTCATGTACGTGTTTCGTCAATTATTTTATTATTATTTGTGTGTGTGTGTGTGTGTGTGTGTGTGTGTGTGTTTCATTTTCTACGGTATGAGAGTTGAATTTAAAGTGTGCATTTATTCAAAACGGGCCTGATGGAAGACAATGCATGTATAATTGAGGTATGTAACACAATTGTATATCTACACAGACAAGGAATACTGTCGTTCAATTATTCGATTTAATGTTTGCCCTGCGTTGGCTTCCAACAAGTTCAATATGCAACCCCGCCTGCTGGAATAGGCTCCAGCATGCCCTCACCGCTCGAGCATCAGATGATGGATGGATGGGTGGATGGGTGTTTTCAAAATAGAGCGCCCAAATGTTACATATTGTGTAGCTTGGTGCACTTAGATCATAGGCTGGGATCTTTGACATGTTATCTTAAAATCTTCCATAACGACTAAGCATCAGGGCAATGTGAACCAGTACGATGAGACAATCAAGAGACGGCTTGCTAATCATAAACTGTAAGCAGTCAGACTGACAACAAAACGTTTGCCTACATGGTGTAAAAGGCTTATTTCATTATGGTATCCAACTAAAATAGTACGAACTCAGAGAGAATTAAACTCGTTTTTGGAACAGTTGAAAGGTAAACATAATGGAGTCAACGTAAACATTTTTCTTTTCTCCTACCTGATACTGCTCGTCGTACGCCATCTTGTTCACGTTCATCCCTTAAGTGATTACTTCCAGGTCGACGGCAGCTTTCGTGCGCGTGCGTGAAATAACCCCCCCCCCCCCCCAACCCCAACACCAGATGGTGTGCAAAAAAAACTAACAAAAAACAAAGTTACGCAAGACATGCTAGTTTCGAACCGCTGTGTGTGCGTGCGTGTAATGCGATGCACCAGCAGCGCTTGACTGCTAAAGAGCTGGAAAGCCTTAAATCAATATGGCTAATGAGAGTCTTAGAGTGGGGATAGAAAGCCGTTCACCCTCCTCCTCCTCCTCCTCCTCCTCCTCCTCCTCCTCCTCCTCTTCGTCTTCGGTAGTTGTTCGGCAATTGGTACGCCTTTAGGTAAATTTACACCACCTACCGGGCCAGAGGGTAAAACAGGAGCAAGCCAGGAATTCTTTTTTTAATCCATCGCGCCATTTTCTGAAATTAAAATGAAAAATCCTTTCAATCAGTAATTCACTTCTGAAATATGGTTGTTGCTGCAGAACCAAGAAGATTGTAAATGCTGTAAGTACGTTTATTTTCTTTAACAAGACTACTGTTGTCAAATTTCTTCTTTGCTATCCATAAGGCCAAACATTCTCATACTGGCCACACTCTACACACAAAACATCTTCCATTCAGATGCTGCTCTATTTAATAAAGCGTGCAATTCAATGCAGTATGCTGTCCAACTCAGAAAGGAGTGAAAATGGTTTCTTCAGGGGGCATGGTGGCCATTGAGAAACTCTGGAATGAAACAGACCAGCGTTTTTGTTCTGTTTTTCTCAGTCATATGGCGTCAAACAGGGGCAAGTGCGCTGCAAATGACCAAAAACACATGAATGATGCAAACAAAAAAAAACTAAGACAAACACTTATATTTGTACAGAGCCATTTTTTTGAAAGCCGCACAAGAAATATCGGTGGGGGGGGGGGGGTTCTGTTGTGTCTGTCGCCCAGGTTTACAGACTGAAAAACAGCATTATTTTTCTTTATGTTAAAAAGAAAAATGCATCGCCACTGCAATTGCGTTCTATGAAGAAAAGAGTTTTCATTAACTTTTCATCTTAATGGGACAGCATGTAGCAATTTGGGGATTTTTAAATGGTCAATAATTTAAAAAAACATGATTAATTTCAATAAAATCCCAAAACAAATATGCTCTAACTTGTTTGGTTGTTTGTTTGTTCATTGAACATATATAAAACATACAATAACAGATTGACAAAATGCAAACAAAAATTATAAAAGGAAAAATAAAAGTAAGTAATACAAACTGATCTGATAGAGCGCATCACATCAATGTACATTTTTGAAATATAATCATAGGTCTAGTAGTCGCTAATATTACATAGGTCACCTTACAGGAGGCAAACATGTTTCGCCACCATCCTTCTGCTGTGGATACCGGGGAACAAATAGATGACAAAATTTCTGGATGAATGACCACAGCCAGTGGCGGACCCTGAGGGCCAGCAAGGCCTTCTCTCCTGGCCTAAACATTCTCAGAAAAGTAAATTTACTTTTATGTATTTTATGTTATTTTATAATTTATGTTATTTTATTTTCATAAATATGTAAACAAAATTATTCTCTGTATTCTTTACGTCATGTTATTTCCACTTAGTTGAGTGGCTTTCAATGTTATTTTAAATAACATTGAAAGCCACTCGCTAAATAACTTATTTATTATGGTAGAGTTTTTAAACAATCATATTTCAGCGAGCTTGCATTGCCAGGTAAATTAAACCTGCTCGGGGCCTTCAGATTAAACAGAGCAGGCCCCTGTGCGCTGTAAGTGAACGGGCACAGTCAGGTTTCAATAGCCAATCAGATCACGAGTCTCAGTATCCTGTATCCTGACTTGTTCTCGTCTGCGTACTAGGGCTAGCGAGAAGGCCTTACATCGAGACTGGCCGTGCGCGTTCGATGATTGGATTAGCGCCGTATCTGTTTCCTGAGAATTGTATCCTGACTTGTTCAATAAAGATTTAAAAAAAAAAAGAAGAAAAAAAAGATTGGATGAGCGCCCCCGCGAGAGCTATCAATGCATTTTAACCCAAAATGGCTGAAGGAGAAGACGTTGATCTGGTTGC
>NW_017842057.1:2141857-2143646 GCF_001891065.2 Hippocampus comes | reverse complement strand
CGTAGATCTGCACCTCAGTGAAAAGGCACTACATTGGTGAGTAAATAAATTTTATTTTACATTTCTTCTTGTCATTTTATTTTGTTAGTATTAAATTCATGGTAACGAAATAAAATGACAAAGATACAAAAATGTATCAAATAAATCTGCTCACCTGCAATTTATAATGGCGCATTGTAGTCACCTTCGTGCACGAAAGTTCGTTCAATCTCAGCTGCTCATCATTTTCAGTTGTTTGCTGTTGTATCGTGGATGGTTTAAATGTGTTCCTATTTTGAGCTATATTCATTTTAGTCTATGAATTTACGACCCGGATACTGTTGGGGAGGAAAGCGGCCTTCTTTCCCCCGCGTGTTCGTTGAATTTCGGACGAGGAGAATGTTGGTTCTTCAAATAAAGGCTGGAATCGATGAAGAGTTTCTTCAAAGCTTTTAATAACAGAATATTCCGGGCACACGGGGTTTACAGACAGTGGCTGCGTGTCATGAGTATGAAGCAGGAAGAGATTCACATCATTTTTATATCATCAGAAGGGCGGTACTGAGACACAAGGTGTGATATCATAACTTTCGTTTCTCCTAAACCGATTCTCAGCTTGTACCAACTACCGCATTCCAAAGTTTGTGCGTCTCCAGCAGGAAGTATTCCAATTCTAGGTGATGATTGTTACAAGGACGCCAAGCTATGCTGCGGGCATGGGAAAGTTATATAGCATGACTAAATATGAGCAGAATACAGACTTCATCACCTTGGTGTAAAGGTTTTGGGAAATAAACGCATTATTTCCAACTTTACATCCAGATGGACGGTCATGAAGAAATTAAAAAAAAAAAAAATTTATTCAGTTCATCCTGACAGAATTTCTTCGACGTATCACATTGCCATGCACAGTTCCAAAGGTCCTTTGGGCTTGCCTACATTTGAAGCAAGTATGGAGTATCATTTTTACGTATTGAGTTTCAGTGGAGTTACTTCGGTCTGCAATAAACAATTGTTTTGAAATAATTTTGAACTGGCATTTGCTGGCTGTCTCTGAGCATTTAACAGCTTACACACATCATAAGAAATATCCATCCATCCATCAATTTCTGAAATAATTCAATCAATGAAAAGTTAAAGTTTGAAAAGTTCGGGTAGTGGTTAGCATGGAGCTAACGCTAACACGGACACAAAAAACTTTGTGTGTATATAATACTGCTAGCTCCGTGTTAGTGTCTTAGCACTCATTTTACCCATTCTTGCACGTGTGCAATGAAAGGTCTGATGCTTCCAATACCCGGCTCGATTGACAGCCACACTGGCATGTCGTTTATCTGTTTAAATGTGTATTCAGCAGCAGCAGTGGGTGGTTTACATCCGTGGTTTACACATGTATTCAAGCTGGTGCGGGGCACCGTGTGTCATGTTCGGTATTTGACAGCAGGTGGCAGGCATTCATTCTGCCGCCTGCACACCTGTTGCCATTTGTTCTGTATTACACCTGCTATATCTAGGCGCTCCGGCTGTCGACTCATTGCCGGAGTATTGCTTGCCGTGCCACTGCTATTGCCCATGCTCGTATTTCTTATTCGTACTCTATTGCTGTTCGCTACTATTTCGTCATCCCAGTGGGATTATCTTTAACGCATAGTTCTTCGAGTAAATTGTCTTATCTTTTCCTTGCCGTTTTTTGCAAGCGCTTTCTTTTTTTCACGTTACATTATTTCCTGGTTCTCGTTTTGACCAGCGTTTTCTGTTTTCCTTCAGACGGTGTTTTTTCGTTTGTAAAAAATATTATTTGTAAAGTCAA
>NW_017842057.1:2141280-2141533 GCF_001891065.2 Hippocampus comes | reverse complement strand
CTTCCTTGAAGTAGGAACCGTATGCACCCACCCCCACCACGTTATGGTGGTGAGCATGGTCAGTGCGGGCACTTCCTCCACCAGTGCTCACTCGTTTTCGACCAGCAACCTTCCGTTTATGTTAACGATAACGCGAAGGTTGCATATATCATGAGCCTATTGACTGGTCAGGCGGCGTCATGGGCAATTTCGGTGAGCGAAGCACAACCGAGCCTCCGGTCTTCCTACCCCGGCTTCGTGGCCGCGTTTCGTC
>NW_017842057.1:2140871-2141240 GCF_001891065.2 Hippocampus comes | reverse complement strand
AGAGAGGCTGAAGGCCGGCTACTTGAGCTCCGCCAAGAAAGACAATCCGTGGCGAACTACTCCATTGAGTTTCGGATTTTGGCCGCCCAGAGCGGATACGGCGACCGGGCACTGTGTGACTTGTTTCGTCGTGGATTGAACACCGTACTCAAGGACGAACTGGCTACCCGCGACAACAGCACCAACCTGGAGGAGTTAATTGATCTCTCCCTGCTCCTGGACAACCGCCTGAGAGAGAGGAACCGGGAGCGCGGAAGTGGCGGTTCTCCTTTCCGGCATCTGGCGAACCGAAGGGCTTTCAGCGAGACCACTCGGGCAGCGGGGTCCGGAGACCACCACAGAGCCCGGAATGCTGCCACCGGGGAGGGG
>NW_017842057.1:2138125-2139384 GCF_001891065.2 Hippocampus comes | reverse complement strand
GACGCCTCGGATTCAGGAGTGGGGGCAGTCTTGTCCCAGCGTTCTCCGGTCGACCAGAAATTGCACCCCTGCGCCTTTTTCTCTCGTCGACTCAGTGCCGCCGAGTCGAACTATGACGTGGGGAACCGAGAACTGCTGGCTGTCGTTGCAGCCCTACAAGAATGGCGTCACTGGCTCGAGGGGACCAAGGACCCATTTACCGTTTACACAGATCATAAAAACTTGGAGTACATTCGTTCAGCGAAGAGACTCAATTCACGACAGGCCCGGTGGGCGCTTCTGTTAACCCGGTTTAATTTCACCCTCACATATTGCCCCGGCTCCAAGAACACCAAGCCTGACGCCCTCTCCCGTCTCCATGATCCCGCGGACAGGGACCGGACACCGGGGGCCATTCTTCCGGACCGTTGCATCCTGGGGGCGGTCAGGTGGGAGATCGAGCGGAGGATTCAGGAGGCTCAAGGTGAGGTCCAAGTCCCGGCTGATTGTCCCGCAGGGAAGCTGTTTGTGCCCCCACCGCTGCGTTCGGAGGTGTTGCAGTGGGGGCACAGATCCAAGGTAGCCTGCCATCCCGGGGTGAGCCGGACTCTACATCTCATCTCCCAGCGGTTCTGGTGGCCGGAGCTACGGAAGGATGTCGTGGAATACGTGAACGCCTGCTCCGCCTGCGCCTGCGGCAAGGCCTCACATCGGCCTCCGGCCGGTTTGCTCCAGCCACTACCCATTCCTCCTCGACCCTGGTCCCACATCTCCCTGGACTTTGTCACAGGTCTTCCTCCATCCCGTGGGCGGTCCGTCATTCTCACCATTGTGGACCGCTTCTCCAAATCAGCCCACTTCATTCCACTATCCAAGTTGCCATCGGCGTTGGGAGACTGCTGACCTCCTCGTCAAGCATGTTTTCGGTCTCCATGGCATTCCTCTGGACATCGTGTCCGACCGGGGGCCCCAGTTCGTATCCAAGGTGTGGAAGCGGTTCTGCCGGTCCCTGGGGGCCACAGCAAGTCTGACATCGGGGTACCACCCGCAGTCTAATGGGCAGGCGGAGCGCGCCAACCAGGATCTGGGTGCGGCCCTTCGTTGTGTGTGTCTCCACCGTCCCTCGTCCTGGGCCGACCACTTACCTTGGGTGGAGTACGCACACAACACCCTCGTCTCTTCAGCCACTGGGCGGTCTCCTTTTATGACGGCCTACGGGTATCAACCGCCACTGTTCCCCTCACAGGAGGGTGAGGTGGAGGGTCCTTCGGGGCAGTGCC
>NW_017842057.1:2133639-2137764 GCF_001891065.2 Hippocampus comes | reverse complement strand
GGGGGGGGGTGTACTGTCATGTTCCGTATTTGACAGCAGGTGGCAGGCATTCATTCTGCCGCCTGCACACTCTCGTTCGCTCTGTTGCGTACGAAGCAGTTCTCTCTTTCTGCCTTGTATGCAACGTGACACCGTGGGCATGGTCACGTTGCCATTATAGTGCGGGTAATCCGAAGCTGTCGGGCTTCAAATGAGACAGACCTAATAATTTAGCATGGAGGTAGTGCTAACACCTACAGCAACTATATCAAACTCGCGCGGGCCACACTAACATTAAACTTGCATATCAAGGTGGGGGCCTCAAACTAGCGTCCGACTGGCCGCATTTGGTCCGCGGCCGCAAGTTTGAGAACCCTGGGTTGGGGTGTAATATTTTAATTCATTGCAAGATAGATTTCCCAAATTGAAATCTACTAATAACATCAAGAGATAGCCCCATTGTATCCTATCAAAGGCGTTCTCAGCATCAAGTGCATGGAGGCCTGTGTCAAGCTCGAGATTGATCCTCCAATGTGGATTTACTTTGAGACCGATACAATTTACCATCATAATCTCCGAATGCCTCATTTATATCCACGGGATCCACAGTTGTAATGCCACAAATCAACTTCTTCTTTTCCTTTCCGCTTTTCCTTTCAGGGGTCGCCACAGAGAATCAGTTGCCTCCATCTAACCCTGTTTTGTGCATCCTCCTCTCTCACACCAGCTACCTTCATGTCCTCATTCATTACATCGAAAGAGATTTTCGTCTCTTTATAAACACTTTAGCTAAACCCCGGTGGAATGAAAAAAGACGCCGTGGACAAGACAGCTAATGGAGGAGAAAAATATTTACTTGGACAGAAAAAAAGGAAAAACACAGATTATCAATGAGAGCGTGTCCATCCGATCTCGAGCGCCGTGTCGTCTGTACTTGCTTAGCTCTCGTTTCAGCTAGGCTAGTTTAGCTGTTGTCCGTAGATCAAAGCTCTTTGATCTGTAACGTCCATTGTGTCAGCTCTGATTGGTTGAAGCCAAAAGACGCACGCGTGTGTACATGCTCGCGCTTACGCACGCACAGCAGAAAAAAGCAAACTATCGACTGCTGAGTCGCTCTTCGCTCTAGTGGCGTCGCTACACATCCATAAACCTCCTTTGGTCTTCCTCTTGTCCTCCTGCCTGGCAGTTCAAGACACAGCATCCTTCTCCCAATATTTTCACTCTTTCTCCTCCAAACCATCTCAATTTGGCCTCTCTGACTTTCTCTCCAAAACCTCTGACAATGAGTTGTCCCTCTGATATAGTCATTCCTGATCCTATCCAACCTGTTCCCTCCCAAAGAGAACCTCAACATCTTCATCTCTGCGACCGCCAGCTCTGCCTCCTGTCTTTACTTCAGTGGCACTGTCTCCAGTCCAAACAGCATGCCTGGTCTCACCGCAGTTTCATACACCTTGCCTTTCATCTTAGCTGAAAGTCTTCTATGACACATCACACATTACACTTTTCTACACCCGTTCCAACCTGCCTTTACATGCTTCTTCACCTCTTTTCCACAATCTCCATTGCTCTGGACAGTTGACCCCAAGTACTTAAAATCCTCCACAATACATTTCCATCTATATCCGTAATCACCATGACCTGCTGCACGTCCTTACCATCTCTGTCTCTCTGTCTCGCCAACCTGGAAAGCTCAGTCTCTCCCTCCTTGCTGTCCAGCCTAGCATACAAGTCATCGTAGGTCTCGTTTGGCCTTCGCCACATAATAATTTAGCATGGAGGTAGTGCTAACACCTACAGCAACTATATCAAACTCGCGCGGGCCACACTAACATTAAACTTGCATATCAAGGTGGGGGCCTCAAACTAGCGTCCGACTGGCCGCATTTGGTCCGCGGCCGCAAGTTTGAGAACCCTGGGTTGGGGTGTAATATTTTAATTCATTGCAAGATAGATTTCCCAAATTGAAATCTACTAATAACATCAAGAGATAGCCCCATTGTATCCTATCAAAGGCGTTCTCAGCATCAAGTGCATGGAGGCCTGTGTCAAGCTCGAGATTGATCCTCCAATGTGGATTTACTTTGAGACCGATACAATTTACCATCATAATCTCCGAATGCCTCATTTATATCCACGGGATCCACAGTTGTAATGCCACAAATCAACTTCTTCTTTTCCTTTCCGCTTTTCCTTTCAGGGGTCGCCACAGAGAATCAGTTGCCTCCATCTAACCCTGTTTTGTGCATCCTCCTCTCTCACACCAGCTACCTTCATGTCCTCATTCATTACATCGAAAGAGATTTTCGTCTCTTTATAAACACTTTAGCTAAACCCCGGTGGAATGAAAAAAGACGCCGTGGACAAGACAGCTAATGGAGGAGAAAAATATTTACTTGGACAGAAAAAAAGGAAAAACACAGATTATCAATGAGAGCGTGTCCATCCGATCTCGAGCGCCGTGTCGTCTGTACTTGCTTAGCTCTCGTTTCAGCTAGGCTAGTTTAGCTGTTGTCCGTAGATCAAAGCTCTTTGATCTGTAACGTCCATTGTGTCAGCTCTGATTGGTTGAAGCCAAAAGACGCACGCGTGTGTACATGCTCGCGCTTACGCACGCACAGCAGAAAAAAGCAAACTATCGACTGCTGAGTCGCTCTTCGCTCTAGTGGCGTCGCTACACATCCATAAACCTCCTTTGGTCTTCCTCTTGTCCTCCTGCCTGGCAGTTCAAGACACAGCATCCTTCTCCCAATATTTTCACTCTTTCTCCTCCAAACCATCTCAATTTGGCCTCTCTGACTTTCTCTCCAAAACCTCTGACAATGAGTTGTCCCTCTGATATAGTCATTCCTGATCCTATCCAACCTGTTCACTCCCAAAGAGAACCTCAACATCTTCATCTCTGCGACCGCCAGCTCTGCCTCCTGTCTTTACTTCAGTGGCACTGTCTCCAGTCCAAACAGCATGCCTGGTCTCACCGCAGTTTCATACACCTTGCCTTTCATCTTAGCTGAAAGTCTTCTATGACACATCACACATTACACTTTTCTACACCCGTTCCAACCTGCCTTTACATGCTTCTTCACCTCTTTTCCACAATCTCCATTGCTCTGGACAGTTGACCCCAAGTACTTAAAATCCTCCACAATACATTTCCATCTATATCCGTAATCACCATGACCTGCTGCACGTCCTTACCATCTCTGTCTCTCTGTCTCGCCAACCTGGAAAGCTCAGTCTCTCCCTCCTTGCTGTCCAGCCTAGCATACAAGTCATCGTAGGTCTCGTTTGGCCTTCGCCACAATACAATACAATACAATACATTACATCCTGATTTATATCGCACTTTCACAACAGCAGCAGCAGTAAAAAAGCGCTTAAAAAACAGTTAACATAAAGTAAAATAATAAACACAACACATAAGATAAAACACGGATAGTCGTGCAGTCCTAACCACTTTTCCCTCACACGCTTTGTTTTTTAAAGCAGAAAGAAAGAGATGAAAGAGGAGAGAATCAAAGTGTCCTTTCACCAGTGGATCAGAGACGTCATGCTAAAAATGTGCACACGTCGGAGACAAGTGACGTTTCAAAGTCAACAAGAAGCTGTAGCATCCATTGACAAAAAAAGAGATTGGTTCACTTCTCCTGTCCCATGTAAATCCATTTCAATTCCAAGCGGCGACTCTCAGTTCCAAATACGCATCTGCGCTGCGCCAACGCTCCTCTCTCCTTATCCGCTGCATCTCCCTGTACTCCTGTTTACTCTCTTCCTGTCTCTACCCTCTGAAGGCAGAATGTCCACCACACTACTTGACGAATAATCAAATACCTTGGTGGAGTTCCAGGGTGCTCGTTGATGGGCTCAGGAATGACCACATGCACACGTCTATCAAGTCAGGAACACAGAAAAGTATTTCATCCCTAACAAATAGTCTAATACAGCATAGATCAAGCCAATTATTCTAAACAGAGCTCTGGGTCATCAACTTCTCCTAACTGCGAGGGTAGCGAGGCAGAGTGACCAAGACGCCTTTCCCTTGGCCCACTTTTCATACAATTCCCCAAAAAGGGTGTGGCTCTCTTTGTGTGTGTGTCTGTGTGTGTGTGTGTGTGTGTGTGTGTGTGTGTGTGTGTGAGTGTGTGT
>NW_017842057.1:2132901-2133589 GCF_001891065.2 Hippocampus comes | reverse complement strand
GTGTTTGTGTGTGTGTGTGTGTGTGTGTGTGTGTGTGTGTGTGTGTGTGTGTGTGTGTGTGTGTGTGTGTGTGTGTGTGTGTTCAGGCATAGACAAGTGATCTGCGAGGACAGTCCAGGTGTTATCAACGGCATCTGTCAGATTAGGTGTGAATTGTCCTTCAATCTAATCTTCCTTTGATGTGGATATGGTCGTTCACATTTGGACATCTTTTGTTGTTGGAAGTGACCGTCCTGCTGTGGGGGCCTTTTTCAGTGCCGATTGTGATCTCCAGTCCAGGGGTTCGGCTGGCGTTCCCCCTTACTCGTGGCACCATGGCACCCCCTCTTCCTCAATCACACCCAAATGCAAACAGTCTCTCATTTACACCCAGAAAAACGTCATTATTTGCAATCACTCATTCCAAACCTTCACCCGAATCATCTATAACCATGAAAGGCTGCACTGAAACAAAAGCAAGTATTTTGTCACTGTATGAAAAACCGCAATACAGCAATATGAAAGCCTATACAGTAAACATTCTCTCATACGGACTCGTGTTTGCGCTGTCCAATCTGTCCTTATAACAGAAATTCCTCATTTGGGAAATTAGCATGGTACATGTCCTTTATGAACCTGCAAGTATGTTGACAAAATGCACGTGTAACAACACAATCAATAAAATACAAAAATATACTGTCCAAAAACT
>NW_017842057.1:2123037-2132652 GCF_001891065.2 Hippocampus comes | reverse complement strand
AAGTTAAAATCTTTCGCAATTGCAGTCAAACGCACGCCAATAAAAAGTCACTTACACGTCTTCGTTTCGAATCTGATGAATGTAAACGGCGAAGCGAACACGTCTGTTCGGTCGTGTCGAGTGGGTGCTGCTTTTAAGCTAGTGCCGCGTTCTACAGGACGTTAAGTGAATAAAGTTAAAATCATTCACAATTACAGTAAAACGCACGCCAATAAAAACTCACTTACACGTCGTCGTTTCGAATCTGATGATCGAAAAACGCGAAGTGAAAATGTGTCTCAGTGTCGTCGTTCCGTAGCATCAGGTGGGCGTTGCGTGTATTTAAGCTCCCGCGGCATGACGTCTCAATCCGGGTTACGGGTAGTGGAATTTCCGCTTACGTAAGTTCCGGTAACATGTAATATCGTAGTCAAAATGTTATGCACAGGCTTTTGTTCCAGGTGAAGGATATTCCTTTTCATAGAATTCCCCGGGTGGGAATATTTACTGTATATAGCCTCTTAAGTGACCAAAGTGCCTTGCCCCTCACAGTCACTGGTAGTGGAGTGGTAAACTCGCTGGCTTTCAGTGCATGCAGCGCCAGTTCAAAATCCAGTCAGTGATGTGTGAAAATACAGCACCGAACACTTGGTTACTTTTTTCCATGGGAAAAGCCCATTATGTATCGTCATATATGACCAAAGTGCCCTGCCATTCACAGTCACTGGTACTGTAGTAGTAATACCGCAGGCTTTCAGTGCAGTCAGCGCAGGTTGAAAAACCTGCTCAGTATCGTGTAAAAATAAAATTTTAAACACATAGTTATTTTTTTCCATGGGAAAACCCCAATATGTCACGTCATATATGACTGAAAAGCCCTGCCATTCACAGTCACTGGGAGAGTAGTGGTAACCTCACTGGCTTTCGGTGCAGGCAGTGCCGGTTCAAAACCAGCTCAGTGACGTGAAAATACAGCAATGAACAATTGGTTACTATTTTCCATGGGAAAACCCCAATATGTAGCGGCATATATGACCAAAGTGCCTTCCCAATCACAGTCACTGTTAGTGTAGTGGTAAACTCGCTGGCTTTCAATGCCGGCAGTGCTGATTCAAAACCCGCTAAGTGCCGTGTGAAAATACAGCACCGAGCACTTGGTTACTTCTTTGGGAAAACCCCATTACGTTTTGTCATATATGACCAAAGTGCACTACCATTCACAGTCACTGGTAGTGTAGTGGTAAACTCGCTGGTTTTCAGTGCAGGCAGCGGTTGTTCAAAAGTTCAGTGATGTGTGAATATAACATTTCAAACACTGAGTTACCTTTCTCTTTGGAAACCCCCTATATGTAGCATCTTGTATGACCAAAGTGCTCTCCCTTTCACAGTCACTGGTAGAGAAGTGGTGAAATCACAGACTTTCTGTGCAGGCATCATGGGTTCAAAACCCGCTCTGTGACTTGTGAAAATAAAATTTCAGACACTTATTTTTTTCTTTGGGCAAACCCCTTACATTGTGTCATATATGACCGAAAAGCTCTGCCATTCACAGTGGTAAACTCGCAGGCTTTAGGGGCAGTCAGAGTTGGATCAATTCCCGGTCAGTGACATGCGCAAACATGGCACCGAACACTTGGTTACTTTTTTCCATGCGAAAACCCCAATATGTGGCGTCATGTATGACAAAAGTGCCTTGCCAGTCACAGTCACTGGTAGTGTAGTGGTAAACTAGCTGGCTTTGGGGGCAGTCAGAGTTGGATCAATTCCCGGTCAGTGACATGCGCAAACATGGCACCGAACACTTGGTTACTTTTTTCCATGGGAAAACCCCAATATGTAGTCATATACAGTAAAACTCCTCTACTCAACTCTCAACTCAACTCAACTGTATTTATAGAGCACTTTCAAACACCCATCGCTGCATACAAAGTGCTGTACATGGAGCAATTTAACATATACAACAAACAGTAAAGCAAATCGGTCATAAAGACGGTAGAAAGCACCGAACAGCAAGACATATACAATAACAAATCTAAGTCATGCTGAGTTAAATGCCAACGAATACAAGTGAGTTTTGAGGCAGGTTTTGAAGATGGGCAGCGAGGAGGCTTGCCGAATGTTTAGTGGGAGGTCATTCCAGAGAGAGGGACCAGCAACAGAAAAGGCTCGATCCCCTCTGAGCCTCAGTTTAGTTCTTGGTACTTCTAATAATGTCTGGTCCGCAGACCTGAGGCGCCAGGCAAGTGTGTAGGGGCAGATGAGCACAGAGAGGTAAGGTGGCGCAAGGTCATGTAGAGATTTGAAAACAAATAAGAGGATCTTGAAAATAACTCTAAAATGGATGGGGAGCGACTGAAGGGATGCCAGAATAGGAGTTATGTGCTCCCTCTTACGAGTACCGGTCAAGAGGCGAGCAGCGGCATTCTGGACCAGCTGGAGACGCTTAATGGAAGACTGGCTGACTCCAAAGTAAAGGGCATACAACAAAATCATGTTTGCAGCAAGAAATTTTTCATAACAGGGGATTTTTCACTTCAGCAAATTTGATCTCAGATGTAAACACACACACACTCGCACACGCAACCACTAACACGCGTCGTAAACGCAACACTGATCAAGGCAACCACGTGATTAGACGCTGATCAAAGAGTAACCCACATGATAAGACACAAGGCGCGTTGCTGGGTAGGGCTGCGAAGATGCACAGCCAATCAACATGGCTGTGCATCATCGAATAGATCCACTCGTGCTATCATTGGTCGACGTCGCACTGAGAACCAATCAATCTACAGCCCTGTTTCAAACCTCTGAGTAATTAGGCATTTTTTTTCTGAATACACTACTTTGAAAGAAAAAAAAAACGCGATGCACCGAGGCCGCGATAATCGAACCGCGAAATAGCGAGGGATCACTCTACTTGTAATTTCTGTTTTCAAATGTAACATCCAATGACCAAAAGAGCAACGGACTACACTCTGGTCCTCAAGAGCCACTGTAGTGCCTGTTTTAGAATGCCAGTACGTCCAAATATTGAATAAATCAAAATGATTCATTCATCATGTGATGGTTTTATAATGTCTTCAGCGTATGATTTACGTAAGGTCTTTTATCCCATTATTTCGAGTCAAGTCAAGTAGAACTTTATTGTCAAATGTGCAGCACAGATGAAATTTCCTCAACAAGAGGAGCTTCTGCGGGTGCCCGCCCCGCCATCAAAAGAACACTTAACATAAAATGACAAATTAATACAACACAACACATAAAACAGTCGTGCCATCTTAACCACTTTTCCTCCATTCACTTTGTTGTTTGAAGCAGTAATAGATGAAAGAGGAGCGAATCAAAAGTGTCTTTTTCACCAGTATATCAAAGACACCATGCTGCAATGTGCACACGTCTGCTACAAGCTAAGCTTGAAAGCAACAAGAAGCTGGAGCATCCATTCAGGAAAAAGAGATTGGCTCTCGTCTCCTGTCCAATGTAAATCCGCTTCAATTCCAAGCCGCGTCCCCCAGTTCCACATACGCATCGGTGCTCTGCGCTGACGCTCCTTTCTTCTCATCGTCGGCTCCTCAAGCCATGCATCCATCCAGCTGCAGACTGTCCATCAGCACCGACCTTTTCGCTGAACAAAGCGGGGCTGTGAAAATGCTGCCTATTTCAGGGGCAATACACAAGCACCCCGGAGCTGTCCAGCAACGACAGTCAAATGGCGCCAACATTTGTTGAGGGGGGAAAGCGGCCTTCTTTTCCTCGCATGTTCGTTGAATTTCGGACGAGGAAAATGTTGGTAATCTAAATATAGGCTGGAGCCGATGAACGATTTCTTCGAAGCTTTTAATAACAGAATATTCTGGGCATTCCCGGGTTACAGACAATGGCTGCGATGGTCACGAGTGTGAAGCAGGAAGAGATTCGCATCCTTTTTATGTCATCAGAAGGGCGGTACCGAGACACAAGGTGTGATATCATAACTTTCGTTTCTCCTAAACTGATTCTCAGCTTAGCGCATTCCAATGTTTGTGCGTCTCCAGCAGGGAGTATTTTAATTATAAGTGATGATTGTTACAACGACGCCAAGCTACGCTGCGGTCATGGGAAAGTTATACAGCATGACTGAAAATGAGCAGAATACAGACTTCATTCCCCCTCTCGGACTCGTAAGAGTCCGACACCTGAGATGATTTAAATACAGGTCTCAGCGGCATCATCGTCGCAGGTGGCGGGCGCAACATCAAGCAAAGGCTGTGTGGAAAGATCAGACATCAACATCTTATTAGTAGAACAAGAAGTAAAAGTGCGCAACAATGACCACATGTTGATCGTTAAGGGATGTCCCCGTCCATGGTGTGTCAGATGTCCTTCGGGACAGGGTCATGAATGAATCGACGAAAGCGTTGTGTTGGGGAGTTGGATGAATGACCAGGAGAGGGGCTGTTGTCAGTCTGGGCGGGAATGTCATGGTGAGAGGGGTGGGGGTTGTGGCGGTAGGGGGTCTTGTGCTCGTCAGTGATGAATTGAACTATAGCGGTCGTTTTATTCAGGACCTTAGGGTAGACGACCTGGTCCCAGGTTGATTTTCACCGGGGTTATTCTTCCCGTATACCGTGAAATCAACCTCTGTTGAATGGTGTAACCAATCGGGGGCAGCTGGGTCTGGATCAGGAGATTTGTTTTTTTTGGTCCTTGTCAGGTGGTGGGATCGCTCAGCCCAAGGTGGATTTGTGTGCAATAATTACTCCAATAAAGAAAAATATTTTTTTTTTTAAACAATTATATCTATTAAAAGCATAGGCGCTCTTCATTGCAGCATAATCAATTCATTATTGATCATATGCAAATGTATGATAACTAAAAACAATCAACCTAACATTTCCCTTGTTTATCCTACATTTGCTCATATCGTCACATAGAACCTTCCTGTCAGACTTTATTCAGTGGAGTCATGTTATATATATGGAAACATTGTTATCCTCAGCCTGGAAAGGAGGAGGTTATCACCAGATTTAAAAATAATCAGGAAAAGAATGTAGGAAAAGATGGTTAAAAATCATCTAAGACATTTAGATGTTGAAGTGAAATCATGTCTCCATTAGCCGAGCCGTTTTCTATATCAGAATCTTTACCATCCAAAAGTAACAGCAGAGGGTGCATTCCATTCACTTTCGACGTCGTGGGCGTACCGGCCGTCGTGATAAACCGGATAAGCAGAGCCTTGATACAGGAAAGGCAGCAACATCCACACAATGTCAAGAATACCGAAAAAAAAAGTCACATTTTAATTTTTTTTTTTTTAAACATCACAAAGGCCTTACCGACTAATTCTGACGACAAGGGCGTGGACACTCCGGAATGGTCTGGTTCAGTGTGCGGGGCCCTCAGGGCGTGGTTAAACAGCACTGTTCACCACACATCGCACACGCTCCATTGGCCTCAGCCAAGAACACATCCACCGCTCTGCGGTCCCGGAACGCCATCAGAGAGGTGACTGTCAATTGTTTTAGTTTCAATAGCCAAAAAGGCTTCCTCAGTATAATTTGCAAGCTTCTGGACACTGTCGTGGAGGCAGCTGATTCCGTCAGCAACCTGGTTAACCAATTTATACTCACCCAGTACGCCACGAGGAACTCCAATTGCACGAATGTAGGTGAAATCTCAAATATCCTCTGCTGTGGACGGAAGCATAGTAATTGGTAAAAGCAGCTTAACTATAACTATAACTCTATAACTATAACTCCCCCTGTTTTCGTCTTAATTTTATTAAAAAGAAAAAGAAAAATTATGCCGCGATAATTGTCATTTGCCTATAAAATGGTTAGAAGTATACTTCTGTATTACATCGAAACCGGATTAACATTAAAGAACAAACAAAGAAATATAGTACAACTTACAGCAAAGAATAACTATATTCACATGAAAACAAAATTAAACAAATCAATAAATGATAAAAAATCAAATTCAGTTCAGCAACATTAACTCAGGAGTACAACACATAAAACACTTCGACCTCCAAAACAAAATGAATAAAAGCTATTGTGCTTTTTTTTTGTAATGAGATTGACAAGATCAATTAGATATAAAACACTTTTCCATCCAAAACAAAATGTAAAAAACAACTTTTTTTTTTTAGATCCTCAAGATCACTGGTGTCAAACTCAAAGCCTGGGGGCCAGATCCGGGCGCCACATCATTTTATGGGGCCCGCGAAAGCAAATCAAGTGTGTCAATTTCCATGATCCTTGCTAAAATTAGTACCAAATTGTCAAATTTTGATGTATAACAAATAATGTTGAGGTTTTGTGATAATGTTGTGACCCTGTTAACACTTACTCAAAAACTAATTGAACAAAGCTGGTAATCCATCAATTAGTTATGTACTAGTATATAATATATATACATTAATTCAGTTTCACAGTCTGTCAGGTCCATCAATTTGACATTCAGACATAAAACACAAGGAGGAGACAGGATACTGAATTCTGGTACCAGGGGGGAACGAGGAGAAGCATCGGTTTCAGTTCTCTGCACGTCACCCAAGGATCTCGCCACTCGCCCTCTCATTTATTGGGAATCTAATACATGGGTGTGTCCAACCTAAAGGATGAGGGCTGTTGAAGACACCCTGAACTTGTTTGACTATGTGTGTGTATGTGAGTGAAAATTACGTACATGTGTGCAATCATGACAAAAACACCCAAGTTGCAGCTGGTGTTGACAGTTCCGTCCACGTCCGACCTTGCTCCTGTTTAGTCTTAATACTTATCTGTTCCCAACCACTTCCTCGGAAAGGTGGTTGCGTCCCTAAACTGCCACACAGTGCACTAAGCATTCTTGATCATAAATGTGAGGATATAATGATCAAAAGCATTATATCTTTATTAGAAGCATAAGCGTTCTTCATTGCAGGCATAATCAATTAATGATTGTAGGCATAAGCGTTTTTCATTGCAAGCATAATCAATTTATCATTAATAATATGCAAATGTGTAATAACTAAAAAGAATCAACCTAACACACGTAACTGGCCCACCAAGGGAAGAGGTAACCCCAAAACGGACCGCGACAAAAATGAGTTTGACACCCCTGGTTGAAGGGACTTGCATTCATAGTGTACACTTTAGTATTGCCGTATTGCGTTTTTCATATAGTCACAAAATCCTTGCTGTTGTTACAGTGCTGTTTTCATGGTTGTAAATGACTCGGGTGGAGGATCGGAATGCGTGACTGCAAATAATGATGTTTTTCTGAGTGGAAATGAGAGACTGTTTGCATTCATGTGTGACTGAGGAAGAGGGGGTGCCAAGGTGCCACGAGCAAAGGGGGGGAGGCCGGTTGGACCCCTGGAGTGGAGATCGCAATCGGCACGAGAAAAGGCCCCACAGCAGGATGACCGACTCCAACAACAAAAGATGGCCAAATGTTGGAGACCATATACACATCAAAGGAAGATTCACAATAGGACAACACACACACACACACACACACACACACACACACACACACACACACACAAACACACACACAGGCGTCTTGGTCACTCTGCCTCGCTACCTTCGCGGTTAGGAGAAGTTGATGACCCAGAGCTCTGTTTAGAATAATTGGCTTGATCTATGCTGTATTAGACTATTTGTTAGGGATTAAATACTTTTCTGTGTTACTGATTCAAAAGACGTGTGCTTCTGATCATTCCTGAGCCCATCAACGAGCACCCCGGAAGTCCGTCAAGGTATTTGATTATTGGTCAAATAGTGTGATGGGAATTCCGCCTTCCTGGTCCAGATCAGTGAACAAAGTGTAGACTGTCCTTCAAAAATACATCCCCTTTCATGTGCTGAAGGAGAACACATGTACCAGAAAAAGATCAGTGCAGTTGTCCATATGTTAGTGTGATCATACATTATAACAGGAAATGGGGACACGCAACCCACAGAACAGACAGATGACCTTTTTACAATGTACGGCAATCAGTGTGGTCAGCAACACTTCAGAGAGTTACAATGTTTCCTTTACATGCTCTCCGGCAATCTCAATTCTTTTTTTTTTTAAAGAGTTTCTTGCTTATAATCAGCCAAATTAGTTAATACAACCATATAATATGATTACATACATATATCTTTTTTACAAATCACAGACATGTCATTTCATAAATTATGTAACCAATTTAGCTTAGGTTCATTTAACTAAATCCATGCATAGTTTCCATGGCCTGCGTGTTTCATCCATGTATTTCTTCAGTGGAATTTTAACCGTAGAACTGTAGCGAAGCCACTCGAGTGAGGCACGAGTCAGCAGTCGATAGTCTGCTGCTCTCTGCTGTGCGTCCTTTCAGCGCGAACATGTATGCACACGCGCGTCTTTTGGCTTCAACCAATCAGCGCTGACGCAACGGACGTTACACATCAAAGAGCTTTGATCTGGGACACCAGCTAAGCTTGCCTAGCCGACTATTTAGTGTTCCATTAACCTGCCATGCACGTTTTGGGAATGTGGGAGGAAAGCGAAGCACCCGGATAAACCCTATGCAGGCACGGGGAGAGCATGCAAACTTTACACAGGAAGAACGGGGCCGCAATCGAACCTTTCACACCTGCACTGTGAGGCCGACACGCCCCACCAGCACACCGCGCTGCCGCAAAGCATAATACACAAAATCATGAATGAAGATTTATAGTCTTTATTTATTTAACATAACGTAGCACGTGATATGCGCTTATTACCATTCTCTCCAAGCAATCATTTATTTGGTCAAATGAATTTTGAAGATACAATATTCCATTTTTTATAGGTACCATTAAAATGCAAAAAAGAAAAAATGAGGGGTTACTGTATTTATATTTTTCATATTTATTCCTTGACTCTGGAATTTCTTTCAGTAGTTCGCAACCACCGTGGATAAAATCGTAATTATATTCATTTATGATATGGGGTATTTTATCAGTCACACTTTTTTTATCCTCTCTAAAACATTCTGGACAGTTCATTTTTCTTCAAGCCATCATTTATCCTAGAATTTCATATTTCTTGTGTGTTGTAACTCCTGTTGTGTTCTAATAGTGTATGCTAATGTTGTCTTTTGCTTATTCCTATAGACCAGTTTCATGTGACTTATGCATACATTGAATATGGCTGCGCGCGCATCGCGGAAGCAGAAAACATGTTTTACAGAACAAAATCATGCCGTCCTCATGCTGTTCTGTGGGTTGTCAGAATAGAAAGAGCACACACAGAAAGCTCGTCTTTTATAGAATTCCTGCTGGTCAACACCCCTTCAAGAAAAAAACGGCGAAAAGTGTGGCTACAAGCTTTACAACGTGAGAATTGGACTGACGAGGCAATTAAGAATGCTCACATCGTCTCTGGTAAGTACTTGGGAATTAGATATAGCATGTCAAATTATATTCTATTTTGTGAAAGCCCAGAATAATGTTCAATTTGTGAAAGTAACAAATGAGTGAAGCAGTTGATATGTAGTCTTTACAGTCAAACGTGTTTACATGTAGTCTGTGAAGTAACTCTTCAATGCTTCATGCACATTTTAAAAACAAACATATACAGCCATACTAACGCCAAATGATAAAAACATGCTTCACCACACACACAGGTGTGTGTGTCTATCTATCTATATACAGGTACATA
>NW_017842057.1:2105946-2112543 GCF_001891065.2 Hippocampus comes | reverse complement strand
CCGTTACACACACACACACACACACACACACATATATATATATATATATATATATATATATATAAAATAATTTTATTTTATTTTTTTTGGTGGTGGTCTGGCAACTCTAATTCAGAGCCCGCCTTAGATAAATTAGTTAATAACTGCAACACAGGTTTTGTGATCCAGCCTTTTATCCAAATTGCCCTTCAGTGAGCTTGCATCCTTAAAGTATTGTAGGAAAGAAGGTTGCCAGTGGCAACACTCGTACTCGACCTTCAACATTCATTTCTTAACTGTACAGCATTACGTCACATTGTGATGGACACACTCAACTGTTTTAAGACCATATAAGACTTGTGAATTGTTGAGTTGCCAAGGTGAATAATCCACAGTGTCGACTGTGAGAGTGTAGGACAGTTTTGATTTTGAACATTTTACTGAAATCGGAACAGTTTTATCATCCATTCAGTCCAAATAATATTTGACAAAAAAAAATATTTTACTGTGACTCAGATGGATGTGTGGCACGGTCATTGCTAATGCATCTAGCCATGCCTCCAACTGTCAAATATGAAGTTTTTATCAATTCTCCTTCACCACCATAGAATGTATTT
This sequence comes from Hippocampus comes, assembly GCF_001891065.2. Lineage (NCBI taxonomy): Eukaryota > Metazoa > Chordata > Actinopteri > Syngnathiformes > Syngnathidae > Hippocampus > Hippocampus comes. Next base: position 2,111,947 of record NW_017842057.1, on the reverse strand, counting down.
AAAAAAAAAAATTTAAATACTCAGTGTATTCCAGATTCGATAACGTGGACCTTTGGTTCTCTAACATTAGTTATTTTTGTCAGTCAAATGCCAATCCCATTGAAATACAACAAACCATTGTGGTGTACAAATTCAGTCAATTTTTTAAAATACACTTTTTGCCTCAATTGTATAAAATACATAAAGATCAGCTGCAAAATGTTTAAATGTGTCCACTGGAAAGACTGTAAGTCTTCGAATTTTAGCACCTGTCATTACAATGAGAAAACAAATATTTTGGCAGTCTTTCAACAATTGTTAATAACTCCTATTGAACTAAATTTACCTTTTAATGCCCAAATATGAGATGGTTCACAGGGATTCCTTGAGAAGGCAGAAATGAATCAAGCAACCACTGAAAACTATATGTATACTCTATATATATATATAAAACTCATTCATTCATTCATCTTCCGAACCGCTTGATCCTCACTAGGGTCGCGGGGGGTGCTGGAGCCTATCCCAGCTGTCTTCGGGCAGTAGGCGGGGGACACCCTCAATCGGTTGCCAGCCAATCGCAGGGCACACAGAGACGAACAACCATCCACGCTCACATTCACACCTAGGGGCAACTTAGAGTGTTCAATCAGCCTACCATGCATGTCTTTGGAATGTGGGAGGAAACCGGAGTACCCGGAGAAAACCCACGCAGGCCCGGGGAGAACATGCAAACTTCACACAGGGAGGCCGGAGCTGGAATTGAACCCGGTACCTCTGCACTGTGAAGTCGACGTGCTAACCACTGGACTACCGGGCCGCCCTATATATAACTCTTAATAGCAAAAAAAAAAAAAACTACACACTGACCAGCCACAACTTTCTAACCATTTGTATTATATGATCTTACCAATACAAGATCAGTATTAAACATTGCGCCTACACAAAAGCATTCATTTAAGACAGCAGTTAATACAGTGGACAGCATATCATGTTATCAGGTTACAGGGTGCATGAAAGGGTTAAGAGGTTAGTTTTTTTTTTTGTTGCTGTTTTTTTTTTTTTAGCTGAGCAAAGTTATTGAAACAGACAAAAGTCGGCTTTGCAGTCCTTAGTTGCTTATACTTTGAGCTTGCAGTAACTGCATCAAACCTGTGACCCATTGCCATCAACAAAAGTTTTGCATTCTTTTGTGCTTCTTTTCCATGCAATCACACAGCCTCTTTCTAGTTTTTCTTTCCATCTCCCCTTCTGGTGTGTAACAAAAGCACACTCTATCCGCTTCAAGTCTGGAGACTATTTCTGTATATTTACATCTGGACAATGACACAAGATGATGGCACTCTTTGTTTTGAGCCCACCCATATTTATGTCATCAAAATCAATGTGGCATTTGACTGACAGGTCAGAGGTGCCCTTTGTTGCCCAGGTGTGTGCAATTGCATTGATTTATTGAAACTATGACTCGCTTTGAACATAAGGTCAGTTTGAGGTGGGGTTTGGTCCGTGCAAACAAGGTATCGCCAAAATGCAAGCCAGAGGGCTGCGGATGGGTGAAAAACAAGGAATACCGAAGCTGAGAGAAAAGTGAAAGACAAATCAGAGCAATTGCACAACCAAACTAAAAACGGCTTAGTGGTCCAGTTTTTCTTCAGAGTTGGACAGCTGCTTAATCTGCTCACTCTGCATGGAGTGGCGCCTCCAAAGCATTGGACTGGCTTTCATGACCTGTGAGAAAATAGGTGCACAGGCCATAACAGGCTTCGATCCTTTGGAAAGAGTATTGAATGTTTTGCTAGTTGTAGTCAGTGGGCACACAGTGACAGAGTTGCCACCGATATCTGGAATGGGAGCATGCATGTTCAGAGGGGGGAGATAGCCTGGCCGAGTGGAGGAGATGTGATCCTGCAGAAGGGCCCCCGAGTCTCTTCGTTCGAGGCCAGCGGCGATTCGTTTTGGGACAGAACTATCCAGAGACTCTCTGGATCCTGAAAGAGTGGAGGACCTGCTGTTTGTCAGCTTGGGCCTGTCCGGTCCCTTTGTCAGGTAGTTTGAGCTTTTGTCTTTGTTGCTAAACTGCGGCAACTGAGAATCTGAACTGTAATGGTCCACGCCAATGTTACGACGATGAATAACGTTTTGCAGACTGGAAATATTGAACTGGCGGAGACCATCGGCTGTATCTTCATCGGCAGGATTGGATTCATGGGGAAACGGGAGATTGTTTTCTTGATGCAAGTTAGGGTGCGAAGTGGAATGCTTTGCGCTTGCAGCACTGTCATAGGACATCTTTCGAGCAAAGCCTCTGACACCTCGCCCTTTGTTGTCATTCCCCGACATGTTGTCCAGTGCTTTCAGGAGTCCATCTTTCATGTCCATGCTATGGTGGCGCGAAACGGCCGGAGGCTGATGATGGAAATTGAGGCCTCTTAAAGATGAGACCTCCTCCGGTGGCAATAGTACTTGCTCCTCTGCCAGCAACGAGGTCTGGTCCTTCGGAAGAAGCAGGGGCGGATTTTTCACCCATTGCTGTGAGTGTAATCTCTGGAGATGAAGACGCTTGTCCACATTGGGAACAATGAATGGACTAGGATGAGGACCTCGTCGTCGGATGTCAAACGGAGACGGGCAGGTTGGTGCGCAATGCGGTTGCTCCTCCAGGTCAGAGGGTGGAGGGATATTGAGGTACTGCTTTGTTTTCTGATGGCCTGATGGTAGCTTGCTGGTGGTGATGATGATGACCTCCTTTCCTTTAGCTTTACAAGCATCCAGGAGGATCTTGAGCACACCCCTGTTACCCGAATTAACGGCATAAACGAGCGCGGACAAACCAGAGTGGTCCTCCAGAGTTGGATCGGCACCGCTGCTAAGCAGGAGGGACAGGACTTCAGTTCCATCCTGTGCAAGGCACGCATGGATCAAAGCAGTTTTCCCACTCTTGTCTTGAATGTTTGGATCGGCACCATTTTCCAGGAGGTATCTGTTGTTTTCAAAGACAACGGTGAACAATAATGCACGCATTTAGAATTAGGATTTCGCAGATAAGAGGTACTTACTGGACCATTTTGTGTCTGGGCACACTCTGCGTATCGGAGTGACGTGTCTTGCAAGCCACCATGAGTGGTGTCTCACCATTTTCATTGCTCTCGTTGACGTAAGCCCCTCCCTCCAGAAGCAGCCGAGTCAGACGCAGGCGACTCAGATAGACGGCCTTCAGCAGAGAATTGCAATCTGTTCGTACCTCTGTTGACTCATCCATTGTACTGCTGCCTAAAATTTACAGTCAGCATCCTTAACAACAGGTCGCTCACTCATCCATAGGTGCGTACAGAACAGGATAATCTGCAAAAAAAAAAAAAAAAAGCTGTTAGGTTGTTTTCATTTATGTCTTCTGGGTAGCAAGTAAGTTGCACTATCCCCTACTCCTCGTTTGCAATTACTATAATCTTGTATTTACCACACCCTGAAATAAGAACCAAGTTGATTGGTTCCTTGTGTGGTCGTGCATTAACTATCCTCCACAAAGTCTGACTAGGACTAAAACCTGCCCGTGCCCTGAATTGGTCACCAGTCAATCAGATGCACATGAGGTCGGACAACTGCTGACATTCTCATCCACACGCAATATGGTCGCAGGATTTAATCACATGTGAGAGACAGCACCGTGAACCACTATATGACCCATACCTTTAAAGCTATTCTTTAAAACTGTCAACATGTATAAATCAATCAAAATACAGATGTTGGAAATGAAGTGACACTATTATTGATACTGATCGAAAAGATTGTCTTGGTTCTTGAAAGACATCAAATGATTCATGACATCAAATGTTTGATCAAAGTTACTATACAGTACGGTCATCAAAATGCACATTTCCATGCATTCTGTGAATGGCATTTTATCTCATGATGAAACAAGCCTTTCACTGATGCATTTTGAAGGACCGGAGCTTTTTTTTTTTTTTTTTGTGCAGGATGACGTTCATGCCCCCATCCATGTTTCATTGAAGGGGCCAGGCCAGGCCTTGATCTATCCCTGACACAAACAGCATACCTAATGATCGAGGGAGGCAATAGTGAAATGTCATTCCCGAACTTTTTATCACTTCAAGGAAACAAATATAAATACCGTTGCCTCGTCTATTCTTAGAGCTGCAGTGTGAAGCAGGTAAAATGATGTGGCTTCCTCGTATGTGATGAGAAAATGTCCGTGCTGATGATTCATGGCAGAAAGAGTGGATACACTTGGATGAAGTGATCACTGACAATGAATAGAACACAGATGTAACACACAATCGTGAGAGTCCGCTACTGCTTTAGACCTACCGTACCTTCAAGAACATCATTCTTGAATGTGATCAATGCGGGTTCCCTCTCACTGGCTCAGGTAGTTGTCAGCATCAGATCTCAGGAGAATTCAGCAGGGTGAGCAGCGACCCAGGCATCGGAGAAACTGCTGAAAGGAGGCAGCTGAGAGTAATATATGTCACAGAGTGGGAGGCGTGCAGCCAATGACAGCACATCGCATTGTGAACAAAACACGGTAATGAAATTGGTCTTTGGTAAAGCATGTGCGCACGTACGACTCACTTCTCTCCACCTCCAGCTGTTCACACTGATGATTGTGAGGTAGAACAAAAGGCGCCTCTCACATCACAGGAAAGTTCAAGGCTGCGGACAGGTTTGTTTCAGTCAAGTCTTGCAGAGCACGTCATTCATGACTGTTACCATGTTAAAAAAGCCAATGTTAAAAACAGGAACAGCTAGAAAAGGAATATCTTTTTAAAAAATATCCTCTCTCAAGTCCTTATCAAAATGTGTACTGGTAATCCAGACTTGACAATTAATGGGTGTACATATTGCATGATTAATTTACTGGAACAACCTAAATGCAACAACAAGGTAAAGAATAGGAACGGTGGTGGGGGCTTCGGTGCCTTGCTCAAAAGCACCTGGATGGTCCTCAGGAAGTCATCCACTGCTGCCTCTTGAGCTCATTCTTGTCTTTACAACATGGTCAGTCTCTCACTTTGTAAATGTGCCTTTACAATGTTGCTTCTGTCTATTGAAACCAGCAGGCGTTTGCTGATGCACTGCGCCCCTCATGGCACCACAGGATTTCATTAGTTTGAGGTCTGCACTCACACTGAAAAATCTTGTTTCCTTTTTTTGTCCCCCAGCAATTCGGTTGTAGATTTGCTGGTATGCTTTGGGTTCTTGTTCATTGGCTGGACAAATGGGTTCACATTTATATCTGTGAATATTCTGGTAGAGGGAAGTGGTGATTCATTCATTCATTTTCCGAACCGCTTGATCCTCACTCGGGTCGCGGGGGGTGCCGGAGCCTATCCCAGCTGTCTTCGGGCAGTAGGCGGGGGACACCCTGAATCGGTTGCCAGCCAATCGCAGGACACACAGAAACGAACAACCATTCGCGCCAACACTCACACCTCGGGACAATTTGGAATGTTCAATCAGCCTGCCATGCATGTTTTTGGAATGTGCTAGGAAACCGGAGGACCCGGAGAAAACCCACGCAAGCACGGGGAGAACATGCAAACTCCACACCGGAGCTGGAATTGAGCCCGGTATCTCTGTACTGTGAAGTCAACGTACTAACCACTCGACTATCGGGCCTCCCGGAAGTGGTTGTCTTTTTTAAAATTGTACAGTCCTGATATCTAAAAATTAACATGCCAACCAACTTTTTTTGTGGTCCTTTAACTACCCACTCTAAATTATCCCTCATGACAGATGAGGTGAGCTTCTCAAAAACTGCTGTAAGAACATTATGTATGAATATTGACTATTGATTGTTTTCGTTTGACCATCTAGAGCAGGGGTCCCCAACCGCCCGTCCGCGGACCGATAATGGTCCGCAGGGCATTTGGTACCGGGCCGCACAGAAAGAACTTGCCTTAATTCAGTTTTATTTATTTCGGAAGACGAAAGATGTTTTATTTTGAAAAATTACCGGATTCTCCGTTACATCCGTCTGTGTCACGCTTGACACACGTCAAGCCAC
>NW_017842057.1:2105009-2105718 GCF_001891065.2 Hippocampus comes | reverse complement strand
ACCATAGCGATCAGAGTGTTGCGGCCAGATTAGACGCTCCTTGTGTTTATTATTATATTTCGAAAACACCACAGTTTTCATGCAGCTCATACCATATTATTTTGTTGTATTATTTCCGCCACACCTTAAATGCCGATCCCTGAAAATATTGTCTGACATAAACCGGTCCATGGGGCAAAAAAGCTTGGGGACCCCTGATCTAGAGGCCAGAATGTTTAAATCATTCTAGTTTCATTCAAAAACAAAAACATGTGCCTCAAATACATTTCAGGAATACTGTACACAGTGGCGGACCCTGAGGGCCAGCAAGGCCTTCTCTGCTGGCCTAAACATTCTCAGAAAAATAAATTTACTTTTATGTATTTTATGTTATTTTATAATTTATGTTATTTTATTTTCATAATATGTAAACAAAATTATTATATATATTAATAATAATAATATATTAATAATATATGGAAATAATAATATATTATTTCCACTTAGTTGAGTGGCTGTTATTTTAAATAACATTGAAAGCCACTGATAAATAACTTATTTATTATGGTAGAGTTTTTAACCAATCATATTTCAGCTAGCTTGCGTTGCCAGGTAAATTAAACTTGCTCGGGGCCTTCAGATTAAACAGAGCAGGCCCCTGTGCACTGTAAGTGAACGGGCACAGTCAGTTTTCAATAGCCAATCAGATCACGAGTCTCAGACTCGTGAT
>NW_017842057.1:2094907-2104785 GCF_001891065.2 Hippocampus comes | reverse complement strand
GGAACTACTTTCCACACAATTTTCAAGACGGACCTTCCACCAAAAGCTGGATGTTGTGCGAAGAGGTCGCCCAACTCCTGCTCTAGCTAACCTGTCCCAGCAAGGAAAAGGGTTTGTCCGTCATTTTCAGACGAGCAATTATGAACGCTACCCGTGGCTCACAGCCTCTGTGAAATGCTGCAACTCGTACTGCTGGGAATGCCTATTGCTTGCAACTGACCGATTTGGTGTTTGGAGCCACACTGGATTGTTTTACTCAGGCAGCAAGGAAATGGCTGGGCACTTACAAGCTATGGTGCGTTGAAAAACGTTTGGGGACACTCGCGTAGATCTGCACCTCAGTGAACAGGCACGACATTGGTGAGTAAATGAATTTTATTTTACATTTCTTCTTGTCATTTTATTTCGTTAGTATTAGATTCATGGTAACGAAATAAAATGACAAAGATACAAAAATGTATCAAATAAATCTGCTCACCTGCAATTTAAAATGGCGCATTGTAGTCACCTTCTTGCACGAAAGTTCGTTCAATCTCAGCTGCTCAAAATTTTCAGTTATTTGCTGTTGTATCGCCGATTTTCAAAATGCAAACGATCTGTTTATTTTCAAAGAATAGTTTATTTTGTTATTGTTTGGTTGGTGTCTTATATGAAACTGCGACATTGCGCAATTTATTGGACAGACTTGTTTAATTAAGATCACACAGCGTAATTTGGTTGGCATTTTATTTTGTATTTTTAAATCATCTTTTTATTTTTGACTGTCTGTAAATTTAGTTTCCTGCTCTTAATTGTGAATGCATACTTGATGGTTTTAAACGCTGCTGAAATTAAGTGCTGCTTGACGAGCCTGTACAGTATTTCGTTCATGTATGTGACGTCACTGAAGGCCTAAGGTTGAAATGCATGGCCCGCCAATTATTAACAAGTCATTGGGATGTCAAGTATGGACCATATGCACACACCACTTCCGCATTTGCGCTACGGAGGTTTGCTAACTTCCGGTCGCTATTCTAACGCATGGCGACAGCATCAAACTCTTTAAAATATATTCGCAACCTGCTGAAACGCAATGACATTGTTTCCATAAATGATGTATTACCTTATTTGCTCCGTTTATCCGAGTGTCTCTTTGAATTAACCATTTGCTGTTTTACAATACATGCAGGTCGGTGTGAACATTGACCCTTATTTTGAAATGGTCAACCCAGGAGGGCAGAAAGACAACCACAAAATACAATACAAAGTCTGTTGTATGGTGCAGATGCAAAAAATGCGAGCTTCTGAAAACAAAAGACAACCAATAATAAACGAATCATGACAAGCAAATACTTCCAACTGCAGGATGAGGGTACATCTTCCCCTCCAAAGCATCGTGACCGCGCAGCCGATATGGCCTCTCTGTTGACGAGTCCAGTGAGACTCCCCTAATTTCTTTCACACTAGGCATTACGGTAATAATTCGCCGACGAGCGGCGGAAGCCACCTTGAAGTATAAAAGCATCCTGATAGGCTGACCTCGACGTCACTGCTTTGATTTAGAAATAATTAAATGAGCTTTCTGTGATAACACAAACAGTCCACTTCTGAGAAAATGGTTACTTTGAATCTTGAGATGCATTAAAAACATAGTTTCAAATATTACATATATTACTGCAAGTATCTCTTCTTTAGAACAATATATTCAAATAAAACAATTGGTATCACAACACCAGACCAGTCCTGGAGGACACTACAGGTATTAGGCAGGCCACTGGAGGTCTTCATCAAAAGAGGTCCCATCCGAATCTGATGCTGCATGTCCAAGTTCCCTGAAATGCGTTGTCATCAAGCCTGATTTAAAAAAAAAAATCATTTAGCTATTGTAAAACCATATCGGTGTGAGAGGATAATGCACCACCACAGCTCTCCACTAAATCTTATATTGCATGTTAAAATAAGTCTCCTGAAATATCCAGATTTCACTGTCAACACCACTGATTAAAAAAAAAAAAAAGATGAAAATATCATGTGAGATGTTGTAATACTATATTACTTTTACAGGACACCAGACCAGCAGTTCTATATTTTCCTATTGTCTTTAACTCGTGACTTACTTTTGTAAGTCAAGACAGGTGACAAATAAAATGTCTCGTAAAAAACATTGATAGACACCCATAATGCATTGCCGACACACCATTTGAGAATCATTTCTTTCACATCACTGTCAAGGAATTCTGCCCCACTCTTCTTTGCAGAATTGTTTCAACCCTGCCAAATTGGAGGTTTTTTTTTTTTTTTTTGCTTGAACTGTCCGTTTCAGGTCACACCACAGCATCTCAAAGCAATTCATTTCACTTCAAAACCTGAAATTTTGTTTTTTGTTTTGTTTTAGCTATTCCGAGGTATGTTTCGCATCGTTGTACTGCTGCATGATCCGAGAGTGCTCCATTGTGAGGGTGCAAACTCATTGTCGGACTTAGAATTCAATGTCCCATCAATCACAATAACATGTCCTGATCCTGAGGTAGAAAAGTAGCCACAGACCATCACACTGCCACCACCATGGTACACTGTTGGCATGATGTTCTTTTTTATCAAATGCTGTGCCCTTTTTACCCCAAATGTAACGGGCTGCACGTGCGTCAAAAAGTTCATTATTTGACTCATCCAGTGATGGCAATGGCCGCGTGATGAAAAAAGCGGAAAGGAGCGTGGCCTGGATGGGGGCGTGGCCTGGAAGGGGGCGTGGCCGGGACGGGGGCGTGGTTACTTACAAAGTGGCACTAAACATGCTGAAGATGAAGTGTATTGAATGTACACACTATTTGAAACTTGAACAAATGTTTAATGCCTTCAAAATACGATGCAACGCAAATTCAAAGTGCATGAAAATGATGACTCACCACAGCCCCGAGCTTGATTTTCTGCAACCAGACGGTCCCATCTCGGGGTAATAGGAGAGACAATGACACCTCAAGTGTGTGGTTTATGTCCAGTCTACTTCGTAATTTTGTTTTAGTCGTTGTTGCTGCAGAAAACCCCCGCCTCACACAGGTAGCATGTCGGAAATAGCAACAGTGCTATTGTGGCGATCTCAGAATATTCAGCCATAACTTTCATCCAGTTGTCTCGAACGTACTTTGAAGGCCGCCGTCATTTGCGCTCTCCAGCAGTTTTATTACTCATTTTGCGAGCTCTGGCGTTTTGTTTTTAGCGTAATCGGTCACGTGACGGAGAAGCGTGGCTTGACGTGTGTCAAGCGTGACACAGACGGATGTAACGGAGAATCCGGTAATTTTTCAAAATAAAACATCTTTCGTATTCCGAAATAAATAAAACGGAATTAAGGCAAGTTCTTTCTGTGTGGCCTGGTACCAAATGCCCTGCGGACCGGTACCGGTCCGCGGACCGGCGGTTGGGGACCCCTGATCAAGATGTATTTTGGTAAATGTGAGACAAGGCTTTGTATTCTTTGTTGACAGCGGGGGATTTCACCTGGGAACACTCCCATGGATGCCATTTTGAGGTTTGAAAAAAAAAATTGGTTTTGATGAACTCAGGAAGGGCAAATACTTTTTCACAGCACTGTAGGCAACAGTAACTTGCCAGGGGAGACAGGGGCCGGGGGATCGTTGGGTTTCAGCGTCTTTCATACACTTTTGATATCCACCCTGAGTCCATACATATGGTTGTACCCTGCAATTCCACATAAAATGGTTAGATTAAATAATTGGCTGAGCATCTTCATCATATTTTACGAGACAGTGCAAAAAAAAAAAAAAACAGCTCTTTGATCTGGAAATGACTTTATTTTGCTACTGGAATTGCACGGCAGGAAGCATGTCAACAAGTGTTTATAACATGTCAAACAGATGTATAGGATATGAGCATCCTTCCTTGTCCAAGCAGGGGTTGTGTTACTTCCAGCATTGAATGTAGCACCTAGCCAAGACAAAAGGGCAGCAAGACCAACTTCCTCAAGGAAAACAATTCCAATTCCAACATAGGATGCATTAAGATTAGAACCATGCTTTCCACTTATAAAAGCCTTCTTTCATACATTTGAGATTATACAAGCAATTCCCTATTTTAGATGCGTTACGTGGCCAGATTAATACGTCGCAGTAGCAAACAACACAGCTTGGAACAAAACGATAATGATGATTGAAGGCATTGACGTTGATGACTGCTTGCCTCCTGCTCCACAATCGAGTAAACCATATTATTTCTCCACCACATCAAAAGCAAGCGAGGAAATTAACAGCGGATTGTTAAGAAAGCCAATGTCACCGACACTTGACAATATCACAAAATGCAATAATTTAACTTTTTAAAGATAAAAAAAAAAAAAAAAAAAAAAAAGGTGGAACCCAACCATTAAGAAAGAAATGTGAGTTTCCATGAAAATTGCGGTGTCCTCATGAGAATCAGTTGTTAAAACACAGCCTCGCTGTAAAAATGTCAAACCGAGTTTTGCTTCACAACATTTGAAGGCTCGGTGTATCTAATGTTGTAGACAGAGAGTGTACTGTGTATACCGTGTGGAATTAAAATGTCATCAATAGCGGATTCTTTAACGCTAACTTGATATTCAAGCCAGGAAATCACCGTTTTTCATGAATGAGCTCTGCCTTTTAGATGGTGATGAAGACTGACAGTTTGACACTTTTGGAAAGGGATTTCTTGTCATCAGACAGCATTTCATAATCATTTTAGAGGGAAAAAATGGCAGCTAATCATTTTACCACTGAAAGGGAAGAGGCGGCTTGCTAAAAGACCAGTCACAAAGCAGCGCCGGGCATATTTGTCATACATGGCATACATGCACCCCCGCTTTGAAGCGGATGCCAATGTCAAACCGATCATCTGTTATCAATAACACTTATATAACAAAGGCTAGTTAAATTCAGGCTCACGCCACTTGCCCACACATGCAATATGTTTGGCGGGCCTTCCTGCCCATGTCACCTCCGACGCTTTAATGAGCCCTGACAGAGATGGAATGAGAGGAGTGCGGGGGGATTCATGGCTTGCCGGCGGGCTTTACTCTAGCGTCCAACACTAAGTGACAGAGAAAGCCGCTGGCGCCCTGGCACAGATACGAGGCACTTAAATTACAGGCAGACCACAGAGACAAAAATGAGGACTTGGGGGGGAATAGCAGAAAAGAAAGTCGTGTATCCTGTCTGCTGGGTGTCTATGGCCCGTGGAGAGAGAAGCCAGAGCACATGGACGCCATTTGGCCGCGCGGGCCTGACCAGGACCGTTGCGAGACGAAGCCGGTGTCCCGTAGAGAGAGAATGTCTCAGGACCAACATGAGCCTGGTATGAGGCACCCTCAAAGTGTACTTTAGACAGCAGTCCGGGGCTTTAGACACCCCGTAAACACTTCTGATGGCCGCGCGCTTGCAACACCAACATGGAAAATATGAGCAATGAGCATGACGAAACGTGGACACGGAAAGGACCCTGACAAGTGTTTACATGCCTTGGAAACACAATCAGAAACCATTCGGGTTGAATTCAGCACAATTTGGTGACATCAGGCTTTAAGAACCTCAACCCTTCTCAAAATCCGTCTTTGCACGATGAGTTCAACAGTGACACAATCGGCTGGAAGATGAGCTGAGAAAACATTTTTGTGATTCTTACACGGGCTGCTCTGAAGTGGGGTCAGAGCCTCCATACCTTGCAATATTTTGACTCACGGGGGGATTTTGAGGGACTTTTTGGACTGTGTTTGGGAATGAGATACTCAAGAGAAAGCAAACCATGGCAGGAAAAACAAAAGGCAACCTCAATGAGATCTATCGCTTTTGACACAGCCAGCTTGCTTTCACGTCGGGCTTAACCCAAAAAAAAAAAAAAAAAAAAACAGGTTGAACCCAACCATTAAGAAAGCTACAACTAAAACCAATACACAAACACTGTTTTGTTTCTCTATTACAAGTGAGGCTGCAAATACACTGACGCATCTATAGCTTAATAACAAAAACTACAGAAAGAAAGAAAGCTTGATGTTGGAGCGAAGCCATGACGCACAGGTGATGGTGGACTCCAATCTAAACCGGTGAGTACGGCTTTTGTCTTCTCGCCGGTTTCGACTGACGCTTACAAACTCTCGTAATCCTTCTTATCCTTTTTGCCTTCGCCCTCAAAGCTATCTGCCCCGTCGCTGTTCTCGTGGCGACGCTTGCGGCTGCTGTTGTTGACAGCGAAACGAGGGTTGGTCTGCGGAAGAGGGTCCATGCCCAAAACTTTATGAATATGACGGAATGCCAACAGCCTCAGTGCAAACTGTAGAGACAGAGACAAGAAGACAAATACACCGACATTTAGGACTTCAGTTGAATTCATCTTGAAGTTAAATTCACATTTGAGTTTGGTTGAGCATGCCGTCTCTCCTGTCCGTTTGATGTTATTCTGAGAGCAGTTTCAACAGTTGCGCTTAAAGGAAAATGACTTGGCAGTCACTCCACATTGGCGAGCTGGTCATAGGTGTTCATGCATGAATCAGGAAAAACAAAGTCCCGCCCCTACATTAAAAGCATTTAAATTGCCGAGGGCCTTTTCGAAAGGAAGAAAAACAATGCCAATGTAAAATAGAGCCAAGTATAATAATGGGACAAATGGGTATGCCTCAAGGGAGGCAATGTAGTTTGTTCTGGTATAAATACATCTAAAAAGGTAAATGCATCATAATAAAGGGAGATGCAGTTAAAAAGCCACTGAAGAGCAGTCAGAAGATAATTGAAGTCTGTGGAGTGCCAAGAACCTCGCAAATGTAGGAAATTCAAATTTACTGTAAATGAACCAATGAAAAGCAAACATTTTTGGATTGTGTTTTGAATTTGATACGTACAACACGTTCACCCCCAAAAAAGCGGGGACAGGGCAAGTTTACAGCGCATCACCTTTCCTTTTAGCAACACTTACTAAGCGTTTGGAAACTGGGGGCATTAAAATGAACTAAGGTTTGTCGCTGGGATTCTTTTGCGTTTTAGCTTGCTGCACAGCTTCGGGTGGTTAACAGTCCAGAATCTTTATTGTCATATTTTGCACTCCATAATGCGCCACCCATTTTCAATGGGAAATAGGTCTGAAGTTCTGGCAGGCCAGTCTCGTACTCTGACTACTTTCCGGAGGACATGACGTCCATGATTCCGTCGCCTAGTCAGACCACAGCACACTTTTCCTTTTTTTTTTGCGTCAATCCATCTCAGATGAGGTCGGGCTCAGAGAAGCTGGTGGTATTTCTGAGTGTTGCTCAGAGACAGCGTTTGCTTTGCGGTGGTAAAGTTTTAACTTTTTCATTTGTAGATGTAGCGGTGAACCACGTTAAGTGACAATGCTTTTCTGATGTGGCCGTCAGCCCCCGTCCCCCCCAAAGTGGTACACCTTTCCCCATCAAATTAAAAATGAGAATATTCGATATAAACTCAATAACATTACAATATCTTGTCTTTGTGTGTGTGTGTGTGTGTGTGTGTGTGTGTGTGGGGGGGGTGATCATTGCAAATGATTTTTCGGTTTTTAGTTATGCTTTACAAGCAATCCCACCTTCATTGGAATTTCAGTATGTACTACATTGTTGGTTTGAAGTGGATTCATCGCTTAGCCCTAATTTCAAGCGTTTTACACATGTGCCATTTTGTCAAAACGTCAAAAAATATCCAGAAGAATAATTAAGAGCTTGTACTTGGGCACTTAGTGTTATGTCCTCTCTCTCCTGCTCTCCAATAGCTGTCAGGGTGTCGACAGTACTCTTTTCACAGGGATCCATCAGTCCGGGCCCACCTGCTGAAACAAACACATCATACGTCATGCGTCTTTATCAATGTGAATGTACTAACATGCCGGATGGAAGTTAAAAGCTGGAAGTAAGCGAACCCATTTATTTGATGATTATTTCACACGTTAAATGACTTCAAGGAATCAATTACTGCAAAAGCAACTTCCGGCAGCATTTGAAAAGCCTCTCCAGATCAAACCAAAGCTAGAACAAAAGCAATTTTTTTTTTTTTTTTAAATTACATAATTACTCACAGTATAGAAACCATTTCTGCTGCACTATTTAGTTCTTTGATGCTGGGTGTTGTTAAATAAAAGATGTTGGACGATTTCATCCGTATGTTTTATTCTGTTCATTTAAGTAATGGAGTGGGGGTCAGTATCAGTAACCTGTGATATTATTATTGTGTATTTTTGGGTCAGTACCATTTGGTTCACTCTGCATGATACAGCATGCCCTTATGGATCGCACCTTTCAAGCTACACAATTGGGATGAGCTAAATAAAAGAAAACACAGCTTTTAGGCAGTTGCTGGCTGATGTTACACAATGTAACATTTTCGATTTTTTTAGAACAAGTGTTTCACAAGTGACGGTAACAGAGCCCACTTCAGTTGGCGGTGCGTTTGCCACCAACCACACAGCTATCTGTCGTGGACGGTGCCTCCAAGCTTTTGAGGTTGTCCGCAACCCGTTAAGAAATAAGAGGCACTGTGATAGAAATGGAAACATTTTGCTGACACAACTAACAGTTAGGACAAGCTGGAAAAAAAAAAAAAAACACAAACAAAAAATCTGCATGGACCAGAGTGCAAATCCTGCTTTAAACTATGCCACAGGTAGACAAGACAAAAAAAAAAAAAAAATCTAATAAATATTGGGAGATGCCAAATAAGCATCGAGAATTATCCCATTGAAGAAATATATATCTAAAGAAATAAAATCATGAAATCTCACCAGAAAGTAAAATCCCAGATGAAATACATTCAAAGACGCGCCTCAATGCATCGCCTGGGCTAAGCGGTACAGAGGCGCTACTGATGGCCTTTTCCACGAGCAGCTCCATGGCCTAAAAGGGGTGGAGAAGAGCTTACAGCTTTAGATACCCAACATTACCACAAACAGTTTTGACAACTGACAGTGTTGTTTATAGTAGGTGTATGACACGCCCTTAAGCGCTACATGTCCCTTTTCAGCTTGGAGTTTATAAATCTATTCCAGGTAATACCATACAAGCTCAAAGTGCAACCACACTTGATATCAATAATAATTTGAATAATTTGTAGTTAAAAAAAAAAGTCAAAGAAACTCAAAAAAGCTCAAGCTTAGAATGAAAATAAATTCAGCAAGCCTCTTCCAATTGCTTGCATGGAAATCCTGCACTCGACAAAGCCATATTTGCCCCATGTGCTTCAGAGAAAACTTTCCCCAAGTCACAACGAACATGTTAAAGACACCATCCCGGAATTATGAATTATTTCAATTTAAGTGGGGCAACAAAAGAAAATAAAAGTAACAGTCTACTTTGACAAATGCATATTTTATATATATATATATATATATATATATATATATTATATATATAAAAAAGTGGTTCTTAACCTTGTGAGAGGTACCAAACCCAACCAGTTCATATGCACATTGACCGAACCGTGACTGAAATTTTAAAATCGGATTCAAGAAGAGTTCCTTCAGTTTTGCCGGTGTGAGACGAGAGATGCTCAACTTGGCTTGACAAATCATGCAGATAGGACGCTGAGTCCCATCCCGTTGTGTGATGCATGTTGTACATATTCGTCTGACCACTTTTTTATTTTTTGCTCGACATAGCGTGTATTAAAACTTTCTAAAAAAATAAATAAAATTTAAAAAAAAATCACACGAGGTACAATCACTACTGTCCCACGTTGACGACTGAGCGAACTGAATTTTCTGCAGCACTGATTGGACAAACAATGTAATGTAGTCTGCAGCCAGTGATGCCCAAGCAGGCGCGTCATAGCTAATTGACATGTTGAGTCGGGTGTATCTTAACCTCCATGCGGAGGCTCTGTCGAACCCCTGGGGTTCAATCGAACCCAGGTTAAGAACCACTGGTGTGTGTG
>NW_017842057.1:2092487-2093161 GCF_001891065.2 Hippocampus comes | reverse complement strand
AAACATTCTCTGAGTACTACTATTATTACCACTCCCACTAATACTACATTAATTTAATACCTTCAACTTCACAATAATAATAAAAAATAATTAAATCAACCATGATTTTAAACTATGTATGATCAATATTCATTATTCCAAACATGAGAAAGCATTCAGCAAACATAACTGGAATCGAGCAAAAGGACTCCAAATCCCAACGGCCAAACCCGGGAGTGAAGTGCCGGCATTATTGACTCCAGCTGTTAACGCAAATTACTTGGTTCAAACAAACATTCTAGTGCCACTGCACAAACGTGACAATTGTGCAAAAATAACTACATAAAAGACACCACTGTTACAGAAAGACTTTACACGCTATTTAAACTGCCGATCGCGAACGGAACAAACCGCGATTGAAACTAACTGTGATGCCGCTCTTTATACATTGCGCTAACTGTCACCTGTCAGTGGCAGACCCGCCCTTTTTAAAGCGCCAGCTTAATCCATCAATATGGGTTTCCCTGGATGGAATTTACTTGATTCCTTCGTGATTTTTGCGGTCCTCGAACCCACTTTATACCTGTGGACAAGGGATTCGAGGCTCTAATCCCTCATTGTGTCCAAGGACCGGCAACCCGAGGCCGAGGCCAAGGCCAAGGCCAAGGACTTGACTCCCAAGGCCAAGGCCAAGG
>NW_017842057.1:2084039-2090929 GCF_001891065.2 Hippocampus comes | reverse complement strand
TATATATATATATATATATATTATCCATCTGTTATCCATTTTCTGTATGGCTCATCCTCATTAGGGTCGCGGGTGAGGTTGATTATGTGTGTATTGGATTTCTTTGTGGAAAAAAATGGATTGTCAGTTGAAGCGTGGGTCAGAAATCGAGAGATCAATTGATTCCTAAGAGTATTTCCACAGACCTAACAGTGCCCGTATATATATATATATATATATATTATCCATCTGTTATCCATTTTCTGTATGGCTCATCCTCATTAGGGTCGCGGGTGAGGTTGATTATGTGTGTATTGGATTTCTTTGTGGAAAAAAATGGATTGTCAGTTGAAGCGTGGGTCAGAAATCGAGAGATCAATTGATTCCTAAGAGTATTTCCACAGACCTAACAGTGCCCGATTAGTCACAGCTATGGACAAGACCGTAGTAGGATTTTTGTGATTGTCATCATTTTGTCATACAAGTCATCATCCTAAGAAGGGGGGACACTCACCCATCCTGGGAAGGACGACCAGGTTGGAGTTCGCTGACAGAGGTCTCGGAGTATCCGAATGATAATCACGCACGACTGCAGTCCATTTGCTCTAGCCTTGTGATATAATAAAGTTATCCATTCATGTGGCAAATCAAGAAAGAGTTGTGGAATTCATTCTTAGCGGTCCAACAACTACTGTGCATAATGGAAGCTTGAGTATGGTTTAAGGCGTTAATGAGCCATCAAAACTTGCAATCAGCTGCCATTGCCAGTAGTCTTGTACCTCCACAGTTAGTAAGAGAGTTCAAAGTTTGCAAGATGCACAAGAAATGAGGACTTTCCTTGCCATCTTCTAAACCGTGACCCCAAGGTTTATCAAGGAAACCCACAAACATGTCTTTCAAAATACAAGAATTCATCTGAGAGAGAATGGAGACTGAAGGAGCGCAGGAAGTCTGAAATAATGTACCTGTGATTTAGCACGGGAAGTGACATCACAGGAAACTAATCAGACTTTCCTTTGTCTCTCAATCCCCATTTCGTACATAAATCGAATAAACGATACAAACTCTGTCACACAACTTGGTGCGAGTTATCGTGCAGCCTTATGGAATCCTTTGCAAATACAATTGAAAAGACAAAAAGTAGGATGCCAATTTTCAGACAGCATTCATATTTAGGACAGAAAATGGTCACTAATTAAATTCATCAAAGGCATCTTTTTTTAAGTGCATATTTTCCCCAGTAATAGGAGATTCAAATGTGTACAATCAAAAGAAATTCAACAAATAATGCATCTCATAAGGCTACAATAATAAAGTAAAATGATGTTCCGAACCTGGAACCACTTAGCGTGGCGCAGAGCAGCCAGAGCGTCAAGGCATTTTTGCCTGTCCAAGACGTCCGCTGGGTCTTTCACCAAACCCGAAGTTACATCTAAAAATGGATTTGAAGTGTCAAAAATGTTGATGAGGAATGGGTGTTTGACCAGGTCAGCAAGGCTGGCAAAGAGCAAACACATTGCCACACATACCAACGATTCTTCACAAAGCAACCCACATTTAGTTTTTTTCCTTCAACATTAATACTATGAACAACAATACCACCATTAACAATCTGACTTACTGGGTAACTTCACACTAAGACTGGATGCAAATTCATTTGATTTAGATTTAGTTTTTAACTCAATATAGTAGATTGCTTTATTTTGAAACCACCATAGTCGAGCAACTGAGTCCACGCTACTTTAGGCTGACGCTATTTGCAGCCATTACCATTTTATCAGGTAATAAGAGTTGTTGAAAATTTACTTTTCTTCAATGATCAAGAGAAAAAGTAGACGTTCAGTTCAACACAGGGAAAGCTGATGGATCTGGATGACCATTAAAAGGTGTTTTAAAGAGAAAAGTAAAGGCCAAGACCTATGACAGCGACCTGATAAAAAGCGGCATGGCAATGGTAGGTGTGGCAACATTTTTGGGGTGTGGGAAAACCTTGGTCAAAAATCCTTCCGGAACTGTTGGGCCCTACTAAATCTCTGATGGGAGAAATCAATGGAATTTTTTCTTTTTATTTTGGTCAAAGCAAAAGCAAAAAAACAAAAAACAAAACAAAAAAAAAATACGGGTCATTTTGCTCAACATATGGATACCGTGAAAAATGACCAAAATGAAGTAGCGATGAGTGCTGAAGGAGAGAAAAACAATGCCAGCAATCAAGAGGTTAGGATATCACTGCATGCATACCTGGCATCAGTGGGCTGGAATAAGACCTCAACAGACAATGGTTGTTGTCAAAGGCTGTATGCAGGTCCAACCAACCAGTCTACCAAAGCCTTCATACCTTAGCCTCAATAATACTCCCCTAAGAAAACAATTTATTCGTCTCATTTCCAAGATTAGAGCTCATGGCTAAGGTGCTAAGACGTTGTGTGAATCTGGCATTGCTGGACGTATGTGTCCCTTACATGTGTTGAGCCACATTTTGAATTCAAAACATGTCAGATCTACTCAGGGGAGCACTTTGAATCAAGAGACAGCATGGTGAACTGGTCACCAGAACACAAGAATGCGATTTGTTTCCTGTGGAAAGTTGATTTTCTCCTCATTTGCAGTGGAGGGGATTCTGATCTGCCATGAGCCAAATGCTGGTTTGAATGCTGGGTTGCAAAAAAACAAAACAAAACAAAAACAAAAGAAACACCCTACACTTTGCATGACACAATGAAGGAATATATCTTATGTTTAAAAACAAAAGTTTGTAACTGTTGATTCCTGAAAAAAATAAAAAATAAATCCTTGAATATTTTTAATTAAAAATATATTCTAATTAAAATACAGCCAGAATCCCTGAGAACACAGGAAACAAAATTTCTCCAAGGTATAACTATTTATCACAATGCAAACACTGATCATGCTCTGCTTGAAAGGGATAGCTTCTGAGAAGAGTTAAAGAGCGGAAAGACTCAAGAGCAATACTGCTGGCACCCTCTTTTGCTTTACATCCCAAAAGTGATCTCTCCAGCAATTGCAATAGAGTACAAGTTAAAGGGGGGAAAAAAAGTATTTTAGCCTCCCACCTTACTTTGAATATGTCCAAGAAAATTATTTGAACCCGTTGCGGTTTTACAAGCATTTATATAAACAAAGCCTGAAAGAAAGACGCTCTTTTTTTTCCTCAACTTTTGAAGCCAGATGTTTCTGACATGAAAGAACAAGGTGCCAGGTTGCTTCTTTAAGGCCCCAAATATTTTTGTGGCATGCCAGCAGCACAGAGCTCTCAGTGTGAACCAACATACTGGAAATGATTTCTTCGGGAAATAGCAACGACAATATCAGGAGGAATAAGATAAGCTGTTATGGCTTGCCAGACCTCCGTCCCGGTCATTTTCCTCTCTGATGACAGGTGAAGTCAAAGTGATGGTCACTTGCATCTTTGGCTCTGCACAGGATGTAAGAATGATGGCTGCTTCTTGGAGAGACCCTTGGACATCATATTTTTCTGGTGCTACTATCTGGAAAGATACAAGTACGTGTAAAGGAATCAAAACAACAAGCATATGGAGTGCTAGGGAACCATAGTCATTTTTGACCACCTGTATGCATTTGCTATCATATTAGGCACAGATTTTTTTTTTTTACCCACTGTATGATGCAATTTTGTATAGTAGATAGATTTTTATAATGCACAAGGCTAAATGTACCTCATTGACTGCCTGTATGAAGTCCACGCTTATATATTTATAAACAGCTAACAGACAGACTAAAGCCTAAAGCTAACTCGGGCACTAAATACCTTCGATTGCTCACAAATCATAATTATTGTTGCAAAAAAAAGAAAAAAAAAAGTACCGTAATTAAAAAAAAAAAAAAAAAGTTTGGGTTTGTCAAATTTGAAGATTTTTTTTTTTTAAATTTTTGGTTGAAATTATTGAGCTGCAAGCACCAATTAATTAATAACCCTTTCATGCAACCTGTAACCCGAGAACACGAAAAGCTGTCCACTGTAATAACCGCCGTCCCTGAAAGGCTTGAAGTGGTCAGTTGAGAAATCAATGAAATGGGAATTAAAAAGACAGTACTGTTAGTTGTTTAGGGAGGAGCTCCACAATTCGTGTAAGGAGACTCTTGGTGGGCTTCTCTGAGCAGAGCAGGACTAAGTTGACATTCTTGTCGCCACGAAGAAGCAAACCTTTTGCCAAGACTCCCACCCTCATCACACCTTTCAGGGCTCTATATGGATACAAAACAAAGATTGTAAGTGAAACAGCAATCATAATGATAACATTGAGAAAAAGTTCAAATCAAATATTAAAATATTTCCTACTTCATTTACTTCAAGGGAAACAAAATATTTTTTCTGCAAGAATACATTCGCTGCACCAATCTGATTAATATTGCATTTGTTGAACAGGAATTAAACAGGATAATTAAAACTAGTCACATTTTGCCTTGTGATTCAAAATATTTGAGTAAGACTGAATTGTTAAAAATAGATCAGTAGGAACTGCAACGAGTTGGGTGTCCATTACAGTTTTCAGCAAAAGAAAAGCAACATAAAAAAAAAAACAAAATCTACTTGTAGGGGTTTCCATTGAAAAATGTTTGGCTTCTGAGGCATAATTCTCATAACATCCCGCCTCGCGAGATCCCACAAATCTCATAAAATGTTGTTGTGGGAGGTTTGTTTGCAGAAGATGGATGCCCACAGTGGTTTGCGAATCCTCCAAGTTGTGATGATTACTTTGGCTGCATCTACTGCTATTGCCTTGACTGACTGCAGAAGAGGAAGGAAGCGGATGATCGTTCCAAGGCAAAGTATTTAGGTATGGCAGTAGCCACGTGTCAGGGATTTCTGGGTGAGGATCGTAAACAAGGAATTCACCAACGAGTTATGGATTCAGAATGACCCGAGCAACATAATATTGAACCTCTCGTGCAGGGTCACATGACGAGTAGAACACTCTTGCAAAATATTTCCATACGGACACGGCACAAAAACCAACTCATAAGAGAGTAAAACCTTTTGTTTTTTTTTGCAATATTCAAGAGGTTTTCCGAAATGCTGTGTTTCCATTGCCAGTTTGCTATTGTGCAGTTTGCATTTTGTACATTTCAGAAGGAAATGGAAAAAGAGTTTGTGTCAGGTTGTCAGCACCTAAGGTAGGAGTTTTTACCTATTAAAACTGCCTTTTGTAAAAGCAGCATGTCAGCTGTCGTGAGCCTACCTGGCCTACAAATGTGCGCGGCCGGGAGGGCAAACAACCACCCGGCAACAGCTGGCTGCTAGCTACAAGCCACTGATGTGAGCTGGTGGATTATTTTATACAATTTTAATCAGCGTAATTTATTAGTGATTTTATACGTTTTATATGCATGTGGGTCACACACATTTAGAGGACAACAACTCCCAGACAATTTTTGACCTTCTCTGCTTCTGGGTAACAGCCACGCAGTAATACCGAAAACAATCCATTTCAAAATCAAACCACAAAGGCTCGGGGGTGTGAAATTAATTTTGCGGGAACCCTTTATGAATGCAATTGTACTGCATTGGGACACCCCTCCCCCCCGCCATTTTATCAATCAGTAACAATATAAGTGTGTTCATCGAACTCATTAAATGTGACAATGCAAAGTTGCAAGGTTTCCAGTTACTGGATACAATCAAAAATTATATTTGCTTGCATACCTGTCAATGTCACACCTATCTTTTGGTGGTTCTTTCTTTTCTTTGTCTTCTTCCTTGACCTTGTCCTCATCTGTTATTATGTCTGAAACCAGTTTGAGGGCACGCTCTGTGATTGACACAATCTTCTGAATAGACTGCAGTTCCTCCTCTGAGGGGTAGATTGAAGCATGCTTGGTCATGACATAGCGGTCATCTGACGAGTCGGGTCGGCGCAGGGGCTGCTGAGCACAAAGGTATTAGGGTCAATAAAATTCATCTCTTAAAGTTTAGTCAAGTGCAGTTGAGTTATGTGTTTAATGGCAAATCCTAAAACTAAGTTGAATCTCCAACATCCAATCGGGGTCGACCATATAATTTTCTGCTGATCACAGGGAAGTGAAAATGATCAGATTGTTTTTAATGCAATTCTGCAGGTCAAATCAACAATATAATCAGGTGTGCACATAAGCTTTGTGGTAAAAGAGTGCGGATACTATACTGGCCCGCCTGTAGTCCGAACCCGTCTCAAATTTAAAAATGTATGGCACATTATGAAGCGTGAAATGTGACAACACAGACCCCAGACTGTTTAACAGTGGAAGCTGGACATCATGTTACATCGTCACATGCAGTCTGTCACTGACGGATGCCTGATTTTCTGACTAATGACGATAAACTGTTTGTTCGAGGGGGTTAAAACAGGCAACAGCAGGCTTCCTCTGCTTGCTTGAAAAGGCTGCATTAACTATATATGTACAGTAGGTGGCGGTAGTATACACCAAAGAAACAAAACGGCATGTATTGTATCAGGGGTGCCCATTACATCGACCAGTAGATTGTCGCAGCCTGGTCCCAATTAGATCAAGAGGGATGTAGATGAGAAAAAACAAACAAACAAACAAACAAACAAACAACCATTTGTGTGTCTTTGTGCATGTAAGTAAGATATTTTTGTGTTGATGTACACTGCACCCTAATCATTCAATCAGTCTCACTTTCACAAAAAAGTATTTAAAAAACAAAATAAAGCAGGTCATCTTTAACCTACGGTGGCGCGTGACCTGCGTCACCAGAAGTTGTTAGCGCTCAGCAGTCTGCAATTGCATTTTGTGATCAGAGCTGTTGTGCTATATCTTTTATCGTTGTCATTATTCTCATTCAGAGTTTGTTTCGTGTACAATTCACCGAGAGCACGGGCAAATAGGAATCTAGAGGGTAATAAGTGATATATATATATATACATATA
>NW_017842057.1:2036037-2081089 GCF_001891065.2 Hippocampus comes | reverse complement strand
TATATATATATATATATATTTTTTTTTTTTTACGATTATGCCAATTTTGTAAACGCGGAGCTATCGAAATCCGAATTGAATTTCGATGAATTGCACAACTGTTTATTGCACTTGTTCCCTATTTCTTATTAAACAATTATCTTGTGTTCTGTCAATTCCTCCTTTACACAATACAAACACTTCTGCCGGTCTTACTCTCTCTCTCTCTCAGCCAATCAGCTCCTCCCACAGCTGTGAAACGTGTTGTTCTAACCGCAAATCATCGGTCTACTGTGACACGTTCGGTAATTTCATCGGTCTGATGTAACAAGAATGGGTAAATCTATTGACGGCTTGATAGAAGCCACTGGGTTAAAAGTTTGACAGAAAAAAGTGGCAGCTTATAGTCCAGAAAATATGGTACAGTATGCAAGCACCAAGAGAGACTAATATTAGGTTTCCTCATTTCAAAATGGAATAAAGTAGGAATCTATAGTGACTTTCTCCATTGTTGCATTTGCGTTACATGAGTGTGCATTTCCCTCTATACTCATATGCACTTCATGACATGTGAAGTAAAGCGCGACTGAAGCAATAAAAACGCGACGCAAGAATCGTGCAACACGAATTGTTGATCTAATTCATTGCCAACACTTTTCAATATCTATTTTTATCAATATTCAATATCCGTTTTTATCAATATTAGACTTGTTTTTGCAGCCCTCTTGTATTTATGTAAAAACTGCTGCACTAGACATAGCTAAAAATTGTCATGTTGGGATATTTTCATGCAAATAAATATATTTTAAAAAATAACAGTTCAATTCTTTTTATATTTATTCTTTGGTTACCCAAGGAAGGCAATTGTTTCTCATGACCAATGCCAACCTGGAGGCAATTTGGGCTTCAGATCGTGACATATTGTACTAAATGATGGCCGGCTAGTTTAGTTATCCACAAGGGAAATGTACTTGACCTTACCAGAGGACCCTGTGGCTGCAAACCTGGGATACCAGGTCGGACTCCAAGTAGACCAGGAGGGCCAGGTGGACCCTGTGGATACCCTCCATCAGGTCCACGACGGCGCTCATCCCAGTGGTGCTGTTCTTCTTCCACACGTCTCCAGTACATGTCCTCTTCATATCGCCTGAAAATCAGTTGCAGCTGAATTTCTACTTTGGTCTTTTACAAGCCTTTCCAAAGGTCGCAACATAAAACTGATCTCAAGCCTGTTTTCAGTAGATCTCAGATTGTCAGGACGCATTGCCGGCATGCTGACTGAATGAAGCGCTATCTGAATGTTAGCCGTAATCAGTCTGGAAAGTGATATTCTATCTTTGACAGATCTGTATATCGTCTTAAGATTTCCTTCCGGGAAGTAACGCAATTATTAATTTGGGCCTTGAACTGAAATCGTTTGGGAGGGCCTCAACAGGCAGACTTCGATCATTTCCATATAGACTGACTATGACATTATTTTGATAAACAATTGCAACCTAACACTGCTTTCTTCACCATGTTTTGGATTTTAATGAGTGACTCTTGTGGTTGTTATCATTCACATTCCTATTGCACTGGGCACATTTTTCTTATTAAATCCTTCCATAAAAAATGGTTTAAACAATATAGAAAGCCCAGAAAATATTGTCTTAAAGGTTTAAATTATACAGTATAATCTTTTAAACTTGTTGAATTATATCATGAATATCCAGGTTGAGTGCTGGTTCTGGCAGGGCCACCACCCAAAAAGGCTTAATGGAGGACCCTGCTGAGATCCACAAACAAAGTGTCATAGTCATGGAAAAGCTGAGCAACCAGCTGTCTCATTACTGCTGGTCCTTTATAGCAGGATGCACATATCTAAACTGTTGTATTTCCCGACACTGTTTATCTGACTTGGATGTCAACACCCTCAAAATGAAGCTGAATGCTGTTCGAGCCAAAAATATGAGAACTGTCAAACTGCGTGACATTTTCGTTTGCTTGTGTGCTGTGAGATTTTTCGCGTGGGGGAAAAAAAGGTGGCAATAAAATACTGCTCTTAGTAATGTAGCTACATCAAACTACTTACTGTCCACTCCATATTCTTGCCATTCAAAAGCAGAAATCAGAGCAACCATACCGCATTTCCATTCGCCAACGTTCCTCTTCCTCTCGTCTTCTCCAGTATTCCTCTTTTTGCATCTGCTTTCTCATCTTTTCTTCTTGAATTTTCCTCGCTCTGATGCTAGGCTTTACCTCCACCTGCAGATCTGGGTTCACCTTTTTCTGAATGTTTGGACAAAGACAACAAAAAGTGGTAGAATGGCATCATTACTGACCATGAATGTAATTCATAACTTCATAAAGCGCAGAATGTGAAATGTTAATTCATCAATATTCCTGAGGACATATCCAGTGTACCTTCGATGGCCCATTTCAATGCTTTGTTGGGGAAACGGAACAATATTGAGTAGTTTGATAAATATCTGGTGTTCCCATTTTATTGTGGTTAGTGTTTTATCATACATTTTTGTTTGGAGAGTGCTTTCACAACAGCTGCAAGATTTGCCAAAAGAGCGTCCCCGCAATCCTCCTGGTTAATTTAAATACAAGGTGCCACATTAGGAACCGAAGCGATGTCACGTCATTGACTGCGTGTTCCCTTGCACACACCAGTTTCCTATTGCGTGACATGCCAGATTGTCATTGTTGATATATTGCAGTTGATAGCATGGAGTGTTCTGAGGAAAGTTAAGAAGAAAGGGGCAAACAATTTGAGTCAGCAGGGTACTCAGATTCAAATTCCAGTAATGAATAAAAACCTTTATAAAGTTACTTTTTAGATTCCCGTTGAGTGTGAGATGGACTTCATCTTTCAAGCAATGCTGGGTTTCAAGCAATGCTTGCCTTTGGATGTAAATCTGCCTCTTTTTTTCACTTCAGTAGAGGACTCTAATAAGCCGCCATAGAAAAGGGCTTCCCAAACTGGAGGGGGAGTCTATTGCTAGAGAGGCTGCCTGCTAGTGCGTCAGCCTGCTTCCTCATCGGCCGAGGCGGGGGGGCCCCCGGGGGGGGGGGGGGGGGTCCACCCCGTCAGTTTATGTATTTTAACGGAAATGATCTAACCTAACCCACGTCACAGGCAGGCTTCCGCCTACTGTGCAGCGTCTGATGTGCTGCGCGCTGCCTTTATCTGACAGTCACGCTTCCCCAATGTTTTTCCATCAATTGCATAGAATGTTTAATGCCCCCGGGTATCATATTTAATGCATTTTAATTTTCACAAAAATCCATGTAACGACTATGTTTTTTAATGACCCGCGGAAATTCTTTTGCAGCATTTTAATTTATTTACATGCATTTGGGTAATATGTATTTTGTTTATGAAATTGGGGCTTGTGTATATCTGTTTTGTATTCATTTATTAACACACTGCAATACTGTGTCTGAGTAAATGTACTTTCTATCCTGTCTTTCTTCCTATTCGAATTGCTTGGCTACAGGTCACTTGATTAACACCAAGGAAAAAAGTGAGGGAGGTGTATTAGAGCAAGTTCATCTTGGAAGAAATAAGCAAAACGGGTGTCCGTCAGTGACGGATTGAAGGACCGCCGGCATCTTGCAGAGATGGCTTTCAATATATGTTACGTCACAACTCTGCTTCCTGCAAGCCAAGAAGGAGCAAGTATGTCTGCGTGCATAAACTACCATGGCGCCAGAAAAGTCCCACGAGCTCGTCCAAGTTTGCTTTAATAGAGCCAGTGTAACCAAAACACACGTGGATGCATTTTTTCTTAATGAACCATATGTTTTTTTTTGTTATGACCACCACAGCTACACTTTAATGAATCTTGAACGGGAATATACCGTAATACAGGGGCGGATCTTTGGCTGGTTCAATGCGGCTCCTGGACTTTCAAACGACAAGCGTAGAAAACGCCTCGGCAGTGCCGATGCCATTCAAACAAGGCGCTAACTACAAAGAACGTACGTCAGCCTATTATCAATCCCGTTACTTGATTGACATAGAGGGCAACCAATTAGATGAATGCATCACCGCTCATGCGCAAACAACGGCGCTAAGCTAGTCAGCGAATTACCTCTGATTTTAAGGCAGGGGTGCCCAATACGTCGATCAGAATCGACCGGGAGCCAGCGAACTGGTCCCAAGTCGACCGTAAGGGGTGGGAGGAGCAAATGGGTGGGGGGGAAAAAATGATTTGTTTATTTGTATCTTTAGCTTTCATTCATTTTCGGCCCATTCCGACTGTTGCTCCTCGTGGTGTGCGTACATATGTGCACGAGTGAACTGGTGGGCACCTGCCTGCGAGCGTACGTGCATGTATATGCTTGAACGTGCGCGATCGGGTCGGTCATTCGTTTGGCCAAAAAAAGTGTGTGTGTGTGTGTGCGTGCGTGCGCGCGCATGAGGAAGGGTATGATGTGGCTCTTTGCAGTAACACAATAAAAAAATTGGCTCTTCGTCTCTTGACTGGTTGGCCACCCCTGCCATAATAGAAACACGTAGTGGAATTAGGTAATCCAGTAACCCGGTTATGAAAAAGGATGTGGATAATATGTGAATAAGAGTCCCCAATATATAACCAACTAATAAGCTCAACGAGCACATGCATCTATCTTATGTGTAAACATGCTGGTCACCATATTTTGTCATCAGTCTTAATAAGAATCAACAGAATGTTCTGTAAGTAACTGGACCAAGAACACAATAGTGGACTGAGTCATCGTGTCACACATCAGTTAAAACAGGTGGACAAACATTTCAAAGTGAAGTCTGTCTATCCTGAGCCATTAGGGGTGTTCACACGGCACACATTTGCTTCGGTGTTGCACCGATGTATTTTGTTGTGATATATCTTCCACCGGAGCAAATTTTGTGGAGCATTCACACGTACAAAGCCGCTGACTAAAGAGAAGCGTGTTAACCCCGGTGCAGCCCCACTTGCGTTCACACGGCAGTTTCTGCAGCGGAGCAAAACGATAGAAAACAAAGAGCTGTCGTGTTGGTTTTTTTTAGAACATACACAACTCAAGCAACTACTGTGCAGGCACGTCCTTCTCGGTCTCCGTGCCTTCTGCTCGAGAGGCGTTCAATGACCGCCCCCGAAAACGTAAATCAACGATGACTTCAATGACACTCAGAAAAGCAAACATATAATGCGCCAAACAGAAAATCAAGAGAGGAAATCACAAAATAAATTCTATGTGGGGGTTGGAAACACACAACAGAGGAACCAACTACAACTCCGAGACAGTCCAACCTTCTACAAAAGGAAAAATGACGGAAGTACAACAGAGCATGAAAGCAACGCATTCGAGCCGTATGTAATCAACTCTTCTCATGCGTAGCGAGGCTACTCCCCCCCGCAAACGAGCATTTGCTCCAGAGCAAATTTTTAACCCTGTAGCGTTCACACGTACCATTTTACATCGGTGCTGCCCCGCAAACGAGCATTTGCTCCGGAGCAAATTTTTAAAGCACCTCGCTGAGCAGTGTTAAATTTGCTCCGGTTTAAGCTGTTTTCAGGGGCTACACCAGTGTAACTTTGCACGTGTGAACGCTCTACTGGGGCAGCACCGGAGCAAATGTTGCCGTGTGAACATCCCTATTGTTGGAAATAAATGACTTCTCCCATGTTATTTATACATTTACAGGGTTTAAGGATGAAAAATGAAGGTGAAGAAACAAACCTTGTATTGCAGGCGATGTCTACGTCCCTTTAGATGCATTTCTTTTGCATTGGGATCATTGAAACTACATTCACAGAGCTTGCAATGGAAGCGGATCACTTTCCCTTCATCATTTCGGACCTAGAAATCAGGTTCACATATTCAAGTTGATACAGTTGAAATCAAGAGGTTTACATACATTATATAAAAAGGCACACATGCTTCTCCCTCCCATTTGTCTAATCAAAAGAGACAAAACACTTTTCCTGCACTTTACTTTGGTGTGAACCAATCCTCCCTCAAGCGTCTCCAGCTGGTCCAGAATGCTGCTGCTCGCCTCTTGACTGGCAACTCGTAAGTGGGAGCACATAACTACTACTCTGGGATCCCTATACCTTTTAGAGTTCTTTTTAAGATCCTATTTGTTTTGAAATCTTTAAATGGCCTCAGCCCAGCTTACTTCTCTGAGCTCCTCCGCCCCTACGCACTTGCCCAGTGCTTCAGGTCTTCGGACCTGACACTATTAGAGGTACCGAGAACTAAGCAGAGAGGAATTGAGCCTTTGCCGTTGATGGTGCCCCTCTTTGGAATGACCTCCCGCTGAAGGTTAGGCAAGCTTCCTAACTGCCCATCTTTAAAACTCATCTTAAAATTATTTTTTAATCTTTGGCTTTTGACTCAGTGTGAGACTTGATTTTTAGTTTGACCGTTTTTGTGCTTTCTACGGTCTTTGTTTTTGTGAATTAATTTTGCTCCATGTACAGCACTTTGTATTCAGTGGTGGTGGTTGTAAAGTGACCTATAAATCCAGTTGAGTTGAATTATTCTGGAATTTAGCAAATGGAAACAATTTTGGGAATCGAAATTAACCTATAATTCACAATTTCATGTCGGACAGAGAGAACAAAAAAAAAACGTCTTTTAATATGGTGTTCTTAAAACTTCGGGTTTTCAGGACGTCTTTCGTTATTAAACGTGGCCTTAACTGGGCATGCACAGGTGCAACAAAGCTGACCTCTTCAACATAGTCATGGCCAACAGGTTGGACATCACTCTGCAGTGCAGCCAGGGTCGATGCAGACAGAGATTCTGAAATCTCCGTTTTGACATCGACAGCACTTGAGGAGGACATTGCAATCTTGGGGGCTTCGCCTTTGCACTCTTCGGACTTCGATGTAGTTTGCAATTTACTCCCACCTGCAATGAAACCATGTAAATGGGATTTTGAAGTCATAACACCACTAACGTTTGAAGTTACAAATCTTATGTATAGGAATGTCCCGATCCCGCTTTTTTGGCAATGAGTCCGAGTCTGTGGTTTTAAGTACCAGTTTATACCAGCTCCTGATCCAACACCTGCGCAATGCATTATGCAAAAAAAGAACGTGCAACAGATTTTTCCTCAAATTATTTTGGAAATAGTCATACATCAGCGTGTATATGTTATATATATTTTCAGATTCTATGGACCATTCAACCAAATCAGTGCCAATTATTTGTAATACTCAAAATAAACTCAAAAGTTCTGTATTACCGCCCCTCCGCCCTTTTTTTTTTTTTAATTAACAAAATTTGATGATTCACATATTGAACACTTCAATGTGTATTGGTTCATCTCAGAACTTGTTTTATTATGTCAGTTTTTGTACTGAAACTCTTAGTGGGTTTTTAGCATAAAAGTAGCAAATACATATACTACAGCCATGACATTGTGTGTGTACATTAGTCCTGACATCGAAAAGGAGGTGATAGGACAGTATATCGAGCAATCACTGCTGTGTGCCTGCCCAGGTATACCGGTCCTTTTCGGTGTCACAATACTTTGCTGAGTGGTGAAGGCAGTGGGTTAACATTCGCATGGACAATTTTCATCCGCCAAGAAGCATAATAATCATCATCTTTTTTTTTCTTTTTTTTTAAACTCACCAACAAAATTAATCTTAGGTGTGTTGACTTTCTTTCCGGGTATGGTAGAATTGGCAGCAGACAAACTGCTCGCTAACTGATTCTTGACACCACTTGCGCTACTGCTGACCAGGTTAACAGATTTTAGGTAGGGAGTACTGGACAAGGAGGCAGCCACACCAAGAGAGCTGCTGGCAGAGGAGCTGCTCAAGGTTGAAGTGATGGTTTTGCTTGGGGCAGATGTGCTTGAAGACAAAGTCTGAGTCACCATGCTGGGTTCAGTAGAGGGAATGGGCTTTCCAAGTTTGGTATGAAGCTTCAAAACCTGTAAGAAATAAAAACGAGCTCAGGAAAATGAGCTCAGAAACACTCATTTTGCCAAGTCAACACCCAACATCAAATCAGCTTGAACCAGTTGACTGCTGTCAATCAAGGGAATTAGTTCATACCCCAACAACCAAAATAAACCAACACAATCTTATCTAATCTAAAAAGAAGCAATAACATCACAAACATTTTAACACTACCTAAACAAAACTGACCTATGTTCTATCCACATAAAAACCATCTGTGTTGCATATAGTGATGTATTGCAATGTTCGAATGATTCCCGTACCTTCTGATGTTTGGCTCCTCGAATATGGGCAGCATAAGCATCTGCACCAGTGCAGGAAACGTCACAAAGTTCGCAGCGGAGTTGGTTCTGAGAACTTCGGGCCAATAACCCACCACCACTACCGCTGCTGCTGTTACTGTTCTGCGAAACCTTTAGTGCTGCTTCCTTCTTCTTGTGTTTCTGGCCTTCCAGATGCTCTTTGTAGGTCTGGAACATTCATGGAAATTCAAAAAATATTTCCTTCAGACACTTTTTACCATATGACTGAATAAACAGGTTTGGCTTGGGATGTTGCAATTCGGGCTTTAATGGGGATTGCCTGTAAAATGTTCATTTTTAGAGCAACAATGACCGATTTTCCTTAAATAAACATTTGATCTGTTGATTTATTTCACTTAATTGATTACCGGTAATCAGATTCAAAATGTGACATTTATATATTATTCAAAACCAAACATTGCTTCAAATAGACAGTGCAGAAAATGCGCAAACAAATTGGTATTCAATTACTATTTTGGTCTGTGATGTCAGAAAATAGGGAGAAATGTGGCTGTTTGCACGTCCTATATGGAGTAAACAAAGATAATCTTGATAACTTTGTCTTACAATTAGAATAAAAGCAAATGACCAAATGGAATGAAATGCAGTTTGCGCTGCTACATACAGGCCAGAAATGTAACCACTGTCTTAATATCCAACTTCAAAAGTACACAAAAGACTTTTTTGCCAATTCCCTTTTACAACTCACCTGCGGGCCAGCACAGCTGATCTTACAAACATCACAATAGTGAATTTGGGGAGGTTTTGGTGGCTGCTTGGGCCGGAGCTGCTTATTCTCAAAGGGAGGTTTCTTTGTGAAAGTGTTTCCAGTCCATGCTGCAGTTGCAGCTACAGCTGCCACCGCCTGTTTCTGGTGTTGCTGCTGCTGTTGGTAATAACTTGATGCTGCTGAATAGACCGCTGCTTCATAGCCTGTATATGAGGTTCCTACAAAATAAACAGATACAGTATTTCGCAAGGTGTCATTGCGATCTTTCCAACATTTCATTTAACGCTGTCCCATCTTAAATTAGGAAAGTGGTGGGGTACACTGAACACAACAGCAAGGCCGATAGAGTCCAGCGGACTTGAATCGAAATGGCACAAGATGTGCATTTATCTGACTAAAAGTGAACTGTAAAAATACGGCTACATATAAATAACCTATTACAGACGGTAAATGTTGATGAATTGTGATCTTGACTAATGCATTTGTCTTTCTGTTCTATTACCATAATTACAGGCACAAGAGAATATCTTTTTGAAGGGGGGAATCCAAAGTCGAGAATGGGTATTATTAGATTTTGGGGGAGAATTGTCACATTGGATAGACGTTTGCTGGCAAAGTATACTTTTACTCCAACATGATATTTAATGCCTAATATTAATTTATATCTAATCATGTAGTGGTTTTGACATAAATCCCACAAGGAATTAAGGACAGATTAACATGTTCGACGGGTGTGCTTTTGGCATGTTTTTGGCTCTGAGCCACACATCATTTCGAGAAGTACCAGTAAAACATTTACTACTCAATGTGAATCACAGAGCATGGCAAGTACCACCATTTGATAGCTATTATAGTAACATGCGTTGCTAATAGAGCTGTGCCATACGGATACAATTTAACCAATATTTTTGTCAGCTTTCTTGATAATGATATGACTATGGGTTCTGTGTAAACCATGCAATTAAAAATAAAAAAGAAAACGAAATATCAATCCAATCGGATGTGGAAAGTGCAGTTTTTCCAAGAACTTATTGACAGTCATCAACACTGACAAAGTCGGCTATAAACTCAAAGTAATTAAATTATCATTGTACTGTAAATGGGCTTTCATGATAAATTATTTTATGTTACAACAGATGTGTTTGTTTTGTTTGCGTGCATGCGATAACTGCACCAACAGGTGTGGTGTACCAATCTGTCCATGATCCACAGACATAATTTGAATGCAAATGGAGTGTCCGCATTTCGAACATTGCAGCAGCTACCTTCTTGTGAAGTGGCATAACAAGTGCCCAGAAACCCACACTTACCAGAGTAGGTGACAGCATTTGTGCTGTAAGTTGGACTCTGGGAATATGACGGGACCACAGAAGCGGCAGCAGCCACAGGCTGGACAGTGGAGGTCACAGGGTAGATGGAGAAAGAGGACGTAGCAGGACTGGGTGCAGCTGGCTTTATCACCGTCACCTGACGAGTTTGCTGGGTCTGGGTGTATGATGTAACCCCCTGAGTATAACCTGGTTTGGGGGCTGGTGAACCGAAAAGTAGACATTCGTAGGCCTGATTATCATGACAATTGAAACATTTAACTGTCATATGTCGCATTTGTTCATCATGCCCAAGGGGCAACATTACAAATGTTTAGGTTGGTTACAAGATTACATATGCCATTTTTTGTGATGTCATGCAGAAAAATGTATTTCATGTCTTAGCCCAGTCATTAAATTTCACACAAAGCCATTTACTTTACAATCAATAATGAGCTAGAAAACATAAGCGGTGTTCAATAGTAGTATAAAATGAAAACAGTGATGTGGAATACATTTTTTTAATCAACTTAATTGAACCTACAGACAGCTAAAAATGTATTGATTATTCAACAGAGCATTTCCTCATACCTGTTTGATAGTAGGACTCTGCAACAGTAGGTTGTGGCTGAGCAGCAGCTGCCACCACTGCAGTTGCAGTTGGCTGCTGGTAGTACTGCTTGCTGTCGTATGGCACTGCAGAAGCGGTGGACCGGACATATGAGTAGGAGTCCTGAAAATTCAACCAATATCAGTCATATTCCTTTTTATTTTTTTATTTTAGGAATTCCCTAATCTTTAATACAAAGGCCTTCACAGTGCAGTGCATTCTTACCAGAAGGACAAAACCCGGGCAACAGAAAGTATTTCTTACATTCATTCGATATCATTTGACTCAAGAAATTGAGTGACGGTTGGACTGACCCCGACCTAACTATCACTTTGCATTTCGTTGAGCGTAAAGAAATTTCAAGTTTACATGTACTTTACTTTTCAATACAGTGCTGTTTTTTACTTTTGTTCTCTACATCCACAATTACATTTTTGTTTTCCATTTATTTGATTTTGATACAATTTTAAAGAGTAAATAAACACTTAACTTGACATGCACTTTTCTTTTTCTACATGATATATGGGACGTGGCAGGACATTTTTTCATTGAGGAATTAAACATTTCAAAATTGTCAATAGTCAAGTTAAGTACAACTTTATTGTCAAAACTTGCCCCATTTGTACATTTTTACTTCTTACTGAATTGATATCAGCAATTAATTTATCTTTATCACAAACAATATCAGATCTATTATTGATGATCAGAGATTAAGATACAAGCGAATGAATCATGAATTGCAAAGAGTTTACTTCTCTACTAGAATTACAGGTTCAAACTTATAAATCACCATGACAACATAATTTTGCCACACAAATGCGAGGTATTATAAGTATATTATACTGTAAATTGGTAAAATATCAATCTAAAGCCCAGGTTATAACAATGCAAGAAAAATCTGTGGCTTTAACCACTTCACATATCCAACTTTTCATGAATCATACCTTTGATACGTAAACAAGGGAATTAAAAAAAAAAAGCTTTGGCAATCATGAGATCATGTTGTCTGGAATCCTAATTTTGATGAAATGAATGGACAAACGCAGTTATAACAAATACATAGTTGTCACTAGCCACTAAATGTTCAACATCAAAATACGCCGTCCTAGTTTACAAACACCAAATAGGTCTTTTTGGCAATGTGTAGTAGCTAATCAGTCAATTTTAAAGAGTGGCAGTGCAGCAGATTTTGTAGGGCATTTTGAATTATAAAAAAAAAAATGTTGACCCCTCGTTCAGAGAGTACGGGTGCAATCAGGCTAGGCCAGTTCAATGTCGTGTTGTGTTCCTGCCTAGTTCCCGCCGACAGATATGACCAAAAAAATCAACTTGTGTACCTGGTAGTTTTGTGAGGTGACTGGTGGTGGTGGTGGAGGAACTTCAGGCTGCCGCTGAGTATAGCCATAATCAGCTGTAGCATGGGTTGGCTGGTAACCACCATATGCTGCGGCAGTAGCAGCAGCAGCCACTGCGACAGGTGCAGGCCGAGCAACGGCCACGGTCGCTGCTGTGGGAGCGTAGGCTGCTGCTACAGTGTGAGCTGCCACAGGTGCTTGATGAACTGTGTAACTGGCCACCGTGGTGGGATGGGTGTATGCTACCCCGGCAGCTGGCTGCTGACTGGCAGGAGAAAATACAAAAGCAGTGTTTAGTAGTGTGTTGCATCTTATGGTGTCATAAATATTCAGTGCAACAAAAGAGCTCTATTATTTCTACAATACAATAAAGACACCCCATTACAACTATTGCAGAAGCCAGCCTGTGGTCTTTTCTCAGGGAGACAGAATGAATACTTTCTACAAAATGGAAAAAAACTGAGAAATTTAGAGCCTACATTGATGACATATTGGAAATAAAGATGGGGCACACACAAGAAGTAACAAATCTGCTGAATGACAGAGACAGAACTGGAAACATTCAATTCACACACGAAGAAGAAACCCCGGACAATAGCTTGTCTGGACCTAAACATTCACTACACCGAAGATGGCAGCATAAAAATTACAATCTATAGGAAGCCCACACATAATGACAGGACCTCCTCTGTACGTCGGAACGTCCCATGGCATACCAACATTCAGTAGTCAGGATATTTTACAAGCTAACATCATAACAGGCAATAGGGATAGACAGGAGAAAGAAAACCACATATAACACACTCTCACACTCTGCCAATACACCAAATGGGCCACCAGCAAAGGAAAACAGCAAGACAGACAAAATCAACAACAAAAAAAAAGCAATAAAAACAAAACCTAAGGCGTAGGAAAAAGAGTAGTGTGTTTCCGGTAACATGAAATTTCAGCATAGGGTCGGTAGGTCGGACAAAGTTTTTTTTTTAATCTCCCCCCCCAACCAAAAATGTAAACAAAATAACCATAAAACATTAAAAAAAGGAGACATTGAAACCCCCGCTCGCCGCCAAAGGTGGCGAGAGAGTTGGGTACCCGGCGGCTGGGTGTTACAGCCATCTCGTTACCTCTGCGTCCCACATCCTAGACGCATAATTTTCCCACGGGACGCGAAGTTCCAAATAATGTGCGTTTTTGGGACGCAAGGAAATTTCTCAGTCAAAACAAACAAACAAAAAAACTACGGCAAGCCTGAGGATTTCCGGTAGCGTGTCGTTTCCGTGGCGTCATTTTAACGGTACCTAAAAATAGTTTAACCATTAAAGTCACCGCACACGACTTGACTGTGTGATCAACGCGATTTCACTGTGCCTCTACGTGTTTGTGGTGTGGTGTGTGAGTGTGTTTCTTCGAATTTACTTTCGTTTTGTTTTGTTTTCAATGTTGGGGGGGACGCAACAGATAACGTTATGTGCGCATGCGGGTTGCTATTTTAGTCCGCAAACTGAGGAATCGCGCGGATCAAAGTTTGAGATGGCAGCAAAAAAAACTCACAAAAACATGCATGGCAGGCTGATTGAACACTCTAAATCAGGGGTGTCAAACTCATTTCACATGTTGGGCCACATACGGCCTCGGTAGATGTCAAGTGGGCCGGACCATTAAAATGATACAATGCTTTGCTATAAATAACCAAAACAATTGTCTTTCCTTTGTTTTGGTATAAAGAAGCACAAGAACATTAGGAAAATGTTGAAATTTAATGAACATATCTTTTACAAAACATTTCATGAAGCACCTTACATTTCCTTCGACAAATGTGCAATTTACTTTTATCATTCACATATATGCATTGCAACTGATCCCACTGATTGTACAAACTTTAACAAGTAATTGGTATTGAAAAATATAGTAATGCACTTTAAGATTAAACAAGATTCATAAAGAAAGCAAGTTTTAAAGCATTTACACGTGCATATAAAATCTAAATGTAATCCCTGCCTACACCTTACAAACTAAGGAGAGTGCTATTAAATGTGTAAATGTGAGAGTGCTATTGATAGCGTCTGCTGTCATGGGTCTGTCTCAGTGACAGACTGAGGCTGCTGTTGTCTTCTTCTCTGATCAAAACAGTGTCCCCTTGCGGATACTCAATGAATTGCACCTGATTAAAAATATTAATTCTGTGTCTTTAATGCATTTTTTTCACTTTTACATTATCCTGCGGGCCTGATTGAACCTACTTGCGGGCCGGTTCCGGCCCGCGGGCCGTATGTTTGACACCCCTGCTTTACATAATCATCTCGCGGGCCGGATTAAACTCCTTTGCGGGCCGGATCCGGCCCGCGGGCCGTATGTTTGACACCCCTGGAATAAACCATTCGTCACAAGGTGTAGTAATGCTAATGTTAACTGTTGGTAGAACTAATGATGACGTGTGTTAAATTTGAAGGTTGTTTGAAAAAAAATGCCGACCGTAAAGTTTTTTTTTCGAGGTGGAAATTCTCGGTCGGTTGGGTTACCGGAAACACACTACTTTTTTTTCTACGCCTAAACAGGAACACGACACTTCCAGGTGTCGGACAAATTACAGTACCGATTCAACACATCATGAAAAAAACATCAAACACATACTGGAGGAAACTATACCTGAAAATATGACAACAACTTCCATCCATCCATTTTCTAATCCACTTATCCTCACAAGGGCCGCAAAAGTGCTGGGGCCTATGCCAGCAGTCTTCGGGCAGTAGGCGGGGTATACCCTGAACTGGTTGCCAGCCAATCGCAGCGACAACATGTGCACCCAAATGATACCACAACACCGGACAAGAAATGCAAGATAATCTATGAAATTCCATGGAAATCATGGACAAACATTCAGCACCCACAAAAAAAGGGCATCAAACAGAATGCGAAAAAGAAATGACAGGACATTAGACTAGAAGACAACATCATAAAGCAGAGCAAGAAATCAGCCATAACAGACCACTGCAGAAGATATACAGTATTCACATTATGGATTGGGAGAAAAGGAAAGCCATGACATCAGAAACCAATAAATTCCAAAGATGGATCAAGGAGGCAATTGAAATAAAGAGGCTAGACTCAGGACTGATTTGTATACTGTGCATTGAGTTGAACTGCATGTTGGCCTGTACAACCGCCGATTCTTCAGTTTGTCCTTGCCTTTCTTTGGAAAGTGGGCAAAGGTGAAGATAACCCAGTTGGATTTTGCAGTGCGGACTCTGCACCGGCTATCTGTAAAAGATCTGAGGTGGACCACCTAGTTGGAGGCACTGCTAGGGAGATTTCTTTGTCGAAATCTGTCAGATTTTGAGGAGGGCCAACCTCTTCCTGCAGCATTTCATCTTACAGAGATGAAAGTGGACTTTTCTGAAAATTCCGGAAAAATAAATAAATAAGTGTGTGTGTGTGTGTGTGTGTGTGTGTGTGTGTGTGTGTGTGTGTACACGCGCACGCACTTGGCCGATCAAGCATGAATTAGTTTACACAAAACGCTATTCAAATACTCGACATTCAATCTTCCTTTTGTGTGCACACGTGTACCCTTTGTGGCTTCCGTTCGGGCCGAAATTTCGAAATCTCCAAGATATGGCGAGGCCATGAGAATGCGAGGCGAGGGTATTACTGTTGTGGCGACTCCACTCAAACTAAGCGAGCCTCAGCAGTAGATAGCCCGCGGCTCTGCTGTGCGGGGTTCAGCGCGAACATGTACGCAACCGCGTCTTTTAATCAGCGCCGACGCAAATGACGTCACACACGACAACAGCTAAGCTAAGTTAGCCGAGACGACACTCGAAGTCAGACGGACACGATTTTCTGCCTATCTGTGTTTTTCCCTTTTTGGCCAAATATATTTTTGACGACAACTGTCTTGTCCACGGCGTCTTTTATTCGTTCCACTGGGGTTTAGCAGGTGTGTTTATAAAGAGACGAAAATTGTTTGGGGACTATCCCCCACGTTCTAGTTGAGATGGTATAACCCAAGAGGCAAAATGACGCTTGCTACTGTTGTTGCGAGTTGCTATTCGTTCTACTAAACCATTAGTCAAACGCCATCATCCTTCTGTTGTTATTACGCAAACAAAAATCTCTTTACTGTTACTAGTGTTAGTGCCTCAATATGGCTACGCTCGTGAAAGCAATACAACGAACTCAAACGCGTCTTCGTTCAATGTTGTCAACTCATATCCGGATTATGCAAATTTTCCTCATTTCTCCGGAGAAATTTTCATAAAAATTTGAAAAACCCGGAATTCCGGGAAAATCCGGAGGACTTTCATCTCTGATCTTATTAAATGGACTTTCATGTTGTTATAACTAACATTGTGTAGCACCATATTGTGTAAAAGGTTGCCCACTCGGCATCCGTTGCAGCCTGGTCATCCTGGAAGAGGCATTCTCCCATCAAAGTTTCTGATTTTTACTCGGCCGGGGTTTTTTTTTTTTTTTTTTTTTACCCTTGCCGTCCTGGGGTTTAAGATCAGGGGATGTAGTTAATATTTGTCAACTGTGGGCATGTGAAGCCCTTTGAGACTGTTTTGGGATTCAGGGCTAAATAAATAAGCTTGACTTGACCTTGTGTCACCGCTTCATCAAGCAATAGCAAGAACTCTACTTGAGGCTCCTTGCCAGCAGAGTTGAATGAACAATATCGGTATCCATAACCAAATATGACATTGTATGCACATGCGCACACAGTTTTTGATCCATGAGAGAGAACCTTATTTTAAAAATAAAATGAATACAAAAATGTGTATCTGAAGAATAAACCGATGATAAATTCAGTGTCATAAGGTGACAAACAAGTGAACATCGCTTATCCCTGAGGAAGAACAAACATTACTCCCACCCTCAGCTCTGCTGTTCAGTATAACAGTGATGGCAATGGCGAGTGATGAAAAAAGCGGAAAGGGGCGTGGCCTGGGCGGGGGCGTGGCTACTTACAAAAGTGGCACTAAATATGCTAAAGATGAAGTGTATTGAATTTACACACTATTTGAAACTTGAACAGAAAAAAATCCCAATATTGCCACTATTCTTTCAAGTGAAAATTTGTGCAATTTTGCTTATGCATTCCTGGTGAGCACCAATATGTAACTTCAAATTTGCTGCTCAAAATCAAAACTAAAAAAGGAAACACATTCCCTGCCATATTTAAGATTTGTTCATTACTTGTATTCATAAAGTGTTGTGTAAATGTGATAAAAAGCTGTTGTTGATTCTTACCTCATACAGTGATAGTGAAATCCCACACTGTTTACTATATATGGGTTATAAATGTATTATATAGAGTGGATTTCTATTTACAGTATATACAACTGCAAAGTTTCAGTTTCATGACGTAGAATACTTTATTTTCTCTTCATTTTAAGCTTTTTAGCAAGCGCAAAAAGCTTATTGGTCCTCTCCGTCTTTTTCCACTCTCTTTTTAGCCAACTCTTCTTGTTTTTACACATGCTCCAGGCTGTCGAAAAGGGCTTGAGATCGAGTAGTTACTTTTCAGTAGAAAAGTCTGTTTTCAGTGTTTCACCGAGGTTGCGTGACTCTGTAAAGCCTTCCATCCTCTCGATCCGTACAGAATGACATCGTCACACACTGTACACAGAGCTTTACCGGCGACATCGAGCTTTTTCACGAAATCCGACACAAACACAATGGTTCCTCTTTACTGTTTCCTACTGGGGACACCGTCAGCTTTCTATCCAACCAGTCCCATCCAAACGTGTTTTTCAGATCCGCATCTATCTGACGCATTTCAGCTTCGTCGCGAGTCTCGATAACATTCGGCATTCGCGAGAAAGGGGTTTAGGAAGGCGAACACGCATTGGTTGTGATTTGCATTTGCCGATATAGCGACCAATCACAAGTAAGACATCATACATGTCCAATCGCAGGGCTGTTTACAATCGGAAGATGGAAAGACTGATTGGGAGAGCTCATGAAAACTCGACGATAAGGTACCTGACCACCCCTAAAATTTTCTCAACGGATTTAGACGATTCACAAAAATGATCAATTTAAGAAATAAAACGGCGTACTTCCGCGTATCCGCGGAAAATTGCCATCACTGGTATAATGATGACTTTGCAAGCTGGCTTCAAAAGTTGTGCAAAACAAAGAACTAAATATTCCTTCACTCTGAGCTGGGATTATAGGAATACAACAACCAACCTAAAATGTCAAGTAGATGAAATTGAAGCCCGTTTTATGATTACATTCTTATTTCTTGGAAATTCTGAGATTTTTCTGTTAAAACAAAAAAAGAATCTGATCCACATGTGGAGTGAGGCAGCTGCTTTTTGCTGAGACACCTTGTCTGATGATTCATCGTGTTGGCAGGGTGTTTTGGGTATTTCCCCTGTTGCATGATGAAGCTTCTCACGATTTGTTTGGATGGATTTTTATGTAAATTGCCAGTCTTTGTCGACTTCAGAATTCATTCTGCTGCTACCACTCTAAGTTACATCAATAAAGAAAAGTGAACCCCCTTGAGAAGCAGCCATGCAAGTACAAGCCATGAAATCACCTCCACCATGCTTCCCAGATGAGTATGTGCGTTTTGGATCCTAAGCAGATCCTTTCTTCATACTTTGGCAGAGGTTACTCTTGGTCTCATCAATCAATAAATCGTTCTTCCAAGAATTTTGTGGCTCATCTCGGGAATTTTTGCAAAATTCAATGTTGGCAATCCGATTCTTTTCACTGATGAGTAGTTTGCATCGTGTTATGGCCTGTCTTTTAGGTCAGGGGTGCCCAAACTTTTTGGACCGAAGATCTACTTTTCGTTCAACCACCCTCCCCGGATCGCCCCTTACCGCGCACTCACGCACACACACACACGCGCGCGCGCGCACACACACACACACACACACACACACACACACACACACACACACACACACACACACACACAGACAGACGCGTGCATGCACCCACGCACACACAGACGCGTGCATGCACCCACGCACACGCGCACGCACGCGCGGCATGATGAGAAGCCAAACACGGAACCAAGCGATGCACTTTTGCAGCCTGTGGACTATCGTAGCTCACACGTACCGTTTTAAAGTGCTTCCCTTAGCCCTCTAGATTCCTATTCTTTGCCCGTGCCCTCGGTGAATTGTACACGAAGCAAACTCTGAATGAGAATAATGACGGTCAAA
This sequence comes from Hippocampus comes, assembly GCF_001891065.2. Lineage (NCBI taxonomy): Eukaryota > Metazoa > Chordata > Actinopteri > Syngnathiformes > Syngnathidae > Hippocampus > Hippocampus comes. The sequence goes on along the minus strand of NW_017842057.1, from coordinate 2,061,688 downwards.
GATATAGCGCAACAGCTCTGATCACAAGCTGCAATTGCAAACTGCTGAGCGTTAACAACTTCCGCTGACGTAGTCACACGCCACCGGAGGTTAAAGATTTATATGCTTTATTTTATTTTTAAAACCTTTCTTTGGGAAAATGAGACTGATAGGATGACTAGGGTGCAGTGTGCATTAACACAAAAAATATATTACTAACGTACAAAGACACACAAATGCTAATTTTTTTTCTCCCCTACACCTTTCGGATCTAATTGGGACGAGTCCTAGATCTACCGGTCGATCAGGATCGACGTAATGGGCACCCCTGTTTTAGGTAATCGGATCACATGTAAAGCATAGCATATTGCACAGCTTACATTCTTAACAGGTAAATGCAAACTAAAAATAAGCTTCACTTTAAACTTAACTTGTTAAACTTTGCAGATTGCAGTTGCATTCCTGACATGTTTATAAATAATGGTGCAACTTAAAAGAAGGTGATACAGTACAGTGGCCTTAATGTTTTTAGCTGTAAATGTTTAGTGCATTTCAAAATGGATCCAAAAACTGTACACAAAGATGCACTATGACTACAATAAAACTATTGATAAACGCAAAAAAAAAAGACTTCAATGTATTTCACTATTCTCAGGAATCAAGCATCATTTTCAAGCAATCAGATCAGTAAAATTAGGAAAAGGCACTGTGCTAAAGAGAACAAAATAAAAACTAGTATTGGCTTTTATTTTATGTTTTTATTATTTTTTTATTCAACCAAATCCATTTGTTTTGTTTCACTTGTATACAGTATATAATTTAAAATGTCACGTACGGCTGCCACAAACAATTATTTTGCTAGTCGTCTAATCACTAATTGTAGTCATGATTAGTCTGCTTCTCTGAAATAACCATAATTATCTTACAGCTTGAATTCTTAAATGTATGGACAAATTAATATTAAAGACAATTAAGTTCTTACTACATTCAACTTTGCAGTAAGTACCGGCAACACTGACACATTCATAATGATGGAGCAAATTAAATTAAAGTTGACTGTGGCCTTAAATGGTTTCGCTGTAAATGTTTACTGCATTTTAAAAACTGGAGCCAAAAACTATACAAGCAGAGTGCACTAATACTATGAAGCCATCTAAAAATACAAAAATACATTTTACATATACAAACATTTCACTCTTCTTGGGCACCAATTCACCAAGCCTTTTTAAATATATATGGTAGTGAAATCATGCGAGTGTAATTTAGAAAATGCACTGTGCCAAATACTGCTAAAATGAACACTAGTATTGGCGTTTTATTTTGTTTGACGATATAAGGTCCTCGGAATCATAGATGTTGCAGTCAGAGTGTGTCTGATGTGATTCACGGTTACTACAAGCTGATATTCTGTAATACCAGTCTATGATGCTGTACCAATTAAGTTCACTGAATTGATTATATATTATCTTTTTGTGCCTTTGTGATGATGGACCTTTGATGAGGATGCATGTACATGTACTGCATGTACTCCCGTAAAATTTCACTATGGTGCATGTTTTTCACAGGTGCTCTGGCAGCAAACTACCATTACATGGACAGCTACGGTATGGTACGGGATATGAAAACTATTCCTCACTCCTAAATGACCTTTGGTTTAAGGTAAGTCTGTAAACGCCGTTTTCACAGAAGTGTTAATTCGCATGTTGATCATTTACTTTGGGTTCAAATTAACATTGTATAACCTCCTTGTGATTGAAATAATACATTTGTCCTAAGGGAAAATCAATGCTGCTTCGAAACCCAGCTTTGTAGTCACAGCTCTTCAATGCATTGTGAAATTCTGGTAGACAGGCAATATAAATTGTCACAACCCGCTGCGGGAAATAATATGCCGACGACACGTTATTCTCTGACCGAGTACACTGGATGAATTCCTCTGAATGCCTGCTCACATCCGAATGGAGCAGGGGGATACTCTCACCTCCCCCCGGCATGAACAAAGGCAGCGGCGGAAAGCAATTAACTATAAAGTAAACTGGATCGTCACATGCAGTGAGCGACGACCCCCTCGATCATATGAACGCTCACGGAGATGTGATCGCCTTACCTATACTGGGCGGCAGCGCCATGAGTGAATCCAAAGTAATTGCCGGTAGCCATTTTGGCATCTTCACCAAGCCGGCTGGGCACTGCGGAGGACAGACATACACGGTTACGCTAAGCTAACTGCTCGCATCAAGCTACACGGAGAGCTCCAACGACAAATGAACTTCTTATGTCGATGCTGTGGCTACAGCGTCGTTAACAGAAAACATGAATGCTGTAATGACACGTACCATAGGTGAAGGATACAACAGGACATATAGGAATCATTGGTTTCGTATGTTCTATCGACGATCGAGTAGGTCAGCGTATTTATATTACATGTCGTACCCGGAAATGGCGTTCTAGCGCCTGCGCAAAAGCTAACACAGACAGACGGACAGACGGACGGACAGACAGACAGAAAAGAAAAAAGGTCGCCCAGTTTCATGTACATATTGACATTGTTTTTAGGGAACAATATCACAGAAGTGCCTCAACAGAATCAGTGAAAATCATGAAAATATAGCGGAATGAATTAAAAAAATAAAAATAGGCCTTATATTTGGCCAAACATTTGCACACACACAAGGAATGTAATAACTCTCTTACAGCATGTTTTCTTCATTTTGTAACATTTTCTCCCATTGATAGTGATTTCTTTTTTTTGCATGCCCAAAACACTGCTCAGATAAGTGGTTACATGAATCAAAACATTTTTTCATGTACATCAGGGGTGTCAAACTCATTTCACATTGTGGGCCACATACGGCCTCGGTAGATGTCAAGTGGGCCGGACCATTAAAATTATACCATACTCTGCTATAAATAACCAAAATAATATGTCTTTCCTTTGTTTTGGTCTAAAGAAGCACAAGAACATTGGGAAAATGTTGAAATTTAATGAGCATATCTTTGACAAAACATTTCATGAAACACCATAGATTTCCTTAGACAAATGTGTGATTTACTTTTATCATTCACATGTATGCATTGCAACTGATTGTACAAAGGCACAAAACTTTTAACAAATCATTGGTATTGAAAAATATAGTAATGGACTTTAAGACTCAACGAGATTTATAAAGAAAGGAATTTTCAACCATTTACACATGTGCATATAAAATCTAAATTTAATCCCTGCCTACTCCTTACAAACTAAGGAGAGTGCTATTAAATGTGTAAAGAAGAAAATACAGTATTCACATGTTCTTGATAGCATCTGCTGTGTTGGGTCTGTCTCGATGACAGACTGAGACTGCCGTTGTCTTCGTCTCTGATCAAAACAATGTTGTCTTCTATTCTAATCAAAACAGTGTGTCACCCTAGCGGATATATTGTCTCTCGGTGTGAGTGTGAGCGTGGATGGTTGTTCGTCTGTGTGTACATTGCGATTGGCTGTCAACCGGTTCAGGGTGTCCCCCGCCTACTTCCCGAAGACAGCTGGGTTAGGCTCCAGCACCCCCCGCGACCCTTGTGAGGATAAGAGGATCGGAAGATGGATAGATGGTTTTACAGTGCACAAGAAAATTACTTTGTAAAACGAGTGATTTTGTGTATTTTATTTTCATAATCACATTTTGAGTGTGCCAGAATTCGCTGTCCATCCTCTAATTATGAGTAAATGTAACATTCAAAGACAATAACCAAAAGTTTTCAGTTCGCATTTTGCCTTTCTTCAATGGATGCTAAAAATTGGATGTCTGTAATAGTGAAATATCTACATGTAGAAACCTTTCAGAAATGTGTTTAACAGTAGCACACACAGTCATCTTGCGAACTGAATCCTGTGCTGCTATGCGAAGGTCCACCATGTGCTCATCAAATGCTAACACTGAGTTAATACTGACCACCTTTTGCTGCAATTACAGATACAAGTCCTTTGGGGTATGCCTCTAACAGTTTTGTGTATTGAGAGACTGATTTTTTTATTTTAATTTTTTTCCTATTCTTCCTGGAAAAAACAGCTCCAGCTCAGGTACATTAAATGGATAGCGTTTGTGAACAGCAGTTTTAAAATCTTTTTTCAAATTATCACTTGGATTCAGGTCTGGACTTTGACTTGGTCATTCTAACACCTGGATATGTTTAGTTTTGAACCATTGCATTGTCGAAGAAGGTAAACCTGCATCCCAGTCTCAGGTCTTTTGCAACCTTCAACAGGTTTAAGTGGCCCTGGATTTGGCTCCATCCATCTTCCCATGAAGTCTATCTTCCTTGTCCCTGCTGAAGAAAAGTAGCCACACACCATGGTGCGAATGAACATCTGGAGGTGACAGGGAGTCTCGAAGTAAGTTTGTCACATGTCACTTTTGGAAAGCATAGTGGTTCAATAGCTTTGAAAGTGCCACTGCTGGAAGTCAAAGTAGGCTGCACTTTCAATGTTTAAAATGTTAAAAAATAATACAAGCATTAAAAAACAAAATATGTTTGCTATGAGCAGTCTGTTGTGCAGTTTGTCAAGCCAACATTAAAAAAAAAAAAAAAATCTGTGTCAATGATTGTTATAATTGTGGGGGGCAAATGACTTACGGTATCAGCTTCCTCTTTTGTGAAACAATCTTACAGGGGTCGCACACTGTTAAATCCCTCCCCTTTGACAAAGATTATATTCTGGTCAGATCTGACTCAAGACTTGACTCGGAGATTGACTATTTTTATTGAACATTTCATCTACATTTTATTGGCAGGACTGTATTTTTTTTAAATGAGCAACATATACAAACACTTCTGTAAATTACAGTTCTGTAGTGACAGAACTCTAAAGTCTATCATATAATGCAGATATATTCGACCATATCCTGTAGCACGAGTACTCAAAATTATACCACATTTGAATGTAATGTTATTCAACACTTTAACTTGACAGACATCGAAAGGAAATAATTCAGCGAGTGCAGAATACAATGTTGATTTTAAGTGTGCCTACAAACAGGTTTGTTGCATTACACATCTTCATCCATTTTCTGATCCACTTTATCCTCACAAGGGTCGCGGGGCGTGCAGGAGCCTATCGCAGCTGTCTTCGGGCAGGAGTTAGGGGACACCCTGAACCAGTTGCCAGCCAATCGCAGGGCACACAGAGACGAACGACCATTCATGCTCACACTCACACTTAGGGACAATTTAGTTGAGTGTTCAGTCAGACTGCATGCATGTTTTTGGAATGTGGGAGGAAACCGGAGTACCTGGAGAAAACCCACACAGGCCTGGGGAGAACATGCAAACTCCACACAGGAAGGCCAGAGCTGGAATCGAACCCGGTACCTCTGCACTGTGAGGTCGACACACTAACACTGGACCACCGGGCTGCCCAATTGTGAAAGTGAACAATGGAATATCAGTTAGAGCCCGCGCAAACCGCCGTCATCGCCAATGCAACCATTTTAAATGTCCCAAAAAAGAAAGAAACCACGAGAGCAAGTAACAACAACAGCAGTTGAGAAGAGAATCATTGAAGATGTCATGAAAGACCCGACAAGTGCCATAACCTTTATCTAGAAGATAATACCTATCTCTCGAAGATATCGTACAAGTGAAGGTCATGAACATGATCAAAAGTACAGGCCCAGCTAGAATTTTATAAATCGATGAAACAAAGAAAACCCTTTGCCACCATGATGGAAGATAGAAATGCTCAAACTTTGAGGAAAAAAAAAAACATATCCTCCAAGTGTCAATATTCCACAGTTACATTCACATATTACACAAGTTCATCTGTGAAATTTAGTGGAGGTACACGTCATGGCTTGGCCTAGCATAGCTTCATCTGGGACTGACGACTAAATCTTGACCAAACGACATGATCGCAGCAGCAAAATTAACACTCAAATTGAAAGAAACATACTGTCTGACAATTTAAAGAAATATGCAGGCAAATTAATTCGGTGAAACTTTATCATGCAGTAACTCAACAATTGCCAAAATGACTAGAATGTCACTGAACTGCAATAAGTGCAAGGTTTTAAAAAGGGCCAAGTCAGTCTCCACACTTAAACTCTACTGAGCATTCACCGTAGTTGCGAAAGAGGTGACTGATGGGAGTGATCCCTTAAAATAACTGAAAGGGGCCTGCGATGAAAGCCTGCAAAATACCGTAATCACCAATCAAGTATGCCTAAGGATCAGAGACTTAATTCAGTTATTACAGCCATACAATTTCGAACAAACCATTATGCCTGATCCACTTCAGCTGTTTTTAACAGTGTGTTCCAGCACTTTTGCTCACTTAATAACGTGACATTTTTGTTAGAAATAATTCAAGGTAAGTTGTGTCTTAGAGGTTTATGTAAATGCCTGAAAATAAAACCTCTATCTTTTGTTTCGGGCGGCCCGGTGGTCCAGTGGCGAGCGTGTCGACCTCACAGTGCAGAGGTCGTGGGTTCGATCCTGGCTCCGGCCTCCCTGTGTGGAGTTTGCATGTTCTCCCCGGGCCCGCGTGGGTTTTCTCCGGGTACTCCGGTTTCCTCCCACATTCCAAAAACATGCATGGCATGCTGATTGAACACTCCAAATCCATTGCGAGACTAATAAAGGTTTTCTTATCTTATCTTATCTTAAATTGTCCAAAGGTGTGAGTGTGAGTGCGGATGGTTGTTCGTCTCTGTGTGCCCTGCAATTGGCTGGCAACCGGTTCAGGGTGTCCCCCCACCTACTGCCCAAAGACAGCTGGGATAGGCTCCAGAATCCCCCGTGACCCTTGTGAGGATAAAGCGTATCGGGATGGAATTATATTTTGTTTCATCATAGTCATCTTGTGAGGTCAATCCCAAATGTTCTCAGTCTAGAAGCAAAAATCAGATTCTTTCTCTTTTTACACAGCACTGGAGGAGGGCCTCCTTTAGTAGATAAAATTGAAGGCACAGTATACTGAACTTATGAACACACATAAATGCACACACACACACACACACACACGCACGCACGCACGCACGCACGCACGCACGCACGCACGCACGCACACACAATTATGAAATGCACTTCATGAGGTATATGCAGGAAACTGTTCCAAAAAGTGACACTGCCCAACATACTCTGTACATCGTATCATATTGTGACGATGCTTGCCATATCCAATGGATGTCCAGCGTAATCCGAGTTCACTGACCAACTGAAATCATGGTTGCCCACTGAAATCTGACCAAAGAAATACAAATCTAGCAGCAAACAGTCTGTATAGTTTTCTTCCTAAATTAAAACTTTGCTGATGGAAGAGTTTTTCAGTCACTGAATGTGTCATTCAGTCAATATATTTTTCCAGTTACGAAAGAAAGTCATATGTAGACCATAAGTGTATCAATATTGAAAATTGGGTGAATTTTCCCCAAGAAACAATGTGCTGAAAATGTATTGTGGGCAGCAGTCCTGACAGACACTTCTGATGTTTGATGGACATTAGAGTTGATGACTTTCTTGTGAATGATTCACTCGGTGACGCATTCTGACTTGAATTTCCTCATCCTGTGGATTAAAAACAAACAAAAAAAATTACAATGCTGCTTCTAAATCCTCTGTTTTCCCATTCTAGGAATTACTTGCGTTTTACTGACTTGCATTTTAATGACAGGACGTGTTCACAGATTGATGCCTTTCCTTTTTTTTTTTTTTTTTTTTGAATAATTTAATCCATTTCACTCTTTGACCACAGCAGAAACACAGTAAAACTCAAGTAAAATTTGAGGGAAAAGATGGATGCATGCTTCCATCTTGTGCAATGTACAACATTTCTTTTGTTGAATATTGCACTTGGAAAATTCACTGTAGCCTTTACCGGTAAGTACAATGGTTTGAGATACTACCCTTGAGTTCAGTGGTCCTAAAATTGATGAACCGTGACAAAATATTATGGTTTTGTGAAAACGCAGCAGAAACATCTCAAAACATATCTAATCCCTTCTACACAATAACAATCAAAGGATGTCTTTTAGCAAAAGGAAAAATAAAAAGGACATGCTGATGCCAAAGGTATATTTTGGCCTTGACAATATCACACTCTTCAACTTGACATAATTTCCACGGCATCACATGGGACAGCAACACATTGGGACAACTTGGATCTCCCAAAATAAAAATCACCATCTTGATAACAATTACTTCTGAATGACACAAGGTGATTTACTTTATTAGACTTCATTCTTTAATCAAGTTTGACATCATCATCATTATCATATGTTTAAAGTCATACTTGGAATCACCGAGAAAGAAAATCCTAATTGTGTGCAAATCGACAAACCGTATTTGAATTTCATTGCCGATGCTTTGAGTTGACTTGTTTGTTAGGACGTACCGTTTCAGCGGTGTCGACTGTCTCCTCTCCCTCTGTGTATTCGCCGCCAGGCATGAACGTCTCAAAGTCGGACAGAGGGCTCTCTACTGCCTCCTCATCATAATCAGTCTGGTAGTCTTCTGATAGTTCCTCTGAAAAAAATTGTTTTGTGGATCATTTAGATCGTGTTTTTACAAGGTTACAAAATGCGCTTTAAAAATGATTTAAAAATGAAACCTTCAATCAACGCATTCTTGACAGGCTCGATCCGTGACACGATCTCGGCCAAGTCAGTGAAGGAGGCATTTGGACATGTGACCACCTAGCAGACAAAAACCATATCAGCGTCTGTTCTCATACCATTTCTTTCTCAAACTAAAACCATCCACTCATCAATTTTTTTATACAATCGGTGCTCATTTTTTGCCGCACGTGAGCTGGAGTCTATTCCAGCAGACAAAACAAGTCTTCCCCTTCAAAGTAATATCTCTCTGAAGTTCTCTCTGCCATGCCCTTCTGGAAGTATTCTTCCTGATGAGATTGCTGTGGTCCACATCTTCAAAAGAAGTCTCTTGATGACTCCATTGAGCTTTGCAAAGAGGAGACATTTACGGAAAGCCAGGTCAATTTAGTCTAAGGGAGTTGCTACACAACGGCAATGTCCTTCTCAACCAAGAACTGTTGGATGGTGAAGCACTCAACCATTTGTCCTGCCACAACTTTCACCTCTTCTTCATGCGCCGACAGAAGAAAACGCAGCAGATCTCTTTGATTGATTGCGTGACTCACATCGTAGGGGGAACCTTGTAGTTACAGTACGTGTAGTGTGTTTGAACTGCATGTTGTAACTCCAGTCCTGTAACTTTTCTGACACACCTCATATCAAAAATGTGTTAATTGCGGGAGCCATTAGAACAGGATCTTGTATCATCAACAAACTTGCATGACACCAAGTTCATTAACAAACTTGCATTACAGGAAGTCAAACACACAAAATTACACCCACGTACGCATACTGCATATGCACGCGCGCACACGCATGCACAAATTGTGCTCACATGACTACTTTTGGTCTTATGGAACTCCTCCTGATGTCTGTCTTTAAGCATGCTGTCCACCACATTGCTCCGCCGCCAAACATCAAACAGTGTCTTCCCATGCTGGTATCCCACTTCCTGTGGCGGAATAAAAGATCAATATGTGATTTTCAGCCCATTGGTGAAAGATCAGTGGAGGACAAGAATACTTACAGCAATTTCATCAAACTTTCCAAACTCCAGTGTGCCATAGCGATCGATGGGAGGCCGGATGTATTCACAGTACTCACTGTCTTTAACCAACTCCAGTTGTCGGACGCAACAAACATAAGCAAGCCGCGTTTGGATCTCGGCCATATTAAGGACCTGGAGGAAGGGGTCAGGAGATTAGTGAATATCACTGTATGCAGTATACGAGAGTATAGAGCTGTGGCTCTGAAATGGGGGTACATGTACAAGGAGGCACTTCAGGGGATATTTTAAAATATATTTGTAACGTAGCATCCATGCAACAAAAGAGCTTGGTCACAGTAGTTGACTCCCTGCCACCAAGAATGACTAAGTGAAGCACAAGCTCAAGTGTCTCACTAAAAACCAAGTTCACAATGACAAGGCAATATTCGGTGTTGACATTTGGTAATGTTGTCAGTCTTGTTTTCAATTCATGAGCTGATTGTTTTTCCACCAATCTCTGATTTTGTTTCAAATCAAGTGAATGATTGATTTGAAACTTTGTGCGAACAAATCTGTACTACGATCCCAAAAGAAGGCACTTTATATTGATTACTATTTTGATGTGCACAAATATTTATTTGCGATTAAGTTCATACTTGCTTTCTTTTTTAGTTACCGGTTATTGTCAGGGAATTCCCCCGAACATCTTGAACTTTGAATGAAAAGACTCGACTCAACTCAGGAACAGATTGTCTTTTGCTGATCAGCAAAGGGGGCGAAGTTCCTCGAAGGCAACACAAGTCGTGTTTCCTCTCAGATGGAAACCCCACCTTCGCACCCTCGCTGACCACTTTTTATTCACAGGATATGCAAAATACAAGTAACATATCAGAAAACCATTCCTCCTCATTTGCATGTCGCGCTTCCCAGCCCAGCCCACCGATATGCCCCTCCATCAGTGGACACCTGGAGGCTAAAACATCTTCTTGTGCAAACAATGGATACCTTGTTAATACAATGGGTAGATTTCGCATGAAATGAGACACTGTAACAAACTGGAGGACATCTGGTCATGCTGCCCTCCCGAAGTTGAACCTTCCTGCCTGTCTTATCAGTTAATGAAGCCCTGGCTTCCTTTAGCTCAAGTTGGCCCTTTTTCTGTGTGCTCCATCGTGTACAAATTGTGAGAACATCGCGTTTGAGGTCAATTAACCATATACTGAAATGAAACTTTAAAACATGATAATATTAAGTTTGTCTTTCTCCATCATTGGTACATCTTTTTTTTTCCGTCTTCAAATAGTTCTATAGAAGCCACTACAAATGGAGTTAAAAAAAAAAAAAAAGACACCTGTGGGCACGCACCTTCAGTTTTTTTTTTGTGCAAAAATGCTTCCCATTGGTTAAGAGGTACTTGGTGAATATTTGACCAGGGTTACATCATTGAAAAAAGGTTGAAAACCAATGGTAATACAGCATATGGAATATACTATATTGTTTTGCGTCCACACACCTCCTCAATGGATTTGAAACAAACCAAACAAAGCACCCTTATGAAGGTCATTTGAATACTATAATACAGTAATGATTCACATACCTTGACTTTCTCAGCTAGAGGGTTGAATCGTTTCCAGAGAAGCCACCACCCATTCAGGGAATCACCATAATTGGTCAAGTTGGTTTCATTTCGGCTTCCAACATCTACAGCAATCACAACTTTGGCACCCATGGAGCGAGCCACGTCAGCTGCAAAGAAAGAAAAGACAAAGGACGCTTTTGGAAATTCATTGATTTGGGATGGACAGAAAAGTCAAATCTAAAAAATGAAGGGCATGAAACAATAATAAAAGAAATGGTAATGTCTTGTCCAGGGATACCAAGACAACAAGTATTAAAAAAACGATGAGATTTATTTGAGAAAGAAAAAAAAACATGGAGAGACACCATTCACAGATCTGTCAAGGGAGCCTCCCCCCAATCCCCTGCCCCGTGTCTTGCGCTCTCTTTTGATCTCATTTTCTTCTCTTTGGGAGGGGTTAAGGTCAGCACAATCAGCATTTTGAGCAGCTACACAGAATGCAGTCTAGTGCATGAGCAGGCAACTTTGCCTATCTGCAAAATAACTGGTCAGCATTCAATGGTACGAACAGTTACTTACATTTTAGCACTGTTAGATGTCAAATTCCCATTACAGTAATATAGCTCCAATAAAAATTCATCCATCCATCCGTCCATCCATTTTCCGATCCGCTTATCCTCACAAGGGTCGCGGGGGCTGCTGTAGCCCAGTGTTTTTCAACCTTTTTTGAGCCACGGCACGTTTTTTACATTGGAAAAACTTTGCAGCACGCCACTAACCAAAAATGTTCTAAAATGACACTCTGAACAGTATATTTAATTAAAATATAATTTCTCTGTTTATTTATACTCAATCAGTGTGAAACCTGGGCCTGTTTAGATGAACACAAAACCAATATCCTGGCAGGAATAGAAGAAAGACACAAACGAAGCTCTTCTTCAACAGCTCTCAGTCTCTCTCTGTTTTTAGTTTTGACAGAAGTTAGGCTTGAAAAGCTCAGTTCACACAGATATGTTGTGGAAAATGGGAGTAATGTCAGAACAGCTTTGTTGGCCAGAATGGGGAGCTGAACTCCTTGGCAGCAGTCAACCAAAAACTGTCCAAAGGAAGATCAGCAAATCTTAGTTTTAAACCCCGGTCCTGTTTCAGTTCAGTTAGTTCCTCCTGCTCTTGTAAAGTCATGTCCTTTCCAACAACTGATGCTGAGCTGTATGGGTCCCTAACCCAGTGAAAGCCCAACAACTGATGCTGAGCTGTATGGGTCCCTAACCTAATTCAGTGGAGGCTGAAGAGAAATAAAATGACAACTTCTCCTCAAGACTTTTCAAATGTTTACATATTACCTTACACAGTGCAGCAGTGGGACTTTGCCGTTTCTCTGTGAGTGGGAACATCTCCAAGATGGCACATTGCACATGTTGTTGCCAGAGGTGGACCTTTAAACGGAATCCATTTACTTTATCTGTGCTTGTAAGCAGGTTTTCATTTCGGCCCTGCATCCTTGTGTTCAGTTCATTCAGATGATGAAATATATCAGCCAGGTATGCCATCTTTGCGCACCACTCATCACTTGAAAACAGATTTGAGTAATCAGACCGCTCATTTGTCAGAAACATTTTAAGTTCCTCTCGCAGCTCATACACACGGGTCAGCACCTTACCGCGCGACAACCATCGGATCTCCGTATGGAGCAATAAGGCCTTATGCTGCGCTCCCATTTCCTCACACAGAGATGCGAATATACGGCTTTTCAGAGGTCGTGTCTTTACAAAGTTCACTATGCGCACCACATCGTCCATCACAGGAACCAGTTCTGCTGGTAAAGTCTTAGCAACGAGGGCCTCACGGTGCAAAAAACAGTGCGTAACAATCAGGTCTGGGTTTCTTTCCTTCACTCTGCTCACAAAGCCTTTGGTGCGCCCGACCATGGCTGCAGCTCCGTCAGTGCAAACACTTGTGCAGTTTTGCCACGTAAGTCCTCCCTGGTCCAGATATTGTGATGTGTCCCGAAAAATTTCTTCTCCAGTTGTTTTTTCTGGCAGTGCCTTGCAAAATAGGAAGTTTTCTCTAATGGCATCTCCATCCACAAAACGGACATTAGCCAAGAGATGAGAATGTCCACTAATATCCGTAGACTCGTCAACTTGCAACGCAAATTTCCTACTGATGCGTATCTTCTCCAAAACATGGCTTTCTATGTCTGTAGACATGTCATCAATACGTCTGGCAATTGTGTTATCAGAGAGCTGGACTTTAGCTATCTCTTTAACTGCGTCGGGGCGGAGCATCTTGTTGACAATGGCTATACAGGCATGTAGTATTAATGTCTCTGCCACAGTGTGCGGCTTTTTTGATTTAGCAACGAGTTCGGCTACTAGGTAACTAGCTTTCAGCGCTTCCTCATTTACTTTTGTGGTTTTTCTCATCAAGGTTGCCTGTTTCTCTTTATTTACACACAGGCGAACAAAATAGTCTGTTGGCTTGTTTTGAAGCGACGGGTGTTTCGTTTGGAGATGGCGTTTAAGCTTATTCAGCACCATGGCGCTGTTGGATAGCTTCTCGCCACACACCAGGCATAATGGAGTAGGTGTCGTCTCATCCCCGGTGAAAGTAAATCCATACGAAAGATAGCTTTCACTATAGTGCTTTGAGCTCTCCATCTTTGCTTTCTTTCTCCCACCACTCACACTAGGGCCTTCATCCGGGTCAGAATCTTGTACAGAGTCCAATTCGGAGTTTGCAGTTGTCCTTTTTAAAAAGTTATCCATGACTGTCACCACGACCTCTCACGCGCATCATTAAGTCTCTCGGAGGAACGAGGCAATCAGCTACGTGTTGCCACACGGACGAATGTTAAATTACCCGCCCAGTCTTTACAGCACGGACACCGGACAATAACATACTATTTGCAGAAAATGATTAATCAATGTTTTATAAAATTTTTAATTTTTAAAAAGTGACATTGGATAATTTCTCACGGCACACCTGACGATCTCTCACGGCACACTAGTGTGCCGCGGCACAGTGGGTGAAAATCACTGCTGTAGCCTATCCCAGCCGTCTTCGGACAGTAGGAAGCGGACACCCTGAACCGGTGGCCAGCCAATCGCAGGGCACACAGAGACGAACAACCATCCATGCTCACACTCACATCTAGGGACAATTTGGAGTGTTCAATCACCTTGCCGTGCATGTTTTTGTTATGTGGGAGGAAACCGGAGTACCCGGAGAAAACTCACGCAGGCCCGGGGAGAACATGCAAACTCCACACAGGGAGGCCCCAGCCGGAATCGAACCCTGTACCTCCACCCCCCCCAATAAAAAAATTAAAAAAAAAAAAAAGAATTTTCCTTGTTGTCATGTCCTGTGTTTGTTTTGTTCCCGATGGACTTGAAGGGCGTTTCCCTCCAGCAGGCGCACCTTTTCCTTGTTATTAATCAACGCCTTGCCCAGTATTTAAGGACTGCTAAATTGTCTAGTATCTTGTCAGATTATTGACCTTGCTCGCTGCCTCAAGTGTTATTTCCGAGACCTTTTTGCTCATGTTCCGAGACACTCTTATCCATTTAGATTCCGGTTTTTAAAGCACTTAAAGGAAGAACACATGACAAACAAAAATAAATAAATGAAATAACAAAAACACACAAATACTAACATTGGGAAAATTCTACCCGTAAAATACTGTATGTTACATTGAAAATCACCTGAACGCATGCCTCATGAAAAAAAAAAAACACAGATGGGAGCAGCCTGAAGCTACCCAAGGACCCACGTAACTCAGACAGCAGCAACAGCCCAACTCGGGAACGACCTCCAAGCGGTGTTGGGTGTGCCTTCGGGCTACGAACAGTTCCCAGTCAACAGCAGACAACTGGGTCTGCAGGTACCCGGGTCGCTGCGGCTTTAGGAGCCGCTTTGGGACCCAGTGGGAGTTGCTCAACAGCAACAGCAGCAACACAATGAAAATCATATGACAACAATTGTGTGGGTGAGTTCTCGGGTTACAAGCAGACAGGTGGAACCAGGTTAATCAGGTGCAACTGCTGGTGTCGCCAAAAGCGAAACCTTTTACTAATTGGACAAAATTTAGGGTGTTGTTATCCTATTTCTGATTGGTCTTACCAGGCAGATTGTTGATGTAACCTCCATCCATCAGAAGGTGTCCATCTTTGGGATCACAAAGAGGAGGGAGGTAACCAGACAGTGACATGCTGGCACGGACATAGCGCCACAGTGAACCTGCCCGGAAAAGTTTAAATATTGAAAATAAATGGAAGCAGTTCAAACATTCTGGATTTCAATTTTCAGTTCATGCAACATCAACATTGTCACTTCATGCCATACTTATTTTTTGGGGAGCAAGTGGAGGAGGTGTGGGGTGTGGGGTTATAATTAGAAATTTAGACTGACCATCAGTGTGAACTCTCATGGAGGAAGCTGTGATATCCGTTGTAATGTTGAAGTACGGTAGCCACAAGTCCTGGAAATTGACAAGTGATCAAAGCTGTTTTTGTTAAATTATCCCGTATTTTAGCAGGTTACAAATGTCAACAAATGTCACAATACCTCTATTTGTTTGCCTTTAAAAACAGAGCTAATGCCAGAGTTAAAAGAAGCCCCAGAAAACATAGATGTGACAGGGTAGGTTAGATCCACAATCTTCTTAAAGAGCGATGTCATATCCTGAAAAAAGAATGAAAATGCAGCAAAACTGAAATGATTTGCATTGAACAGTAGTATGTGAGCAACAAGAATAACATAATTGTGATTCTGAGACATTTGATTGTTTCCTCATGAACCTACCATAGCCCATTCACGAGCCCTAACCCTCATTCGACTGTTGCTTTTCTCCTCTGCATACAGTGCTCCCATGAAGGACCCGATGGAGGTACCACCGACAATGTCCACAGGGATCCCTGCCTCATTCAGTGCCCGAATAATACCAACCTGGGAGCAACCCCTGAAAAGGACACCACATATGAAGTAAGCATAATCATGGAGGGCACAGATCGCCTCCGAGGTGTGACTATGATATATTTCTCAGATAGCTTTTAAATTAAGTAAACGTTTGAAGAAATTACAAGTCTGGACAAAAATGTAACCACAGACAATAAAAATGCAACAAATTGGACGCAATGGATACAGAACCATCCGCCATTGTGCTCAACATTCAGCCCCACGCCCAGGCCGGGCTCCCGCTCCAACTTAGCGTCTTAACTAGAACACGTGAAGCTCTCTAAACAAAGGCAACAGCTCAAAGATCGGGATATATACAAAAAAACATAAGCCAATTTAAAAAAAAATAAAATAAAAAAAAAAACTTCTTGATTAAGGGCGCCAAATATACTGTAATACTACTGGTAAAATGTTAATTATACAACAGATTTGTTTGCCTTGTACTGAAAGGCGCAGGCGACCCGGTGGTCCAGTGGCTAGTGCGTCGACCTCACAGTGCAGAGGTATCGGGTTCAAATCCAGGTCAGGCCTCCCTGTGTGGAGTTTGCATGTTCTCCCGGGGCCTGCGTGGGTTTCCTCCGGGTACTCCGGTTTCCTCCCACATTCCAAAACCATGCATAGCAGGCTGATTGAACACTCAAAATTGTCCCTTGGTGGGAGTGTGAGCGTGGATGGTTGTTCGTCTCTGTGTGCCCTGCGATTGGCTGGCAACCGTTTCGGAGTGTCCCCCGCCTGCTGCCCGAAGACAGCTAGGATAGGCTCCAGCATCTCCCGCGACCCTTATGAGGATAAGCGGATCGGAAAATTTAGATGGATAAACATATTCTCTTTAACTCATCAATCATCCGTCATATGAAATGTTGGGTATGTTTTTGAGCGCATCAACTGGCATTCTAAAAGTCCACAACTTTTTGGTCAATCGCGATGGTTGCGCTGTCAGACTACCAGATAAATATCATTCTGTGTCTTGGACTGAGCGAGATGTCACACGACAAGACCCTGGCTAATTACTTCAATGACATCGGGTCTTTTAATCAGCAATAAGCTTTTCAGTTAGCAAACATAGCTTGAGTTTTAAAATGTTACGTTTACTTTCTAATGCTTCCCCTTTTGTTCAAGTCACTGTTTAAATACTGTATACCACAGGGGTGCCCACTACGTCGATCGCGATCGACCGGTAGCTGACGGAAGGGTCCCAAGTTGATCACCAGGGGTGTAGAGGACAAAAAAAACCCCAAACATTTGTGTATCTCTGTGAATGTTAGTCATATACTTTTTGTGTAAATGCACACTGCACCTTAATCATCTTATCAGTGTCACTTTCACAAAAATCATTACAATATAAATAACTAAATAAAGCTGGTCACCTTTAACCTACGGTGGTGCGTGACCTGTGTCACCGGAAGTTGTTAGCGCTCAGCAGTCTGCAATTGCAGCAGGCGATCAGAGCTGTTGCGATACAGCTTTTATTATTACAGTAATCCCTCGTTTATCGTGGTTAATAGGGACCAAAACCACCCGCGAGAAACGAAAATCCGCGATGTAGCAACCAATTAACATAAACAGGTAAAAAAAAAAAAAAAAAAATTTAAAGTCCGGAAACGGTCCGCGAGAAGCTGTAAAACAACAGCGAGTCACATAGAGCAACATATACAGTACTGTACTCCATGTATATTAAAAAAATAAATAAATAAAATAAATAAATAAAACTTTTTTTTTTTTTTTATGTTTGAAAAAATCCGCTATGCACTGAACCCGCAATAAACGAACCGCGAAGTAGCGAGGGATCACTGTATTATTATTTATTATTATCATCAGTCAAAGTTCGTTTCGTGTACATTTCACCAATGTCACTTACAAAGAATGGCAATCTGGTCAATCCGCCTACTGTGTCACGGTGTGCGAGAGCTACGATAGGTAACAGGCTGTAAAAGTGTGTCGTATGCATCTGCGATCAGGTCTCCCACAAAGGTAGGCAGGAAATCCTTTCCACAAACTCATTAACGCTTGTGTTTACTTTATGCTTCTGTTTCGTTCATCTTAGGGGCCGTTATGGCTGTTGCTCATCATGGCATGCGTGTGCAAGTGCGTGCATAAGCGCGCGTGCAGGGTAACGTGTCGATCGTGGCAGGTTGGTTGATCGAAAAGTAGATCTTAAAAAAAAAAAAAAGGGCACCCCTGGTGTATACCACATTGTGACTGTGTGCGCCACGTCCAGTCTCTCGTCATAAGTAGGACGGCACTGTCTTCCTATTGGTCAATGCCGAAGAACCAATCAAAGGACAACGGAGAATATGTCACATTATGCAGCAAGACGAACAAAACTTCTGACATGCCAGAATCGTCGTCATGGTCCTGAAATGTCCCAGATGCCTCACGACCAATTATTGAGTACATCACACTACATGGGCTACGACGTGTCAAGACAACTCAAAATCGGCTACGAGAAACTACGTTAGTCTGCTGCATGCCTGTTGGCCCAAAATCAGACTCCATTTGTGTAGACTGACGTCAGCATAACTCTGCCTATGTTATAAATGGAGTGTTTGCAATTGGATTATCTTAAAGGCACAGTACCTAGCACCTCCTCCACCAAGCACAACAGCAATGCTATTTCCTGTTAGAATCCTGGCCAGGCGGGAGAAGTCCGAGTGACGATCTGGACACTTTTCAAACACACGCTGATACAGCTCTCTCTGGTCACAAAGCAAAGAGATAACACTCAGAAACGATTCATGCTCACACTGAGAGATGAAGCACCGGAAGTGCCGCAAATCCATTTCTCAAAAAATATAAATTTGAAAAGTGTCAACTAGTCTAGTGAACAGAAGAGTTAATTGACAAGTCCTTGTGCCAGTGTTGGTGTGAACTTGAAGTACCAATTTAGGCAAACTCCTCCTGGAGAAAACTCTGCGAGGACAGGACAGGTGATGGTGTCTGGAGATCCAGCTTCGCATGTTCAGCCACTCAGCAGTCCCTTTGGGTGGGGGCCCATCCTCCCTGTGCAGCAACACCAGTTGCTTCTGGGCTCGAACAGCACTACTCTCCAACATTTGCTCCAACTACAGGGTGACAAGCAGTGAAAATAGATTCTCATGTACTGTAGGTATGTAATTCATTCATTGCTGGAGTACTTTCTTTCATTTACTTTTTTTTTTGGAGGGGGGAGCTCTTTTTTGTGGAAAATGGTGGTACAGTATCGCCCCACTTCGTGAAGAATTTCTGTGATTTAAAAATAATAATACATAGATTCATATCTATAGACATATTTTTCTCAGATTTTCAAATCATTGTATTCTGTTTTTAATTGTGTCGAACACAACATCCCAATTTCATCGGAATGGGTGTGTACATGGGTGATTCTCAGAAAGTGTGGTCCACCAGGATGGGCAAACGCTGACTTTTGTGAGTATATATAGTTGTGTGTGGAAACAATACGGCCATTTCCTACAGTATTCGTGACTTGACAACAAAATGCATGTAAAATGTAAATACAACACAATACCCTTTAATCAAGTCCCAAGCGGTCTATAAAGTGTGTGTGTGTGTGTGTGTGTGTGTGTGTGTGTGTGTGTGTGTGTGTGTGTGTGTGTGTGTGTGTGTGTGTGTGTGTGCGTGCGCACGCGCGTGCACATACAATTGTAATGAAAGTCAATTATTTGCAGATTCGCGAGCCGGTCGGTTTCTATTCAATGTCCAACCTACATATTTGTGTTTTACTTTATTTCAAATGATTTTATTAGAATATTTAATTATTTATTTGTATTTTACTTTATTGGTAGATATGATGTAGTTAAGAAGCTAGACAAATGAGACAAAAAAAAAAAAAACAACAACAAAGGTCACCTTCACAGTGCATATTGAAAACCTTATTCAAGGCTTGTACTGTGAAAAAGTTTTTTTTTTTTTTTTTGAATGAGGATAATCAAACTAAAATGTGAGGGGTGCCTGGCGTTCAAGGTCAAAACAGAATAAGATTTAAATATTGAATTCTGTCTAGGTGACGACAGACCATCAACTGCAAAGGGAAATACAGCAGCAGAAATAGCTGCAGGTTGTTTTTTTTCAATTCAAGGGAAAAAAAACAAGGTCAATCATGTCTAGCAGTCAAGTCCAGCCCAGGGGCCAATTATGGCCTGTTTTCAAATTTCCACTCGCCTGCAGTCTATGGATTAAGATTAATAATGTGTAGCCCATCAATACTGTTGACCACAGTTGAAGACATACATGTACAAAAAAGTTATTACCGGTAGATATTTCACCAGAAGACTGCAGCAGACCAGTGGTTATGCTCTAGGGTGCGTTCTGAAAAATTCTCAAAGCGCAATCTGTGTCTCCAAGCACACACTTCTCAGAGTTGTGTTGAATTATTGTTGAATTTCTGAACACACCCCTCGAGAAGTGATCTTTATGTGATCCTTTCCAGCCCTATAACGGAGAGTGTAGCGGAGAAAAGGAAAATTGACAGAGCGGGCCATCGCTTTCAAGTAGAAATGGACATATTTTTTAATTGAAATATGAAATAAAGGTTTGCCTAATATGCCAAGAGACTGTAGCTGTTCAAGAAATCCAATGCCAGGTCAAGTCATTCAATATCAAGAGCCTCTATCAGACGAAACATGCAAACTACCACAAGTTGACGGGGAACGGACGGCGTGAAAAATTAAAGCAACTCGAGGTTGAATGGTCAGCCCCCCCACACATTTTCACCTCAGCAAATCTGGACCCTCTTTGGTAAAAGTTTGGGCACCCTTGATGTACATAATTAAAAAAAAAAACATGTACAACAGACCTCTCCCACTGTTGGCTCCTGTTCGCCAAGTCCCACAATAATGATGCAATCAGCTTGGCGGATGCAGCGCTGCGTCCAAGGAGTAAGGCCCGAGTCAGATTGATAAAGGACGATGCGGTGGATGTCTTCCTGCTGGCCGAGCCAGCTGGACAGACGGTACTCATGGACACTTTCAAGGGAAGGAACAAAATTCAAATTTACTGCATGCACGATGATGCAATCTATTGTCTATCAGATGTGATTATTGGTTGATTTAAAATTTATGACACAATTCCATGTGTATTGCATTTCTACAGTTAGTTCGGTGCTACTGTCTTAAACTGGGCTATTTGAACCAAGGCAAACATGATCGATTTTTTTCTCCCCGATTTTTTTCTCCCCTCCGTCTCCTGTCTCTTTTTTTTTCAGCATTTGGCCGTCAGCCCATTAAGGGGTGTCATCACTCCAATTTATAATGCTGCATTTTTTATACGCTATCTACTGTGGGAGGTGCCCATAAAAATAACTGTCCAGCGATCACAATAATCATGACACATGTACACTGCGTGTGCAATGTGCCACACAGTCGCTGAGCAAGCCATGGATGTATTTTTTATATATTTTTACTCTGAACTGTTAGTCATTCATTTCTATTGTCCTTGTGGTGGTTTTTATGAGTAGCTAGCCAGAGAGGAGATCAAGCCTCGAGCTAGTTATTTATTGACGATAACCTCGTAGCACACTAGAAATAAACAAAAAAAAAAAAAAACAACCTCAGGGCTCTCAATCATGGATGAGTACAATGTAAGTCAAGGTTAATGCGGTCATTCTACTGGCCAGTAATTTATGATTACTGCCACCTTGGACAATTGAAATAAACAGAATGCAGCATACCAACCTCAGCCCTCTCAATCATGGATAAGCACAATGTACGTCAAGGTTAATGCGGTCATTCTACTGGCCAGTAATGCATGATTACAGCCACTTTGTGCAATTGAAATAAACAGAATGCAGCATGGTTTAATTTGGGTGACAGCAAACCTAAACAGACTGAAGTTACAGTTCTCTTTTGTACCTGTCCAAAGCAGCAGAGCCCAGGCGTTGTTTAATGATGTCACTTGTCAGGAGTAATGTAGGCCCTACGGAAAACAAGGATAGATAATACGAGTTTAAAACTGCAGCTATGCAGCATCCATTTCCTCAGCGTGTGGATGTTGCAGTTGCAGCAGTGTGAGCAGGGATGCCCAGATTTCAGAATAGAAATATGAATATGCTGTATTTTGTTTTGTTTGTTAATTGAAAATATGTACAGAACTTTAATCAAACATTTTCTTTTCATGATAGAGATAAACTGTTTCCTATGCCTCATTTTCTTACATATTGAAATGAATTGTAGCTTTTTTTAAATTCTTGGACTTGAACTATTGCTGTACCTTTCTAGGTTTTATCGACTATGGCAGGGGTGGCCAACCCGCGGCTCGCGAGCCGCATGTGGCTCTTTGGCTGGTTCAATGCGGCTCCCGGGCTCTCACACGACAAGCGTCGAAAACGCCTCAGCAGCGGCGATGCCATTCAAACAAGGCGCCAACTTCACAGAGCGTACTCCGTCAGCCTATCATCAATCCCGTTATTGATTGACATAGAAAGCAACCAATCAGATGACTGCATCACCGCTCATGCGCAAACAACGGCGCTAAGCGCTAAGCTAGTCAGCCTATCATCAATCCCGTTACTTGATTAACATAGAGGGCAACCAATCAGATGACTGCATCACCGCCCATGCACAAACAACGGCGCTAAGTGCTAAGCTAGTCAGCGAATTAACTCTGATTTTAAGGCAGGGGTGCCCAATACGTCGATCAGAATCGACCGGGAGCCAGCGAACTGGTCCCAAGTCGACCGCATGGGGTGGGAGGAGGAAATGCGTGGGGAAAAAGGTTTGTATTTTGAGCTTTCATTCATTTTCGGCCCGTTCCGACTGTTGCTCATCGTGTTGTGCGTGCATATGTGCGCGAGTGCACTGGTGGGCACCCGCGTAAGTGCGTGCGTGCGAGTGCGCGCACGCGTGTGTGTGTGTGTGTGTGCGCGCGCGCGCGCGCTTGCACGTGCGCGATCGGGTCGTTCGTGAGAAGTTGGTCGCTTCAAAAGTCGATCTTTGGCCAAAAAAGTGTGTGTGTGTGTGTGTGCGTGTGTGTGTGTGTGCGTGTGCACGCCCGTCTGCGAGGAAGGGTATGATGTGGCTCTTTGCAGTAACTCAATAAAAAAATTGGCTCTTCGTCTCTGACTGGTTGGCCACCCCTGGACTATGGGGATGTTTTAAACACTGATATATGTCAATAATGTCTACAATGGGATGGCCTGACTTGGAAAAACTGTGTAATTTGAGATCACAATGCAAAAAGCGCAATTGCAGTGGCCCCAAAAGTCATTACGGCCACTCTTGTTCCATCCTGTGTTGCATTACCAATTATCTTTGTGATGTCATTGGGAAAATGTATTCAAAGACCAAAATCTAAAAATCCACTGGGGTAAATTAGGCTACCTTATTTTCCGCACTATAAGCTTCGGAGTATAAGGATCTCTTCCAATTAATGGCCTATTTTCATATATAGGGTGCACCGCATTATAGGGCATAGAATAGAAGCTTCAACAGTGTCTGTGGTTACGTTATGGATCCACTAGATGGAGCTATGCTAAAATGAATACAATACAATACAACACAGCTTGATTTAGATAGTTTTCACAACCGCTGCAGCTGTAATAAAGCACTTTACAGAGCATTTAAAATACTAGAAATCAAGAAATCAGAATATTGATCCACACATAAGGCACATCGGATTATAAAGTGCACTTTCGGGTTTTGAGAAAATTGAATGCTGTTAGGTGCACCCGATGCAGTGCGGAAAATACGGTATATTTGGGATTTTTTTTTTTTTATGATACTCATAAAATGGGGGAAAAGCAAAAACGTGTATGTAATTAATGAGTTTTGTTCAACACTGTCTTATGTGTACAGTAAGTGATGTTTAGCAATGGCTTCAGAAGAAAAAAAAGAACACATGGATGAACGTACCGATACCACTAAGTGCATGCTGCAGCTCCAAGGTAAAGGCCATGAGAGGAATCTCATCAAACACAGGGAGAATGGCCACAGTGGACAGGTTGGAGGCAGGATTCCCAGCATCCCACTTACTGTTTGGAGTGTGGAGGGGAAGACTTCTACCTACAAGTCAAAACAGGATTGATCTTATGGAAAGTGAAAAAAAAAAAAATCACATTAAAATAATCTTCAGCATTTTACGCCATTAATTATTTTAACCTAAGCCATACAATCAGTTGTTTTCTGGGCAATGCCATTGTTGTGTCTTGAAATGACGAGGCACACACACGCGTTTTCTATTATGTATTCGACCGTCGAGTTCCGCCATTAACAACGTGGGGAAGCGACTGAGACATTCAAGGTAACATTTCACACATGCGCAGTCGGTGGCAATACAAAGTACGGGAAGTCAATGCGTCCAAACAACTTACAAATAAGTATGGTGGTTAATACACCACATTACCTCCCCCCTTAGTTTAAAGGTACACAACATATTCACATTTCCTTATTCATCATACTGCAAAACATTTCTTCAATAATAAACAAACTCAATTTGAACATCTTTCAAATTACGACATCACAATCAATCCCTGTAACATAAAGGGCGTTGTGCT
This sequence comes from Hippocampus comes, assembly GCF_001891065.2. Classification (NCBI taxonomy): domain Eukaryota; kingdom Metazoa; phylum Chordata; class Actinopteri; order Syngnathiformes; family Syngnathidae; genus Hippocampus; species Hippocampus comes. The sequence continues at coordinate 2,037,131 of NW_017842057.1, read as the reverse complement.
TTACGTACTGAACGTCTCAAAACTACTGTCTCTGGCACAAGTGGCTCAGGTGCAAAAGCTGGTGATGCAGGAATTGTGGACTCAGGTTCGTCAAAGTCTTTCTGGTGCAAAAGCTGGTGATGCAGGAATTGTGGACTCCGGTTCGTCAAAGTCTTTCTCCTGCTCAGCTGACTGAGTCGCACTTTCAGGTCCAGGATCTAAAATGTCAGGTGGGTATCGAAGACGCAGCTGGTCTCCATGGCACCTGTATACCTGATCAGTCTCACCTTGCACATGGTATGACACTGGTCCAGTCCGTTGTGTCATTACTCCAGGGATCCATTTGGGATGCTCTCCTGCTGTGTTGCGTAGATAGACGGGGTCATCCACATCAAACTGTCTTTCGGCAGCCTGACGATCATGTTCCTCCTTCTGCTGATACTGTCTCCTCCTCACCGTCTCAGAGATGCTCGGTTTAAGGAAATCCAGCCGTGTTCGTACGTGTCTCTTTAAGAACAAGTCTGCTGGTGACTCTCCAGTTGTACTATTTGGTGTTGTGCGATAACGCAGCAAGAAGTGTGAAATCTTATCCTCAACACTCAGAATCTCTCTTGCAAGCTTCTTCATGCCTGCCTTGAAGGTCGCAATGCATCTCTCAGCGAGTCCATTCGTAGCAGGATGTTTCGGTGCCCCAGTCGTGTGCAAGATTCCATTCCTTTTCATGAAGAGTTGGAACTCATCCGACATGAAGGTTGTGGCGTTGTCAGTGACGATTTGTTCTGGTACTCCTTGTGCTGCAAACAGTCTTTTAAGCCTTGTGATGGTGGCTGCTGAGGTTATCTGTGACATTTTGAAGACCTCTAGCCACTTGGAGTACGCATCGACCACTATCATAAACATGTGACTCATGAATGGGCCTGCAAAATCAATGTGAATCCTTCTCCACACCCCTCCAGGAAACTCCCATGGATGCAGTGGAACATGGCGTGGCATGCGTTGTTCTAGCTGGCATGTCTCACACTGTCTGCAGACCTTCTCGATGTCCATGTCAATATTTGGCCACCAGACATATTGTCGTGCAATTGTCTTCATTTTTACGATACCAGGGTGTCCGT
>NW_017842057.1:2019802-2021142 GCF_001891065.2 Hippocampus comes | reverse complement strand
TTGTGGTCGGTTATCAATTCGAATTTCCGCCCCCAAAGGTATTGGTGGAATTTCTTTACTCCGTACACTAGACTCAAAGCCTCCTTTTCTATCTGTGAGTAGTTCTTTTCCGCTGGAGAGAGCGTTCGAGAAGCAAAAGCGATGGGATGTTTTTTCCCATCAGGTGTCGTGTGCTGAATGACAGCTCCGATCCCATAAGCAGAAGCATCACATGCAAGTGTAAGTGGCAGGCGCGGGTTGTAATGGGTTAATACATTGTCACTTGTCAACAGTTCTTTACAGTTGTCAAACGCGCTCTGCTCATCTTTACTCCATTTCCATTTTGTTTTCTCCTTCAGCAGTCTGAAAAGTGGGGCTAAAACTGTACTTTGGTGTGGTACAAAACGTCCATAGTAGTTCACGAGACCTAAGAAGGCTCTTAGCTCTTTAGTGTTTGTGCGTGCTGGAGCATCATGAATGGCTCTGACCTTATCTTTGGACAGGTAGACTCCTTTTCCATCCAGCACGTGGCCAAGGTACTCGATCTGCGTCTTACCAAAGTCACATTTAGTCTTCTTCACTCTCAGACCATTCTCTTTCAGCCGTTGAAGAACTCTGTCCAGGTTCGTTAGGTGCTCAGATTCGTCTCGGCCCATCACGAGCAAGTCATCGAGGTAAACCACCACGTTGAGGTCCTTCATTAGATTCTCCATTATCCTTTGGAAAATACTGACAGCCGAGTTGACACCAAAACACAGTCTATTGTACACAAACAGTCCTTTGTGTGTATTGATTGTAGTAAATTTTTTTATTTTTTTGAGTCGTCAGCGAGAAGAATTTGTTGATAAGCTGCAGCCAAATCTATTTTGGAGAATATTTTCCCACCACATAGTGTGGCTAACACCTCCTCGATGCGTGGTAGTGGATATGTCTCTGTGTTAATAGCTTGGTTCACTGTTATCTTGTAATCACCGCACAAGCGAAGTCCACCATCTCGCTTGGGTACTGGAACGACTGGAGCAGCCCACTCACTGTGCTTGACAGGGGTGATGACGCCATCTTTCTCAAGGCGTTCCAGTTCTTTTTCAACTTTTTCTTTCATGGCAAAGGGCAAAACACGGGCTTTGTGGAATTTAGGGACTGCATCAGGCTTGACGGATATTGTTGCCTTAATGTCCTTTATGTCCCTAACTCATCTGTGAAAACATCATGTTTTGCGAGTACTTCTCGGATGGACTTGGCTCTTGGAGATGCTTGCATTTTGTTTTCTGTGACTGTTTTGATCATTTCCCAGTTTAACTTTATTTGATCTAACCACTCTCGTCCGCAGAGTGACGATCCCTCAACTCCCACAACGATCA
>NW_017842057.1:2007330-2019297 GCF_001891065.2 Hippocampus comes | reverse complement strand
TTGTAGAAGCAGTCATTTGCACTATGATTCATGCCTTTACATCGGTAGCATCCACTTTGGTGTATGGGTGAGCGTCCTCTCCTTTGGTTTTCCTTAACCTTGTGGACAGGTGTGGTGACATCTTCACCTTTTCTTAACTGCTGTGCATCCCGGTGGGCAGTCTCCATGTTGACAGCAAGCTCCACGGCTCTTGCAAACGACAGGCCATCCTCTGAGAGTAACTTGCGTTGCAAAGCCTCCGAAGCAACACCGCTGACGAAGCCATCACGGAGAGCCTCGTCCAGTCTGTCCCCGAAATCACACCTTGTAGCGACTAGCGAGTTGACGTAGCTCAGCGGCAAATTCAGTAACCGTCTGGCTGTTCTTCTGCACACATTTCCGGTATCTGAAACGCTCCGATATCACCAATGGCTTGGGCTCATAGTAATTCCTCAACGTGGAAACAATTTCCGCAAAAGTCTTGTCTCTGGGCTTGGCAGGTTGCACTAAATTACGGAGAAGTCCATATGCTGATGCGCCCAAGGAGCTCAGTAAAACGGCAACTTTCTTGTCGTCGTTGACATCATGCGCCTCGAACAGCAGTTCCATGCGTTCCACATAGGCAGACCACGATTCATTCTCGGGTTTAAACTCGTCCGGTCTTTGAGAAAAGTAAGCGATCTCACCTCACTAAACTTTAGAGTATTGCCTACTACCCTAAAATGACTTTTACTCGTCGCCAGATGTTGTGTCTTGAAATGACGAGGCACACACACGCGTTTTCTATTATGTATTCGACCGTCGAGTTCCGCCATTAACAACGTGGGGAAGCGACTGAGACATTCAAGGTAACATTTCACACATGCGCAGTCGGTGGCAATACAAAGTACGGAAAGTCAATGCGTCCAAACAACATACAAATAACTATGGTGGTTAATACACCACAGCCATCGAATCTTCGAGCAATGCACCGCAAGTTTGAAAGGTGATACGACTTTGACAGTACATACCAACCAGGGGTCCGTTGACCTGCTGCATATTGCCCAAAATCTTCTGTCCCAGCAAATGAATCAGCCTCGTGACGACCTGAGGATACCTCCTCTTAATGGAGTTGAGAGCTCCTTCAGGCAGCTTAGCCAACTCAGAGTCCCTCACAGCGTGGACCGTAGTGGCTCGGTTCATGTGGGTCAGGGCCTCAACCTAGATAATTCACATTTTAACGGCAACTTGACATTGTCCACTTCAATGCTTCAATCCAAGGACCTAAAATTTTTTTTAACACCCACCACGCCAATTAGGTCCCCGCGGCCATACTCTCCTGCAAGCTCCTTCTTCCCATTATCCTTTGCAATGACAGAGCGCAAACGGCCACTGAGGACAATGAAGGTGCTGTCGGACTTGTCTCCCTGTCTACATGCAATCAGAAAAGATTTCAAATACAGTTCCTCCATCCACATTAATAATTACAATGGCATTTGTATTCTTAAGCATCATGAGAGGAACTAATGCAATTGTTTGCTCACAGAATATCATTCATCACCGTTAACTGATATTTTCTTAAATCTGTTTTAGCATCGGGTTTTGGAACACTTTGAGACACCGCTGCTAGCATCAAAAGCACAAAGGTGAGAGAGAGAGAGAGAGAGAGAGAGAGAGAGAGAGAGAGAGAGAGAGAGAGAGAGAGAGAGAGAGGGTATGCTCTATGCTTGACCATTTCTTTCCAACACTGTAAATCAAATTTGACAGGGTTATTAACAACAGTCTTCATTGTGGTGTGTCAGATTTACAAGATGTTTGCTCCCCCTTGCAGGGACGTTATATGGTGCCTGGGAAGTGCAAAACAAAATAGCAAACTGTGAAACACTTTTACATTGCATGTAACAAATTTAAACAAAAGCCTCCCAAAATTTACATTTAAGAAACAAACTAAAATAAGTCATTTCAACCGTGCGCAGTTGATAGCACGGCACAGCATCAAATTGCAAAAAATAACGCTAGGCTAATAACCGTAGCCTGTATAGTTTACCGTTCTTCCAATCCCAATGGGTCTCGCCTCCACTCTGGTCATTTCAGGAACAACATTTTCCGCATCCTGAGCATCTGGCTTGTACATTTACGGTCCAACATACATATGCCAACAACCTTCTCTTCCTCCAACTCTTGAATCCCCTCAGATAAGTTTGAAACGTTGCTTTCCGAATCAATTTCTGACTGGCTCTGTAAACTTTCCATCGTGAGGTCCGCTATTGTTGTCTTGAAGTGACGTCACCCTTCCGGGTTTGTCGCTCGTCAGGATTTCACTTCGGGAAAATGATTTATTTTGATTAATTTATGAAACAGAAATGATTTTTTTCATGCTTTATTTCATGGTTATGTTTGATTACTTGACCTGTGACATAAAAATATTTTGTTTGGAATTTTCTAAAATGACTTCACAGTTGACCTTTTAATGTCAAAGAGTTTTGGCTTTTGTTAATTTGTATTCTTAAACATACATTTGTTTCGCCTTTTTTTGATTTGTTTTCTTAAATGTAAATTTTGGGAGGCTTGTGTTAATTTGTTTTCTAAAATTTGTTTCATGCAGTGTAAAAGTGTTTGACAGTTTGGAATTTTGTTTTGTACTTGTCAGCTGCCGTAACTTTAAGATGTTCAAAATTTAAGCTTAAATGACAGCTTTTGCTAATTGTGATAGCAGAAGGCTTACTTCAACTTTAGCCAAATAGTGGTGGATGTAATTTAAAAAAAACCCTTTCAGGTACAGTGGTTACTCCAATGGACAGCTTATCATGTTATCAGGTTTCAGGATGCATGAAAGGGTTAAAAAAACATGCCCCCTCTATCCATTTGCAGATAATCAGTGCTTCTCAACTATTTTTACAGACACCAGCCAGGTCTTCAGAGACACAGACTTGTGAACATGAAACATACAGCAACAATAAATCATAAATCAAGGCTAAATAAATGATCCGAGGGCGTAATCCGCCCGTCGCTGTCTTCAAAGAGTACCTGTAGACAGCACGGCCAGCCTCCAAAGCCATCCAGTCCAAGGCGAAGTCAATCTGCCTGACAAAGGGTGACACCCTCCTCACTACAGTGTGAGCTACATTCAACACCATTCTGGGCTCCTCGCGCATTATCCTGCAAAGAAAAAAACATACATATATACTGTATTCTATTTGCAACATAAAGCTGCAGGGAGCATAGCACAGTTTATGAACATAGCAAGGAAGTGGTTTGCATACTCATAAAAGTGAGCCTTTGATATGGAGAGGAATGTGCAGTCTTTGTGAGCACGTGTGGTGAAGATAAGAGGTTCCCCGGTGAGCACAGCAAGGTGTCCCACCATCTCTCCTGGGTGGGTCACAAAAAGCAGCGTCTCGTCCTCACGGTCAATCATCCGCTGGTAAACATGGAGTAAACCTGAGATGACAAATGCCACGCTCACATCCTGTAAGTAAGGAGAAACGAAAGCGATAAGAAAACCACTCCCTGCATTTTGGTATGTTGTAAAATTGACAATACAGTTATTTTTAAGGGTATGAATTTTTTTCGGTACTACAGTCTGGATGTGAAAACCTGGTCTCCTTGGTGGGCCACGACTGAATTGGCTTTGACCTGGCGAAAAGTCACCCTACCCTCCAGCAGACCGGGGTCCTAAGAACATTTAAGAGACATAATTAGAATAAATACTATGACAATAAATGATTTTTCAACATATCAAATCTAACAGACATTATTATGAGGTTTTTTTTTCAAAAGGGAAACAATGAACCACAACTGAAAAGAGACAATTCAAACACCTTTTTACTGTATTAACAATGCAGATGCCAGTGATTATTCTTATTACTTATTTATCTCATAGTTTCAGTGTGTCAATGAATCTTTACCAAGTTTGGCTGGCAGTTACTTGGCTGTGATGGTTGAATTTCTCTCCAGGATTGACGTACATCCTCCTTCAGAGTTTTGACATATTGATTTATATTTATAAGTGAAGGATTGATGAAAAGGGTGAGAGAGGATTCCTCTGTGATCAGAATGGCTTTCATGATAATGGAGCGCTCATACAGATGGGCCAGTGGAATTTGTGTTGAAGCAATTATTTTGCCAGCTTGCCTTGTCTTGTGTGACCGTTTTGTGTTCTCTTTGCTGGTGAGAAAATTTTTTTGCGGATTTTATTTCGAAGGTGAAAATGGAATACATGAGTGACATGGTAGACCAACATCAAAATATTTTGTAATGACAATTATTTACCCCTAATTTGTTACTGCTTAACTTACAACAATCACTTAAAATTCCTCAACTTCCGAAAAAAAAAAAATGGTGTTGGAGTGATTTCTTGTAAATTATGTTCACAAGATCATCAAAATTGTCGAAAATAACACTACTGATTGCTCTGGACCATCTCAATCTATTGTCTTTCATCGTATTCATGAATTTATTCACTGTTATTTTTATTTTATATTCAGCAGTCCCAGCAAGACCACGAACAGTAAAGTTGGAGATGCTGCGACCCATGTGTGTGCTTGTGGATATTCTTATTCTGACAAGTCATTTCTTTTTCACACCACTGAATCAATTGCAACTGGACTGCTGTTGCTGTCTTAAAAGAGGTTTCACCTCTCATCCGAGAAGACTTCATCATTTCATGTGAGGGGGCAACACCCCACCACCACGATTGGTATCGTTCTTTTCGGATGCAAAACGACCATCGTGAAAATGCCTTGCAGAGAGGGCTTTTCGTTGGGTGGAAACTAATGAGTCAATTCTAAATCTTTTTTTTTTTTTTAACAAATAATATTTTTGTTAAGAAAATAGAACTTGTGATTTGGCTCACACGCATACACTTGTCTGTTCAAGTGTGATCTGATGTAGACACATCCTACATCGCCATAATATGATATGGTGGCCACTTTTTTTTTTGTCATTTGCCTTGTTGAGTGAGACTGCATTATAACATCCATCCATCCATCCATCCATTTTCTGAACCGCTTTTTCCTCACAAGGGTCATGTGGGGTGCTGGAGCCCATCCCAGCTGTCGTCGGGCAGTAGGCGAGGGAAATCCCTGAACCGGTTGCCAGCAAATCGCAGGGCACACAGAGACGAACAAGCATCCACGCTCACACTCACACCTAGTGACAATTTGGAGTGTTCATTCAGCCTGTCATGCATGTTTTTGGAATGTGGGAGGAAACTGGAGTACCCGGGGAAAACCCACGCAGGCAAGGGTAGAACATGCAAACGCCACACAGGAAGGCCGCAGCCGGGATCGAACCCAAAACCTCTGCACTGTGAGTTCAACGCACGAACCACCGGGGCGCTACATCAAAACATGTTTTAACCTATTTTTAGTCTCAAACTGCAAACACTTGTAATCCTGAGAGTCAATCACTTTGCAACATATTACAAACAACACGATAAGGTTACGTTTTGGGTTACCTGGAGCTGGATGACCTGCAGCAGGTCCTTTTTGGCAGCTTGGAAAATGGCATTGACTTTATTATGGTGGTAATTTCCTGTTCCAGCGTCACTGTAATGGTAAACTGCCGAAGGACTCTGCTGCATTGTCACAGTCTTCTTTAAAATAGACTGCAAAAAACAGACACTGAATGAATTAAAAAGTATGACGTTCAATTTTGGTATTTACTGTCTCAGTATTATTCCTGTGTTTTCTCGAGTACTTAGTCCGACAAAAGCATGCCTCTGAATGATGTAAATTGACTGGCCTCCACTCGAGGGCACACCCTGCCTCTCACCCAGAGTCAGTTGTGTAGGCTCCATGAAGCCACCGCTGACACTCATGAAGGCACATTTTCATGAGAATCTACTAACTTTTTCAACTGATTATCTTCATTTTGAGCTTGCAGCAGTCACCCAAAAGTTAAGGGGTGAAAACCATCACAACTAACATGCATCAAAAGATCGACCCCATCTTTGAAATATGGCGGTCCCCAACCAATTTTACACTTGTTGCCAACAGAGCATGCAACTTGTCTGGCTGATTAACAAGTATATTAGCGCCCGCCAGTTGTGATCTGATTAAAATCTGGACCTTGGTGAACAAAACGTTAAGCCAAGCCAAGCTGCCAAACACAAAGAAGAAGGAAGACATACTGTACAGTACCTTTACTGGACTAGAGGGCACAGCCTCCTCAACTCTAGCCCGTTCAGAAACTCTGTTGAGATCCACTGACATATCACCTGCATGGCAAACAGACACATGTAACAGAAAAGCAATTGGCTACACTTCTCCAGCACAAATATTTTCTGCAGTGTTAAGGTGTAAAGAATTAGACAAAAAGACATGCCATTTTTTCTGTTGGTTGCTCGTTGTTTTTCCTGGAATAATTCACTGTAATTTGGAAAAGCCTCGATCCGCATTGTTTTAATGACCTCTCATTGCGTAAAATGGACACAGATAAAGTTGTCAACAAGAGGTGTTGGCCAAGGAGGAACCGATTCAATTTTGTGAGGGTCCAGATAATGGTGCAGATAGTCATTTATTTCCATCAATTGAATTCCTATGGCACGAATGGAACTGTCTACCCCGTAAAATAATCATGGCACCACCCAGCTCATCGTCATCTATAAATGAGGACGCAACATGCTTACTCATCCATTTTTTTTTTCAACCTTTGGTAAAGCTGCTCGATTGACTGACACAGTCGTTATCCACTCCCCTCCAAAATAACTGGAACAGTTCCTTCATTTTTGCTGGAGAGTGAAAACATTTCCGTTTGAAAGAAGAAAGTTGAGTATGGGACATGAACAGAGATTTCCAGGTATTAATTGGATCAGATACATTCGTTTTGAAGCACCCAAGGGCAGCCCGGTGGTCAACTGGTTAGCATGTTGACCTCACGGTGCAGAAGTGCAGGGTTCTAATACTTTTGGAGGAAAATTTTAATCAGGTTATTAAAAAAATAGGTTAGGGTGCCAAAGACGTTTTCCCAGTTCTGCACATCTGTATTGTCATGTTTCCGTTCCGTTTTTGACGCGTACAAGTCTTTTTGTTCTGAAGCTTGAAGCAAACTATTCCTGTTCTCAAATAATTTGAAAAATGCATAAACAAACCCACCTTTTCAATATTTAAACGTCATTGGACTGGAAGTCGAATGAAAACTTTAGAATGCAGCAGGTCTGTTTTCCAAGAATTGATTTCAACCAACTAAAAACTGAACTGCATGTCACTATTGTAGAAAAGAATGAATGAGGCACACGGTTACCTGAAACAGCAATTGGAGTGGAGAGTGAGCGAGATTTCTTATATTTTGAACTTGAATTTTCGGAACTGATGGTCTTTTCTGTTTCAACAACAACAACAACAACACATTAGGAAATAAAATATCATACCATAAACAAAATTGCATGTTGTGTTCGCTGACCTGGGTCTGCTTTTTCAGCCCCTGACTCATCAGAGTGGGAAGCCTGCCTGCGGAGACCTCTGTGTGGATGAACCTCTCCTAAGACATTCGCCACTGACACCAAGGAGATGGCTTGGCTATCCTGAAAGATGGAAATTTCAGTCAAAACAGGACTGTATAGTGAGCCTTTGTCACTTACAGTAAATGTGAGATGAGGGGGATGTACTGTACGATAACATGATTATAATGAAGTGAATAATGAACTATGATAGCAGTGAATATTCTAATTCAACCAGGACTGTCACGGTTGATTTTTTTGGGACCAACAGGTGGCTCTGTAGGGTTCCTCCTACAGTGGCACACCTGTTGGTCATCATGTCATTAGTAGGTTTTCTGTTAAAAGGACTCCCGGCCCGACCACTCGGTGTCGGGTCATTGTTGCTGTTTCTGACACTACTTCTGTTGGTTCGTGTTTATCACGTCATATTTTATTTACGTATTTATTTTTGCTTATGCCTTGGGTTTTGTTGTTACTTTGAATTGTTGTTGTTTTCAGGACTTTGCTTGTTTTGGATTTGGTTTTCTCAGTGTTTGATTAATACATTTTGTCAAGCCCACCCTGCTCCTCCCTCTTGCCTGCTTTTTGGGGTCTTCCATCACCACGCTTGCGACAAGGACATTGTTTTGAATGGATAACAACTGGACTGTACAGGTTGCATGAGAACATTGGATGGGCAATTTTAATGATGGAGGGGGCCACAATTTTTCCATCTGTGCTACGGGGGGGGCACATAGGACCACACACTTGCAAACAAGATGTTTGACGAAAAATGGACAAAATATGTGTAAACGAGCAATCATCTTCATGATTGCATGATCCACGGTTCAACAACAAAAGATTACATAGGACCACACACTTGCAAACAAGATGTTTGACAAAAAATGGACAAAATATGTGCAAACGAGCAATCATCTTCATTATTGCATGATCCACGGTTCAACAACAAAATATATATATTTTTTTTTTAGCAGTGCAAAGGGCTCTCTGACATAAAAATTAACAGTAAAGGAAGGCACAAAACTACTGAACAGCAAACCAACATTTATTCTAAGAACTCATCTCGAGCATTTTTGCACACACACATAAATGTAATAAAATTGTTTTTGTCCTACATGTCATTCTAAATCAGCAAAACTAAAAAAAAAAAATAAAAAAAAAACGTTTAAAAAAAATGGCGAAAGGTGGCGTTACAACTGAAAACTATACAGTGGAACCCCACTATGCGCGGGAGATAGGAATCGGGTCGGCCCGTGAATAGCGAAAAGTTGTGTATAATTGCCAGCCATTGATATGAGGGTGCTACAATTGGAAAATAACCTGGCCTTTTTAACAGACGTGATTCCTTTAAATATCATGACAGGACGGCGACAGAGCTGAACCAAAAAAAAATCAGGATTCACCAATTTTCCTGCTCAAGCGCAGCAATAGTGTCCACGATTATTGAGCCCTGAATGCAAAATTTACAGCCGAACATTAAAGAGAAAACATTCATTCAATCAAAATCATCATCACGTGGACTGTCATCCAAAACGAATGAAAACATCTAAAAAAAAAAAAAAAAAAACACTCGCTTATTTATCTAAAAAAGTTAAACACGAGGTTACAATCAAGCAAACAAACTTCATGGAAATGAAAATAACATAATTGTGACAAGAGTCTGGTGAGCAGTTGGGTAACGTACCGTGTTGAAGAGCTCTGTGGTGAGGCCGAGATAGTTGTGTAAGGCAAGGAAGGTCACTCTCTGGAGACGCACCATGATGATCTGCACATGACCGAGGAGCATGTGTAACATCTGTTGCCAGAGTCTGCCAATGTATTGCTTGTAAATCACGGAAATACTTCATATGACATTGCTCTCTTTACCTGGATGACACGGACCAGAGTTTCAGGATATTTGTCAAAGACTGACTGAAATGCTACCGCTGGAAGACGCAGGATAGCGGAGGGGACAGCAGCCCTCGCAGATACTGTCTTGTATGGAGCTGGGTAGCCCTTAAATTGACAAAGAAACAACTGTGTTGAGAAAGACATGCTTTGAATACAAGTTAAACTATCCAGAATAATTTGTAAATATGTCATGTTTTTGGGCTCGTTTTTATGAAACAGCAATATGCTAATATCCCACTGAAGACGTTCTAGATATACCTGTAAATGTCAAATATATAAACATCCATCTTTGCTCTTTGATGTTGGAAAACAAATATGGTTACATTCCAAAACCCACACGGCCTCCTGGATGTAGTGCAACAGTGTTCTTAGTCATCGAGTCATGGTAATCCGCCGAGGTTGAATCGAGGCCACTGGTCTGTTTGTTTGTTTCACCTTTAATACAAAGGCTTCTCCAATTATACATTTTTAAGTTTGGAGTATTCCTATCTATTTGGGGTTCAACGATACGTGTATTCATATAAAATCTTTCAATATTCAAAATCGATCCGAGAAGACAATCTGTGAAGCTGGGGAGCCCTGCTCAGTGCCAAATTGGACAATATATCCCGCAACGTACGTACTTAGGAAGTATCAATGGTGAATCTCCATGAGTTATCGCAGGTATGGGAGGCTTTATTCATCAACGCATGAGTCACTAATCAAACGTTGGCTGTGTCAGGCTTTATGTGACATCATCACTGGCTCACCCTTGGGTTGAAGCTGGCTTTTCTAACGATCATAAGCCCCCAACGCATTGAAAAATGTCTTGCATGGCTTGGTAACTTGTTGCTTTCTGCGCGGTTGTACTAACAAACAGAAGAAGTTGAATCTGTGACGACAAGAGCAATGTTGTGAAGTAGCTCCCCGAACAAGGACAAGAGAATGTTGTCGTGATAAACGGTTTTCAGCGCCTTCCCAGGGATGAGGATCACAGAAAAAAAATAGTTTGAGAGTCTTCGTTTGAAAACCGTGCTCCTTTACATTTTGTGGGCAAAGAAAGTAAGTACATAAAGTACAAGTATATTGAACTTTGTGCAAATATACTTGCACTGTCAAGATGATTAGCCAGGTGCCAAATGTCACAAGAAATTCAGGTATGTTTTTTATGTGTCGAAATATTTGTCGAACTTTGACACTTAAGTATCCAATCAAACCCAACTCGGAATTTTGTGTGTTGTTGCACCCAAACGGTTCATGACTGGCTGGGTGTGTCCCCTGGAGGTGGTCCCTTCAACAATCAAGAACAGTCCAGTTGCCTCAAATCAAGCTTTATGAGCAGCGTTAGGTTTGCTCCACGAAATAAAGTCTGCTAAATAATATACAAAACTAACAAGATTGCATTACCTATATGTTAAAATACAGCATAGTACCTAGAATTAAGACACAGCTGGACTGAGACTTACAGTGATAACATCTAAAATACTGAGCAAACTGTGGACGCTGTCTCCTTGTAGAACCTCCTTCACCACAGCATCTGTACCGTCCTGCAGCAAAAGCACACAAATCATATTGTCATATCACACTGATTCACAAAAACTGTTATGGGCCAAGCAAACAAAATATTCGACTCTCCTGTGGTCTTACATTCTCGCGGATGCACAGCTCGAGGCGGCCATCTTGTACAACATATATACTGTCATCTGTATCACCTGGGCGGAATAGAGCCTCTCCCTGATGCAGCTGGATCAGGACCATGTGACGGCATAGCTCAAGGAAGAGTGGCTTCTCAAAGTGGCCAAGAACCCTACAGAAAACGTGCATTAACTTTTCTTGTGATTATATGCAATAGTCATTATATACAGCATACATGCATCTATGTGTATGTATATACATGTGTATAGACCGGGGGTCGGCAACACGAGGCTCCAGAGCCGCATGCAGCTCTTTAGCGACATCTAGTGGCTCCCTGGAGCTTTATAAAAAAATGTTTGAAAATGGAAAAAGATTTTGATAGTAGGCTAATATAGCTCAAATAGATATAGATACACGTTGCAGCTCCTAAAAAGGAGAGAGCTGTGGTGTTGGATTTTTAGTACATTTTATTTATGCTTTTAACATTCTCGACACAGACACGTCTACTTCCGACTCCGTGCCTCTCTCTTCTCTTCAACTCGAGAGGCGTTCAAAGACAGCCTCCGAAAAACGGAAATCTATGATCACTTCACTGACACTAATACAAGTGAAAATAATGCACCAAAACAAAAAATAAAGCGAAGAAATTACAAAATAAATTCTATGGGGGCGTTTGTGAACACACAACAAAGGAATGAATAACAAACAATTCTGAGACAGTAGAGTCTCCTACATACATACAGCATGTGTTTCCTTCATTGTAGGTTTTATAGAAGGCTTTTATTTTTTTGCGGCTCCAGACATACTTGTTTTTTGTTTTTTTTTGTCCTATATGGCTCTTTCAACATTTTGGGTTGCTGACCCCTGGTATAGACAGGCAGACAGACAGACAGACAGAGACAGAGACAGAGAGAGAGAGAGAGAGAGAGAGAGAGAGAGAGAGAGAGAGAGAGAGAGAGAGAGAGAGAGAGAGAGAGAGAGAGAGAGGCAGGCTCAGTTCAGTGGTCATTGGTTCAATTCTGGGCTGCGGCCTGACTGTGTGGAGTTTGCATGTTCTCCCCGTG
>NW_017842057.1:1992773-2007119 GCF_001891065.2 Hippocampus comes | reverse complement strand
GGACTGAGGCTGCTGTTGTCTTCTTCTCTGATCAAAACAGTGTCCCCTTGCGGATACTCAATGAATTGCACCTTATTAAAAATATTAATTCTGTCTTTAATGCATTTTTTTCACTTTTAAATTATCCTGCGGGCCTAATTGAACCTTGAAGTATGTTTGACACCATGCTTTACATAATCGTCTCGCGGGCCGGATTAAACTCCTTTGCGGGCCGGATCCGGCCCGCGGGCCGTATGTTTGACACCCCTGCTCTAAATTGTCCTTAGGTCTGATTGTGAGTGTGAATAGTTATTTGTCTATGTGTGCCCTGTGATTTGCTGGCAACCAGTTCAGGGTGTGTAGAGTGTTCAATTGACCTACCATGCATATTTTTGGAATGTGGGAGGAAACACAAGTACCCGAAGAAAACTCACACAGGCACGGGGAGAACATGCAAACACCACACACATAGGTCGGAGCCGGAATCAAAACCGAGACTTCTGAACTATGATGTGAACATGCTAACCAGTCGATCCCCGTGACGCAGTAATATGTAGCAGAAAATATATATATATTTATATATCAAACACTAAAAACACTAGGAAGAAAAAGCAAAGTTTTATACTACATTCCTGATGAGGCACAGGGATAAGGATGACCCAAAATTATTGGACCAGCAGCATAAAAAAATCAAGACATTGAAAAAACACGCATACAAAATACCAAGATTGCAAAACTTAATCATGGTATGGGTTTACTCAACTCTATTCAGTAGTTATGTGCTGGTACTTTTTGGGGTGGAATTTTATCAAAAGTTTTTACTTTTGAAAGACAAAGGGACGTAGGTGCCAGTCAATACTGCAGTTTGCCGCGATCATCAGCGTCAACTTGGTTTTGAGAATGAATATGTTTCCAATGTTGTCACGCATTTGCCAGAGGACCAGAACTTACGCACAAATGATGCGTGCATAGAATGCATTGTGAAAGACAATTGAACATCATGTTTTCTTTTTACTTCACAATTATGTGACAGTTTTTGTTGTTCTTTCCCATGAAATCCCAATAAGATAAGAGGTTGTAACATGGCAAAAAGTAGAAAAGGTTTTGATATTTATGTTTTTAACTGTATTTCATTTGTTGATGAGAAGAAAGTGAATAAAGCAAATATCAGAATCAGAATCAGAATCATCTTTATTGGCCAAGTATGTAGAACACACAAGGAATTTGTCTCCGGTATAGCACGCTGCATTAGTATCATCATCATATTTAACTGCTGTTTAAACACATTTGTTTGCCCTGTATAGTTCATTATTTTTTATTCATTTTTTGTTCTACTACTGTCAAAGTGTTCTTGTTTTATTGTAGACTGTACAATACAGTACTTTGTAACTCGTTCAGAAATGCGCTATACAAGTTGAGTCAACATTGGTCTACTTACCTGACATTTTTAAGCATGTACAGCACCTCAGATGGTAAGTGGGAGTTCTGCACATCAAATTCTGTCAAGTCTGCCTCCAGCAAACTGGGAGGGGGCTCCTTGGGCTGCAAGGAGGGGGGCTCCCTTTGGAACCGGAGAATCCTAAAACATTTATGCGCATGGACAGACAGGTATGCGTGTGTACAACCGCACGACACACACACACACACACACACACACACACACACACACACACACACACAAAAGAAATAAATAATTGATACAGTAAAAAAACGTTGCATGTTGGAAACAACATCCCTTTGAAAAATTTCCCTTACACAACAATTTGTGGCTTTATCACCAAAAAGTGAGCATGTGTTACCACTGAACAAACAACTCAGATCAACCCTTTCATGCACCAACAATGATAACCTGTAACCTCATAGCATGATAAGATGTCCACTGTAGTAATCGCTGTCCCTGAATGGGTTAAAGATTGGAATGCAACAATTTGGACCTTTAGCAGCAGAAATTAGTAATGGTAACCTTTGGCCAAGCAACACACTGCAGATGTGGCGCATCAAATACCGTATTTTCCGAACTATAAGGCACACCAAAAAACATTCAATTTTCTCAAAAGCCGACAGAGTGCCTTATAATCCGATGCGCCTTATATATGGATCAATATTCTGATTTCTTGGACGTAGTATTCTAAATGTTCTGTAAAGCGCTTTGTTACAGCTGCAGCAGTTGTGAAAACGCTATATAAATAAAGTTGTTTTGTATTGCATTGTATTCCCTTTAGTGTAGCTCCATCAAGTGGATGCATAACACAACCACAGCCACTATTGTAGCTTCTATTATATGTGCCTTATAATGCGGTGCACCCTATACTTGAAAACAATTTTAAAATAGACCATTCAATGAAGGCGCGCCTTATGCTCCAAAACGTCTTATCAGGCGGGAAATAGGGTACCTCCAAAAATCTACAAAGTAAAACATATGGCCCATTTAATCGATGGTTGTATTGCTTCAACTGCAACTTCAACTACTGGCACTGATCCTTTTTTTCAACATTTAATGTGATATAATGTTGATGTTCGACAGTCATTGTAGTGGGGTAACATATACAGCCATTGGGCAGTCATTGAGCGTATAGGGACAGGTGTACCCGCTCGTGCCCTGTCCGCACAGCATCATGAATCAGCCGAGTCTGCCGGTGAGTGCTGACTGAGCAACCAAAAAAGCGCGCAGCAGCACACATTTTCAGCCTTGAGCACCCGGGAGAATATGCCCCAATATGCTTTGTGCCCCTGTGTGGGTAACAACTACGGTGAACCTTGAACATTTGGACGAACGTTATATTCAGTCAGATTTTGCTTTTGGAAGTTGGTTAGTAAGATCTCTGAGAAGATGGGGAAAATGCTATGCTGCACTGACAGAGTAAAACCTTTGGGTGAGGCCTGGTTGTGCTGGAGTGAGCAACACAACAACAAAACATGGCTTGCGACCTCCTTTGTGAAGGAGGGGAATGACATCGCCCAGAGGTTTGTGAGCAGACCGGTGATCAGCATGAGGAGGCGGTGCCAAGTTTTTGAAGCTATGTCGCGTCTTCAACATACTACTGACGCTCTTCTTTGGAATAGATTGTAAAATTTCCAATATGAGTTTTCTTCTTCCTTGTAACACTTCAAATTCAATCATCCAATCCACCATTCATGCATGTGTATTTATGGGGATCGGATCACTTTTTAGCGTATTCTCTTTGAGTTGTAAATAAAGTGACTTCTTCAAAAAGAAACAAAAACAAAAACAAAGCAACATGTGACTCACTTGCGAGCTATAGACAGGACTTTGGTCCTTTTCCGCACCCTCTGCCGGGAACTGGAGTTGGAGGAGGTGGTGGGAGAGGATAATGTCTGGACCTTTAAAAGTCATAAAAATAAATAAATGTATATATATTGTGCGTATGTGTGTGTGTGTGTGTTTGTGTGTATACACACAAACACACACACACACACACACACACACACACAGCTGTCTGGACATTTAAAAAAATATAGATCGCAAAAATAATTAGCATATGTACAGGTATACAGCACATTTTATATGTTGATATCTGATCAGTCACTGATCATTGAGTCTTTTCAAAAAAAGTTCTTAAGATGAATGCAAGAACATTTATATTTCACTTTTACTTCAGAGCTGATTCTGACATTAAGCCATAAGTATCATCATTAATCCGAAGTGTAGTCTCATTCTGTGCATATGAGCGATGCACTTCCTGGCCTAAAAGTATATCAAAGAGAAGATCTCGTTGTTGCTAAAATGCTTTTCATTGTTCAACAACAACGGCATTAAAGTACGGTATTATTTATTATTTTATTCTATGAAAAGGTGAAGAGCCTGGAGAGACACATTGTCAAGGCAAGAAATTGTCAAACCATTTTTTTTATAACTCTAGAGAAATGATCGGCTTGTACAGATATCAAACACTATAATACAAGAAGATCACTGAAATTATTAAAACATTCTTGGGTTGCTTTGAAAGTATCACTGAAACATTTAGGATTTAAAACCATCAACTATATGGAAGAGATGTTATCTGAACAGAAGGTGTTCTCAATAGACGTATTAAAAATGTGGCGATGGTTTATTGTTCATTCTTTGAGCACATTAAAAAAATAAAAAAAAAAAAGAAAAGAAACAAATAGAACATTCCTAGACTGTTTGCTTTGGAAAACTTCGTGACTCCATATCAACAAGAATACAGTATGTCCAGAAATAGGCATCCATAAATATACTAACCTTTCTCATAATCTTTCGGCCGTAGAACATAACCTTGTCTCTTTTTCGAAAGCGATAATGTGGTACGCCTGTCTCCTCCTCTGAAACACACCAGCAATCCTTGTTCAGACTTTCATAATTGTTTTGTTTTCTGACGTCCGCTGGTCCTGATATTTGTGCTATACTCATGCGTCACGTGATGAGATTCCACATCCCAAAACTTCAACAACATGAACAAAATGACTTGCCGTTGTGTGCCATTCGTATTCTCACATGCAAAGAGGAATAAAACTCACATCGGCCACTTCTGAGAACTTTAAGGAGACATTATGCATTTTTTAATTCACAATTTGAAACAGTTCCCGTGTGTCCCAAAAACATCAATGTGACTTGAACAAGATTTATAGCACACCTGGCACCCTCATTTTTCATCTCTAACTGAACTCATCCTGTTGTGAGGGGGCAATCCTGTTTAATGCAAATAAGATACTGCTAAGCCCATACGTCTCGACTGCAGGGCCAATGCTTGTTACGATGACAACCAGGGCAGAGGCAAGCAATTGGCCTGGAGTATTAAGACAAAAAAAAAAAGCAAGCTGCCCTAAAGATGGTTATCATAAATCATTGTATTTTCACTCGAGGAGGAAACACAAGACAAGACAATGTTCGACTGTTCTGGTGATTAAAGCTAACGCTGTTTGCTAATGGTAAGTTGTTTTCACACTCCAGGTCTGCTTAAATGCTATCTTTGACATGGTCGTGCTTCCATGTAGTCTGCTGACTGGACTCCGACTATCGTTTGAAAATGGCAGATTTTTGCCCATTTTAACTGCCAAGTGCAATGTAAATTAGTCCCACTGTTCCGCCAAAATTCCGCCAAATTCAGAACAACCTTTATTTAGAGGGGTTGGCAGGCACTCCGTAGATTCAACTATTTGTGTGCCTGCAATTAAAAAGTCAATTTTCCATGAAATGTCTCCTTTTGGGTAAAGAAAACATGTTATGTGTGAATAATTCATCAGGTAAAATTATTTCCATGATATATAAATGAATGTCTGTGACATATTTTGTTAGAAAAAACACAGTATACATCACCGTTTTATTTTATTTATTTGCTTGTTTGTTTTTTACACCAGTTTGCAGATGATTTTGTGGATGTCTCATATGAGCTCATCCTGCTTCGCACGACCCTGATGATCAAGAGAAGGGCTCTTTTGAATCAGAATTTTACATTCAAAGAAACGTAACCTAACCATACATGTGGCAAGTACCTGAAATGTCTCACTTAAGAAGGGGTCTCAAAGTCAACTTATGTGGAGGTTGTAGGAGAGTCTGGGTGGTGGGTGTGTGTTGGGCTGCATTCAGAAATCCACAAATATGGGGTTCAAGTACTTTAGAAAAAGGGGCAACTAATCCAATCATTAAGAGTAACAATTCGTAGCATTGATAGCTCTTCAGAACGTTAAGATTGGTGACACGGTCCTCTCTCTTACCCTGGTACTTTGCATACCATTCAGCATGTCGACTTGAGTAATGCTGTCTGATTTCCTGAGGACTGGACCTTTCTCTGTGCACTCAAGATATGTCGGGGTCCCTCTGTGCTCATCAAAAAAAAAACCAACATTCCATCTTCTGTTTTTCTTGAAATTGGCTGTTCTCGTCATCAAACTTTTTCTTCACAGCAGGTTTTGAGAAACATATGACTGGGACTGGGTGACGGGATAGGTTTTCCTTTCATTTGGTGACACTCCAGAATTACAATTTGGTGAAAGCTGTCATGAGCCTGAGCTATCGTAGCCCATTGGTGATTTACAAAAAAAAAAAAAAAAAAGTTGTGGGCTGCACTAACATTAAACTTTGATGTCAAGTCGAGAGTTGCAAAATATCATCCTGCGGTGCTTAAAATGGTCCTTGAGCCGCAAGTTTAAGACCCCTCCACTTCAGCCACTACTGTGTCAAAGTCCCCAATATTGTCACAGTCAGGCCAAATTCGGAATTGCTTACAATACAGCTTTGCCTCAATAAAATTTTGCGCTGTTTTTCATTGTGTCAAAACCCCCAACTCATCATAGATGATTGTTCTAATATTTCTCCACTACGATCCACATTGGTAAACGAATGCGAATGTCTTCAAATATTGAGCTTTCAATTGACATTGATTGAAACAAAAAAGGAGGCAAGGTATACTGACTTGACAGCCTGTATCTTCTGTAGAGAAGGAACACGACACCTCCCACAAGGGAAACAACAGTCACAGCTCCAATGAGAAGAGCCGTCCACTAGAAGTAAACACATTCCAAAGAGACATTCAAACGCCTCTTTAAAGGGGAAGTCAACTCAAAGATTTTCTTAAGAAAAATGTTTTCTATGTTCTATTCTCAACACCGCATTTGCTCAGGGAACGACCAATCACTGTGTAGCTTGCGAACGTCACATAACCAAACTCAGAAAACAGGCGAGCTGTATTATCATTTTTACTTCTGCACCAAAATAAGTATTGGATTGACTGACAGGAGCAGAGACGTCTCTAAAAAGTCCAGTGAGACAAGAAGAAAACTTGCAACACGCTCTGTGAGTGTTTACCATGTTGGCCTCTGTGCGTTCCTCTATAATCTGCTGCATCTTGGCCTTGAGCTCACTTCCAAAAGGAGCCGGGCTCTGAAACAAAAAACACATGAGGAAATTGTAGGACTGCTGCATCCACATAAATGAATATCAAAAGATGCGTCTCGGCCCGACTCGGTTGAATTTTTTTTTTTCCAGAATTACGTGTTATCATGGCAACACAACTCCCCAAAAACTACACCAAAAAAAGTCCTACTGAAGATGAGTGGGAAGCAGTGTCAAAAGCGACCACATGACTCCCTTTTTATAAGACACATTGCATATAGGAACCAACACACGAGATTGTCATCTCATTTTGTTGACACTCTTGCCATCTTTATTTCAGTGAAAATGTACACTGGCCATACAGTGCATGTTTAAAGAGGGTGAGTGAAATATCACCCACCAAAAACACACACACAATTAATATTAGTGTGTATTGCACCGATCAGACTGAGGCAAAGTATGACATCTCCGAATGTTTTAGTAAAGGAAAACTGATAACCATTGAGCAGAGATGGCAGAGCGTGACTCTGTTCGGCTAATTGATATATCGAGATTTTTTTCCAAATTTCAAAATGAAGTCACACATTTAGATTGTTTTATACATTTATATTTCGTAGTTGTTTGTAATTAGTTGAGTGAAAGAGTTTCCTTTTCATTGACAACAAAGCCTTTGCAAATGAGGCGTTTGGACTTGAAGAGGCATCAGTCCTATTCAAAATGTCCATGGACATTTCAAAGTTTCATTATATATCCATGAAGTAACATAATCTTGAAATATGAATTTGACATATGAAAGGAAGGCACTGGCTGTGTATTTTCAGATATATGTGATCAGAACTTTGCAACACAATTCATCACAAAGACAGTGAAGACAATACTTGAGCTCAGACAATGACAAGAAATCAACAGGGCGCTGAAGGACGTACCGGATATATACTGCAAGTCTCGTCTTGGTTGTTGTTTTCCATGTCTGACTGAAGTTTAGACAACAGCACAAGGCAACCCCTAGGCGTGATATAATTGGGAAATATCAGGATGTTGAATTAATATTTGAAAACTTTATTGCACGTATGTTTTTGTTTTATTTTTGTAAATGAGAGGAAGCCTCATATATATCAGGATCACTTTAAGTCAGGTAAACAATCCAATGTGGGCTAAAGATCACCTTTCCTAAGAAAAAAATTGGTCAACCATTATCTCAGCCCACTGCGAGTACTGTAACCATATACTGTACTCCAGAGACACTGACACCCTCTACTGGACTGTCGTACGAGCTGTAATCACTCTGAAATTGGTCAAAGGGCAAACAGAATTTCCAAACATTGCTTATCTGTTGTTCGTATAGACTTGATCGGGACAGTCCTTTCGCATTTAAGTCCATTTCAAAACTAATTTGATTGTTTTATTGAAGAAGAGAAGAGAAAAAAATATCCTAATTGTGATGATTTCATTTTTCGTGTCATGACCTTGCTATATTAACAATAATAATAATAATAAACAGCATAGACCAGCATGATTTTGTTTCGTGCTGGTCTTGCAGGCCACAAGCAAGAGCAAAACAAAAGAGTCAAGATGAGAACAGCTGAACCATCGGACACTGTTCAGCCTGCTCTATGAGCTGAGCTTCAGCCGCCCAACAAGAGGAGCATGTTGTTGTGGCCCAGCCAGGAGCTGGTGACCTGCTTGCTGGTGTCACCCAGTTTCCAGCAGGGAAAAAACAGCGAGAGATCTACCGTTTAAAGTGGACTTTTGTGAGTCAGAAAATTAAATCCGATTTGGTTGCGGACAAATACTCAGTAGATAGCCCGTTGTGAACTTTTGAATACTACAAATAACTTCAAGAACGCAATTCAAATATTCAGTTCAGTTATGAATTGCACGCAAACGGGACATTGTTGTATTTAGAAATCCGCGAAAATACTTCGCCTGAAGTTAAAAGTTAATTTCAAGGCATGCCAATGCCTCAGTTTACTCTGTGGATTCCGCCCCTGTGATATGCAACAAAATCAGACATAAAAGTATTTGAAAAGAAAAAAAGTTCAGCTTCAAACACCAGCCCGCTATTAATAATAACATATGCGTAGACGCAGAAGTTATTTTCTCACGTACCCGTTTCTGCTTTTGTGAATGCATGTGTTGAATAACGTTAAAACTAATTCGTGATAACAATTGGCATATCCTACATTACCCATCAAAATAAAATTCATATTTGCAAAACGACCCTCTTTCGATGGTCCAAATTTGAATAAAAATAAATAAAATTACATTTACTTTTCTTTGTGTTCGCAATACTGTTAATGAACAATGAGCTTCTTTTTTTTGCTCAAAATTATGTAAAATGTATTATTTTTAAGGTGGATGTGCCGGAGGTTATGGTTCTTTTCATGTTCCTAAATATGGTGCCGAGACAAACACTGCTGCGCCAGTACCGTGGATTCTAATTGGACCACGGTGTCGCCTTTCAGCAAATAGACATACGCCTTGTTTAACTGCCGTTCACATTATTTTCACAGAAACCCGTGTTCAAGGTGAGATGAGTCAGTTGTTTTATACTTTGATTAAAACGCTTACAGTATTGAGATACAATCTTTAGATACTCTGTGTACGGTGTCATCCATTATTAGAGTAAATGACCAGCAAGTAATGCAACCCATATTTCTGCAAAACGGTATCATATCAAGCTAGCCAGCTAAAGACAGCAGCGGTTTGAACGATAAGGCAAACCAACATTTGTTTAGCGCGTCTACGTGCATCGTTTTTAGTCCGAGATTGGCGTTAATTTCCAGTTTAATTATTCTGAAGATTAAAAGACTGTAAATTAAATGACCATGCATTTTGCAGTCACACCTGTGCTGGTCTGTCTCTTCTACACGGACTACTAGTATTGCTGAATTTTTATGAACAGTGAATATTGTTTTTGCATTTCGTCCATTCGCTGCACACCTGTGGTCGTGAGAGATCATCGGAGCCGATGGAAGTGATCACATTTTACTGAATTACTCGTGTGGATTATCAATTACAAATTATATTTTAGTTCATTTGTCTATGCCAGAAACGTGGAGTGAGAGGCCGAACGCTCCGTAAAATGGCTTTTAATAAATTGTCATTCACACAACAAAATAAGTCATGTCTTCCTACGCCTATATCAACGTTCACGTCGAGTTCGTCAATATTTGAGGAAACTAAAATGAGATATTTAGTATTCATATGTTTGTTTGTCGGTGTGCCACAAGATTTTTCTTCAGTAAAATTGGTGCCTTGACTCAAAGTTTGTGAAACACTACCTGTAAGCTGTCTCCTATAGTCGTTGATTTCTTCCATTTTTCTAGGTTTGCAAGAAAAGAATATACCGTTGTGGCACAATGGGCGTCTTGTCTACACTGATAAGAGGCCTGACAAGAGGAGCGGATAGAATGTCGGAATTCACCAGCAAGCGAGGTTCAAGGACTCACAATAAAGGCAGAGGTGCAAGACCAGCTGGAGTGATGCTCTCCAGCAGAAAGTTTCTGGCAAGACAGGCCATGATTCCTGAGTTTGTGGTACCCACTCTGGACGGCTTTAAACTCAAACCCTATGTATCATACCGCTGCCCAGCAGGAACTGAGCCTCCAGTGACTGCAGAGAGCCTATTTGCTGAAGTGGTGGCTCCTCAGATCAAGAAAGACTTTAATGAAGGGATTTTTGACAAAGAGCGACTGGAGAAATATGGATATGAATCCACACAGGAGGGGAAGTTGTTTAAATTGTATCCCAAGAACTATGTGCGTTAAAATGAACTTAACATCTGTGATAAATCTATTTGCAAGGGAAGACTTCTGATGTGCACTGGCGACAGTGGCTGGAGAACCTTTGAAGTGACACCATGTTGCAAGCTGGACGTAATATTTTTATAATCGCTCTCGCTCTCTCCTAATCAAGTACAATAAAACTGAAATGAACTGAACAGTCTGGTACGATAAGTACTAGATAAGTGTCATGAACCTACTGCATTTGATCACACTTCGTCACCAATTACAAATACTACATTTGTGTGCCTCTGTTTACAACTGACAGGTAATCACACACATTTTAAAACACTAATAATTGGTAAACTTGCTGAGTTATGTCATTTTGAAATGTGTGAGTTGCAAGTTAGTTACAGGCTATGGCATTGACACTTTGGTGATGACCATATGTGAGGTAAGCAATTTGCAGTTCAAGTTTCCTTTGAAACACCCTGCATTCTTTATTTTTGGGCTCTCTAATTGCAAAACGAGCATTTTGCGAACTTCCTCCAGGTACAAATGTACAAGCAGGTCACGTGCAAAATTACACTCAAATTTGTCTGTTGTGAATGACTATATGAATCAAAAATGATTTCTATTGTCCTATGTTCATGTTTTTTATTTTAAATTAATTCTGGTAGAACAAAGAGAAATTGTGTACTGAAATTTCTTGCAATGCCATTGAGGAGCATTTCACAGAACAGTACTCCAGTTGCGATCAGACAAAGTACCCATGAAAAAGTCAGTCGACAGGAACCCAAATTGTCCATGTTATTGTGGAACTGTACATTATACACCATATATATCCAAATAATAGTCAGCTCAATTCTCATAGTATGGTCAACACTGATCTTTTGCTAACTGTGCCTCAACTGGCGCCCAGTCCCACCGCCACAAGTGAAGCATATGATCATAAAATGAGCAACTTGCAAGGAGAAATGACAATGAAGAGGCATCATCATCCGGCGTGACTGTGTCGCCTGCATGAGAGGTGGTCGATGGCGGCGCAATGCCCTCTGGGATGTATTGGCCACAATCGTCCTCGAGGGAAGTGTCAAAGCTGGCAGTGGGAGATTCGTACTGGATCCGCAAGTGTCCTCCACTGTCTGTGAGGCATTCCGTTGGTTCTGCTGTAGGAGGGGAGAGAGGAGCAGGTTCCTCCAGGGACAGTCGAGACCAGTCGGCCCCGTAGGCCAGTGAGTTGTGGAGGATGTAGGATGCGACAACTGGACAAGCTCCTTCATTGGACTCTGGAAGAAAACGAGGCACAAGGTTTTTCAGAGAATGTCAATTTCTCACAAAGCCATTTCATGGACTGCGTGAACATCAACTATTGTTATTTGCAAGACTTGCTTTCATATTCTTCACCACTTAAAGTGGTTACTGACTTGTAGATTGAACAGTTTCGGTGGAAACGATCAGCAACACCACCCAGACTTGCACGAAAGCTCATGTCTGTCACTACAATTTGAGTAGCAGTAACACAGCAAAACCAAGACTTACATGTAATCAACAATTAAAAAAAAAGTTATTTGCTACTAAGGGCTGCACCTATCAAATATTTTTAGAATATATTTTATCGATCATTCCGTTGAATACGCTCATTAAAAAACAGTATTCAAATGTCCAAATGTTTTTCTCTGATTACTGTTTATTAATTGATTACTGTTTTTTATTTGAATATTTAATGTCAATTATTGGTTATTCACACTACAGCTGCAAATAACGATTATTTTTGTAACAGATGAATTATTTTCTCCCCATGAATTTATTATGATTCAGGTGCTGATTTGGTGAGTAAACATGTCAGGAAATAGGGAAAAATATTGATCATTGTTTTACAAAGTAAAAGCACCGGTAGATGTTTGCAAATGTCTTGTGATTAAACACACACATAATCTGCTTTCGTGAGGGACTACAGAAATCAGAGATAATTTACTTTCGAGAGGCTGAAATCAGCAGATTTGGCCATTTTTAATTCTATCGATGATTTAGAAATAAAGTCAAGAATGTGTTCCATCCCCTTGGCTCCCCCGGTGCGGAACGTACGCTTCTACTCACCCACAGCCTGTTGACAATGAAGAATGTGGAAGTCATTGTGCATGCACGCTGCCAGCAGCAGATGCTGTTGAGTCGGATGCCACTTGAGCCGCCACACCCCGCCGCCTAACAGACTCTCACTGAAAGGCTCTCGCATATTTCTGCCATCCCACAGCAGAACCTTCTCATCATAGCTGTGGGAGAAAAAAATACAAGTCAAAACCAACCCACAATGCAAACCTATGCTATGACCCAATTATTAACTGAAGTTTACCTGCCAGTAGCC
The DNA here is from genome assembly GCF_001891065.2 of Hippocampus comes. Lineage (NCBI taxonomy): Eukaryota > Metazoa > Chordata > Actinopteri > Syngnathiformes > Syngnathidae > Hippocampus > Hippocampus comes. The sequence goes on along the minus strand of NW_017842057.1, from coordinate 1,994,236 downwards.
AGAATGTATTCCCGATGTGGGTTGCTGTGAATGCTGCACACACCCATTGAGTGCCTTTGTGAAAAATGACATGTAAATGTTGGGTTTTTGCTTCATCAAAATGGACAGGGAGATTGATTACCTTTTACTGATGAAAGTGGGTTTGGAGGGACCGATCCTGAGGTCCCAGCCTTTAAGCTTACAGTCATCTCCACCTGGCGAAACACATGCATACGGGATTCAATTTAAGTCAAATAACAGTTACACTTCACAACTCTGCAGATGCAAAATCGTGACGGGCCCATCCCAAGCCCGTCTCCCCCACTTCTTCCACCCCCGATGCACATGGATATTTGGAATGCTTGTAGATATTGCTTATGTATTATGTTGAATGTGGAAAAACTGTAGATCCAGCAAAATGTCAATATTGTCTTCATGTGACCAAATGGATTTGAGAAATCTGAAAACAAACTTAAAAAACAGGCGGTTGGTTAGCTGTACTAAATATGAGTCAATGTAATCAAGTCGTTTTGGTATCAAATACTGCCCCAAATAGACCACACTCAGCAAAACACTGAATGTATATTCACTACACTGCTAGCCTGCGGAAACTCAATACTCGGTCCTTGGACCTTGATGAGTGTTTACAGCAGTTAAGACGCTCCTTAAAAACGGAGATGTGAGAACAACTTCCGGGTCGCTTTCGATGCTTTGAGGAGCGAGGAACATTGCAACACTGTTTTCTTTTCCATTTTTACAATTTTACTTACCTTTACTTCCTGTCAATAACATGTGAGATGGGCCCATCGGGTCAATTTGAGGTGTGTCAGAAAAGTTCCAGGACCGGCCGATGGCTCAAAAGACACATTTCAAATCCAAACCATGCCAGAACCATCTTGATGTCATCCATGTCTTCAAAATAGGTCGCCTTGATGACCCCCTTTTCACTCACATGGAGCCATGTCAGTCGAGTCGGGTAGTTGGGACTAACACGACGATGCTCATGTCAGCCAGAAGCTGTCAACAAACAGGGCATCGACAGCAGGCACGTTGTCGAGGTGAAGCAGCCACGAGTTGTCCGGCCACAACTCTTCACCTCTTGTGCAATGAATGAAACAAACACGGCAGGATCTCTTATTGAACTGGTTGTTCGTTTGGCCCACATTGACTGGGAAAACTCATTTTGGCTTTGAAATGTGTCATCAGTCCTGGAACTTATATGACACGCCGCAAATGGCATTTTCATTTGACCATATTGGAATATAATTCTCCTGTAGGAGAGCAGCTCTCTATGTTTTCAGCAAGTGCAGAATTTGAAATTACATGGTAATTCAGATTAACACCGGGTCATTTTGATCGTTTTTCAAAAATGACACCTAACGTGCTTGCCACACTCATTCCTTGCCAAAAATCGGTCTTTAATTTACCAGAGATGAAAGTGGACTTTTCTGAAAATTCCGGAGAAAAAAAAAAAAAAATTATAT